>NC_072007.2:41610477-41913508 GCF_028885655.2 Pongo abelii
ACCGGGATTGCACCATTGAACTTCAGTCTGGGTGACAGAGTGAGACTCTGTCTCAAAAAAGGAAAAAACAAAAATTTGAAAATTAGCTGGGTGTGGTGGTGTGTGCTTGTAGTCCCAGCTACTCAGGTGGCTGAGATGGGAGGATCACTGGAACCCAGGAGTTCAAGGCTATAGTGAGCTATGATCACACCACTTCATTCCAGCCTGGGCAATAGAGCAAGACCCTGTCTCAAAAAAAAAAAAAAAAAAAAAATCAGTGACTTCCTGGAATTAGCAAGAAAAGGGAAGAATTGGTGGAGCCCAGAGGATTTTAGGGCAGTGAAACTATTCTGAATGATACTGTAATGGTGGGTACAGTAATGGCTGCTTGACCCCCTTAAAAACAGAACCACGACTGCGTGCGTGGATAAGTTTAATTCACTGCGTTTGGGACCTAACGTTCAACAATAACTCAATTCAGTGGACAGACTGTGGGTGGATACTGTAAAGGAGAATCACTTGAACCTGGGAGGCAGAGGTTACAGTGAGCTTAGATGGCACCACTGCACTTCAGCCTGGGCGACGGAGAGAAACTCTGTCTCAAAAAAAAAAAAAAAAATTCATTTGGTGCCTGCTTATGGGCAGAGGGATGCTGTCCATGATGGTGATAACAACAGTAATAGTAATTGACACTTGTAGAGGACCTACTATAAGTCAGACGCTGAAGAAGTTTCTTAATTTTCTAACAATTCTATCAGGAAAGTACTTATCCCCATTTATAAATGAAGAATCCAAAGCACAGAGAGCTTAGGCAACTTATCCAAGGCCATACAGCCTATAAGCGATGGAGCTCGTGATTTTTATTCCCACGGTGCTGCTCTCAGCCATCTTTTCTGCCTGTACCTTTCAGACAGCTGCCTCTAGCCTACCTCTGAATTCTAGGATTCCATCCACAGGGCCCCTAACATTGCCAAAAGCAAAGAGATTAACTGCCCAACTAGAATATGTGATATTCAGGCTGGAGACAAAGATTTTGGCTTGATTTGGTTTCCAAACAACAAAGTCATTTCTTTAAATATTTCAAAAATATTTAAGAAATATTTTGGTAATGTTTCCCTGTACTGCTCCCAAAGTACAGGGAAATGGTGAATACCTACCCCACACCAGCATCCCTCAGTAGGGCCACGAGGGTAAACAATGAGTACACCAACACTGTAATAATCAAAGGAAAGAACATAAGTATTTTTTTACAGGCTAGGTGCGGTGGCTCACACCTGTAATCCCAGCACTTTGGGAGGCCGAGGCAGGCAGTTCACTTGAGCCCAGGAGTTCGAGACCAGCCTGGACAACATGGCAAGACT
Organism: Pongo abelii; assembly: GCF_028885655.2. Classification (NCBI taxonomy): domain Eukaryota; kingdom Metazoa; phylum Chordata; class Mammalia; order Primates; family Hominidae; genus Pongo; species Pongo abelii. Next base: position 41,611,818 of record NC_072007.2, read on the forward strand.
CCATCTCTACAAAAAAAATACAAAAATTAGCCAGGAATGGTGGTGTGCACCTGTAGTCCCACCTACTCGAGAGGCAGAGGTAGGAAGACCACTTGAGACTAAGAGATTGAGGTGCGGTAAGCTGTGATCAATCACGCCACTGCACTCTAGCCTGGGTGACAGAGGGAGGCCCTGTCTCAAAAAAAAAAATTGGTTTTTAGTTTCATACTACTAGAGAAGAATCATGGAAAGATACATTCTCATAGAGTATGTTTTTAGAATTTATTCAGAAGGGGCCAGGTGCGGTGGCTCATGCCTATAATCCCAGCACTTTGGGAGGCCAAGGCAGGTGGATCACTTGAGGTCAGGAGTTCAAGACCAGCCTGGACAACATGGCAAAACTCTGTCTTTACTAAAAATAAAAAAATTAGCCAGGTGTAGTGGCGCTCACCTGTAATCCCAGCTATTCGGGAGGCTGAGGCAAGAAAAACATTTGAACCCGGGATGCAGAGGTTGCAGTGAGCCAAGATGGTACCACTGCACTCCAGCCTGGGTGACAGAGCAAGACTGTGTCTCAAAAAAATAAAATAAAATAAAAAATAAATAAATAAATAAATAAAAGAATGTATTCAGAAGAATGTTCATCTAAAATAACATAAATATTCATCATGTATCTGGGGAAATATAGATATGTTTCTACCTTTTAAGTCATAAAGCTGGAAAGAAACCAGCCATCAGTGAGTTAAGAGGTGTCACACAGAGGGGGCACTGAAGAACCCATACTTTTCAATATTTTTCCCCTTTACTGTTTACTTTCATATGTAACTGAATAAAAGCAGTAGATATACTACACACTGGCATTTAGAAATTGTTTAAAATGGAGCTAAAGACTTTCCATTTAAAATTGAAGAAGCGCATCCCTTTGCAAACCAACCGTGTATCTCATGCCTTCCAGACCCTCCAGACCCTGCTGAGGCCTCTGCTTTTCCACTGTCAAGCAGAGTACCCCTGGAGAACAACTGTTGTGCATCTAAACACCCTGACCCCAGCGAGACCCGAACTCCCCTCCCGCAGGTGAGCAGCTGAATTCCTCACCTATTAATGACATAACCATACCATTTCCTGATTTTGTTTTGTTCCATTTTTCTTATAGAACAACCCATTCTCGAGGAATGGACTTCAGCAGCTGCCACTCTGTCCTCTGATCAAAGTCATGGTCCTCTCCTATCCTTCTGTTGTCCCAGCTCACCTGAGAGACTTTCTGGGAAGAGACTCTTAGAGGGAAGGGGATGTACCATGCCATTCATGGAGAATTCCCAATGACCAGCTTGGAAGGCAGCTGAAATTTTCAAAGGAACTTCCTGCCTATCTGTATACCAAACTAAAAAGATGGAAAGAAAACCAAACAGCTTTACCAGTTAACGATACCATCCTTCAGTGCACACCATCAGACTCCAAATAATCCATATTAAGTGGTAAAAGCCCATGAACTGGAAAGAAAGAAGGCTTCTGCAATGACAACAACAAAAAGATAGGGCAAGTCCCTAGTATCTCAGGGTATTCCCCACGCCCTGCAGATGCGCGTGATCATACATTTCCCACCAGGTAATACTCGGGAAGTATTTAAGATGCTAGATGAAAGGCATTTGTTACCCAGGGGCAATCCCTCTAAGTTTCTTGCAGTGGTGATTAAAGCGATTGCCCTCCATCCCTTCCCTACCTTCCAGTGATGTGAGGTTTAATTAATATGCACTTGGGGTTTTAAGATCCCTAGATGAAAAGAGGACCAGATGTGAAAGTTATTATTATTTTGTTCAAAGTAGACGGGTATACTAACATCTGTGGGCAAGTTTACCACACGCCACTTAAAACAGGCTAACAGGGTCATATGCCAAAACGTTCAGGTTTGCATTTTTGAAAAGCTCAGAGATCTGACAGATGTGTTCTGGCCGTGATTTAACATGCGGCTCCAGTGAGAAGGAAGCAGATATGACAAATGGTTCACTTATTTCAGAGCTAAAACCCCAGAGGAGCAGCCTGAACCAAAAAGGGAAGTGATCAATGGAAAAGAGGGTCGAATCTGCTCACGGGCAAGGCAAGAGGGCAACACAGAGCACATGCAGGGAGGAGGAGCTTTCTGTTTCGAAGGTAAATGAAACATTGGGCTGCAGAGAACCCGAAATTATCTTCAAGCATTTTTTAGCCACGCTTGAACTCATTCTAGAATTCATCAGCTAAGTACCCTCATAGGATAAAAAGTCCCTTTCCTCATCTTCTGTAAAGAAAGAGATCTGTGGGCTGGGTGCGGTGGCTCATGCTTGTAATCTCAGCACATTGGGAGGCCGAGGTGGGCAGATCATTTGAGGTCAGGAGTTCGAGACCAACCTGGCCAACATGGCAAAACCCGTCTCTACTAAAATAGAAAAAATTAGCCTGGTGTGGTGATGCACACCTGTGATCCCAGCTACTTAGGAGGCTGAGGCACGAGAATCGCTTGAACCCAGGAGAGGCAGAGCTTGCAGTGAGCTGAGATTGCATCACTGCACTCCAGCCTGGGCAACAGAGTGAAACGCCGCCATCTCAAAAAAAAAAGGAAAGAGAAGAGAAGAGAAGAAAAGAGACTTGTGCCTAGAGAAGTTGCAAAAATAAAGACCACCCCACCACCACCCTGCACCAGTGGGATCCAGACTGTGTGAGCAATAACAAAGTCTAATGGATGCCCAAACACAGGCTTACTGAGAACCTATGGTTCACATGAAATGGTGCGTAGTCTCCTCCCAACGCAGCCGTCAGGGAGAACCTATGGACCTAAACCAGACCATGTCTCCCTAGTCCTACCCACAACCCTCAAAGGCTTCCCATCTCACCAGCAGTCCTGCAGACCCTGCCCTGACAACCCTCCTCTGTCTGCATCTCCTTGGCTCTCTCACTTTGCTCTTTCCACCCAAACTTCCAACATGCCCATCCCAGCCCTCTGCCCTCTGCCTCGATGCTCCCTCTGTCAGCACAGGGCTCGCTTCCTCAACCCTTTGCCATCTTGGCTCCAATGTCACCCATGCAGTGGGGTCTTCCTAACTCCCCTATGTTCAAAAGCTCAAACACCCAACACTTCCTTGCTTCAAGGTTCTCCACTGTAACAATCACCTTCCCACATGGTACATGTTGTAACTACAGTCGCCATTCCCTATCCACGGGTTCAGTATCCATGGCTTCCATATCCATGGACTCAACCAACCGTAGATCAAAAATATTCAAAATAAATCAAGAAATGATTGTGCCTGTACTTAACATGTACATATTTTATTTTATTTTTTGAGACAAGGTGTCACTCTGTCGCCCAGGCTGGAAAGCAGCAGCACAATCACGGCTTACTGCAGCCTCAGCTTCCTAGGCTCACATGATCCTCCCACCTCAGCCTCCTGAGTAGCTGGGAACACAGGCACAAGGGACCATGCCTGGCTAATTTTTGTTTTTAATTTTACTCTAAGTTTTGGGATACATGTGCAGAACGTGCAGGTTGGTTACACAGGTATACACGTGCCATGGTGGTTTGCTGCACCGATCAAACTGTCATCTAGGTTTTAAGCCCTGCATGCATTAGGTATTTGTCCTAATGCTCTCCCTCCCCTTGAGCCCCACCCCGCCGACAGGCCCAGGTGTGTGATGTTCCCCTCCCTGTGTCCATGTGTTCTCATTGATCAGCTCCCACTTATGAGTGAGAACCTGTGGTGAATTTTTCTATTTTTTGTAGAGATGGGGCCTTGCTATGTTGCTCAGACTGGTCTCGAACTCCCAGGCTCATGTGATATTCCTGCCTTGGCCTCCCAAAGTGCTGGAATTACAGGTGTGAGCTACCATGCCCAGCCCAGACTTTTTTTCTTGTCATCATTCCCTAAACAATACAGTATAACAACAATTACCTAGCATTTATTTTGTTTTAGGTATCCGGAGATGATTTTAAATGTGTGGAAGGATGTGCCTAAATTATATGCAAATGCTATGCCATTTTCCATAAAAGATTAAGCATCTATGGATTTTGGTGTCCTCAGGGCAGGGAGGGGACGTCCTGGAACCAATCCCCCACAGATACGCAGGGACAACATCTCTTGATATTGTCTGTATCCAGAATGTCAGCTCCCTGAGGGTAAGGATGCTTCCCAGCCTTCTGCCCTATTGTCTCCTTACTACCTGCAACTGAGCATGTGAACGCAGTGAACACACAGACGCTGACTCCAAAAGTCAGACAACCCACAAGGAGAAACACTCGAGGTTGGCTTCCAGAAAAAGCCTCATAATTGCTCACTTTCGTGCTAAGGTGCCTGTGCACACAGTCCTGGCGACTCCTTGTGGGAAGGGTGATAAGAATGAGGCAGGATTTGACCATTTCTGGTCCCCAGGTCACAGTACTTTCAAATACGACGAAATCCCTGCTCTCCGTAACCATCCTTGATGCAGGAAAGCATGGCTAACACGGCATCTACCATATGAATCAGCTCACCAGAAAATGCATCCTTTGTGTCCACAGCGCAGCACATGGCCAGAAGGAAGAAAACGGGAACGTGAAGTCAGTGCTTTCACAGCTATGAAGCCGCCAGGGAAAATCCCATTCTTAGAGTATCAGAGCCTCCTGCTTGATGAGGGATTCCCCCCTGCTGCCCAGTGACTGCTGCCCAAGCCGACGGGCTGCAAAGAACTTCAAGAAGTACTATAGGTCAAAAGACACTTTACTAGATGTCATGAGGAGAATGCAGTGCTGTGTCTCCTCAACTTTGGTTTGAATGTTGTTGCTGTTTCATAAAACCATTTTATAGAGCAGTTTAAGGTTCACGGCAAAATTACGCAGAAAGCACAGAGATTTCCCGTATACCTCCTGCCCCACATGCACAGCCTCCCCCACTACCAACATCTTTCAACAGAATGGTCCGTTTGTTGCAATCAATAAACATATATTGACACATCATTATTACCCGAAGTCCATAGTTTACATTAGGGTTCAGTCTTGGAGCTGTAGCTTCCATGGCTTTGGATGAATGTATAATGACATGTATCTACCATCATAGTCTCATACAGAGTAGTTTCACCACCCTGGGAGCACCAGTCCTGTGTGCCCCGCCTGTTCATCCATCTCTCCTCCCTAGCCCCTGGCAACCACCTTGATGGTTCTTCCATGTTCTTTCATGACTAGCTCATTTCTTTTCAGTGCTGAATAATATTCCATTATCTGGATGTACCACAGTTTATACATTCACTTACTGAAGGGCATCTTGGTCGTTTCCAAGTTTCCAATAAACCTGCCATAAACATCCGTGTGCAGGGTTGTTTTTGTTTTTTTGCATGGTTCTTTGTATTTTTTGTTTGTTTTTCTTTTTGGGGGACAGAGTTTCCCTCTGTTGCCCAGGCTGGAGTACAGTGGTGCAATCTCAGCTCACTGCAACCTCCCCATCCCAGGCTCAAGTGATTCTCGTGCCTCAGCCTCCCAAGTAGCTGGGATTACAGGCGTGCGCCACCATACCTGGCTAATTTTTGTATTTTTGTAGAGACGGGGTTTCACCATGTTGGCCAGGCTGGTCTCCAACTCCTGACCTCAAGTGATCTACCTGCCTCAGCCTCCCAAGATCCTCTGTGTGTTTTTAATAGCAGTTTGGTGTGGGGAGACACACCGAAAGAGAAATGAAAAGAATGACCTTAGTGAGTTAGAGACAAAATAGACTTCATACTCTCCAAGAAAGTCCCTCTTTCTAAGAACACTTTTGAGAAGTTAAATTTGGCAAAGAAGTCTAGTGTTAGTTTTATATATACATGCATCCATTTCTAATACTGTGATTTTTTTTCAAGCACTTCAGATGGATTTATAAACTCGGAAAGGTAAAATGTGATTTTAACATTTTCTTTTGTCCCTATTAAATAAACATGTCTGTTGAACTTCGCTGTAGATTCCATTACACTTAGGCTGTGTTTTCCCAACTGGCACTACCAGCCCATGTGTTCTCTAAGGGATCCACTGTTCTGACATACAGAGCCAGTGCTAAAAAAAAAAAAAAAAAAAAATGCTGGGTTGAATGCATTTCAAAGATGCAACCAAGCAGTCAACGAAGATGATGACAAACTTTAAAACAAAGATGCCTACAAATTTCTGGACACAGGAGTAGAAATGAATTATGAAAGTAAGCATCCATCCCACCAATTATGTCTCAAAATCCATATATAATTATTAAACCAAAGTTGCAAAACTGTAGGCATCTCAAGGCAGATAGGTTCATCCCTTGGAAAAGGGGAGCTCATCACATCAAACACAGCCTGCAGGCCCATAGGCCCAACCAGCCACAATGACCCCCAAGGGAAAAATGAGGAAGGAGGATGTCCCAGAACCCAAGCGTGTCTTAAATGTTATTCCAAAAGAAACTACTTCTCAACTATCTCTAAAATCCAAATGCATTCCTGGTAGGACAGAGCCTACCCTACCACAGTCCTGAGGACTGGGAATCTCCGGCTACACCACACCAGCTTGAAACATCCAAGCAAAAGGCATTTGACCAGGCCTTCCACTGGACAGCACTATTTTCCCACTGAGGGCTGACATTCTGCAGATAAATTTCCCAAATCCTGTATTTACCACTCTAAGTATTCCTGGGCACTCACACCCCACTGCCATTTGTGAGTCAAAAAGAGGGCTGGCGAGGAAGCCTGGCGGATACACAGAGGGGGTCACAAAATGAGGGTCCCACGTGCAGGATTTCAGTCTGATTTCAAACGATGGAAATAAGAGGCAGGCAACTCGCATTTCAATACCAACTTCATGTACTCTTGAGAAAAGGGAAATATTGAACATCCAGATCTGCTTTTTGCTTTCTTTTAACTACAAGGTCCCAGTGAAAACATAATCCGTGTCTAACATATCCAATTACTGAGAAAAAGCACGTACATACTCCTGTGTTCTCTTCACCTGGCTAGTAACAAAATGGTATATTTTCCCATTTTGTTTAATTTTTCTGCTCTCAAAATTACTTCCAGATCCTATTTTTTCTTTAGTTTTGATTTTCATCCTACATGAAACCCCCTACTCCTGGAGTAAAAAGGAAAGAAAGAAAAGGAAACAACCAGAAGTTAACACGGTATTTTAAAATACAATACCAAAAACATAAAATCCAGCCACAGCATCTGAGACTGAAAGAAACAAATAAATAATGTGTAAATAAATAATGCAGCGCTATCAAGCTAACAGTTGAGTCTTGGTACATAATATCCATATTACAGGCTTTGCCAACTATACAGAGAGAAACTTCTATACATCTCAAGGAACCTAAGAATGCAACTCACAGCCCTGAGCAACCGGCTCAACTAAGGTTGAAGAATCAGGAAGAGCCTAGGATAAGAACTTCGGTCTCCTGACCTCTTTCTAGCCCAGTGCTCACCCTCTCATATTTCATATTAATGAAATACTAACTAGCAAATAATGATAATCATTTTGTTTAAACATACATGACTGAGCTTACCAGAAATACCCTCACTCACCTCACTCAAAAAAAACTTTTTTTTTTTCATCAAAAGAGAAAAATCACTGTGCCCTGAGCAGGAACCATTTCTAGCAGTATCAACACTGCCACTGGAACCACCCAGAGAAAATGCTCAAACCACCATCAGGGAACTCGCGATAAAACGCCCACACTCACATTCACACTATGTATGTGATCATTAAAATCACCCTCCAATGACCTACAAAAAAAAGTCTGTTGGTTAGAGCTCTTCATGACTAAATGGCTCATCAGACATCTGCGCAAACTAGATTCCTCTAAATATTGAGAAAGGTGAAGCAGAAATACTACGAGTCCACATTGGTTTTCTGTCCCAACTCTTAAAAAGAACAAAATAAACCAGGCACGGCAATGTGTGACTGCAGTCCCAGCCACTCAGGAGGCTGAGGCAGGAGGATTGCTTGAGGCCAGGATTTCAAGGCCAGCCTGGGCAACATGGTAAGACCCCATCTCTCAAAAGCAATTTTTATTTTAAATAAATAAATGAATTAAAGATTGTAGATGCACTGTTCACTGCTTGAGCTACCAACACAGGGAAATCAGGACCACAGAGGCTGGGGGTTCTCGGCTGCCCAGAGGGCTGAGGATCTGGGTAGGTGTGGTTTGTCCGCCAGGGGGCTGCTGAGCCTAGTTGAGGCACTTCTCTCCACCTCCGTTTTTTTCAGCAGTAAAACTGGAATGATAATAGCTCATTGGATTACTTTGAAGATTAAATGTCCTGACTCTTCAAATTTATCAAACTTCTAGTTTATACCTCTCATTTGAACCCTTACATGAACTCTCTTTTTGTTTTTTCTTTTGAGACAGGGTCTGGCTCTGTCTCCCAGGCTGGAGTGCAGTGGCGCAAACATGGCTCAATGCAGCCTCAACCTTATGGGCTCAAGCAATCCTCCTGCCTCAGCTTCCTGCATAGCTGGGACCACAGGCATGCACCACCACACCCTGGCTAAGTTTTTTATTTTCTTGTAGAGACGAGGCCTCACTTTATTGCCCAGGCTGGTCTCGAATCTCTAGGCTCAAAGTGATCTTCCCACTTCAGCCTCCCAAAGTGCTGGGACTATGTGCATGGGCCATCACGCCTGGCCTGAACACTTATGAATTCTTGATGGTATATCTTTTCTTCCCTTCTACACTGTAAGCTACGCTGTACCCCAAAGATGATATTATACACTGTATCCCAAAGATGACATTCATAGCTACCCAACAAATGATTTGTTGAAAGAATGAATAAATGAGCTAACCATACCACCCTCCCCCCAAAAAAATTAATATGAAGCATAGTAACTAGATGTCGCTCTCCTAACCTGAATACATTACCTTACCTTGGCTTGTTGAGACTTCTGCAAATACATTAGAAAGATAAACAGCAACAGTTACTACGTAGAGGTGAGAATCGGAAACGCTTCCTATCAACGCTTATGGCTATAGGCTTTTCCACTTCGATTCAACCCCAAGCTTGGTTTGCATGCAGGCAATTGCAACAGCCCCTAGTGTTCCATTCTAAAGCTGAAACCACGAAAAACCCATTTTATGTTCACTTAATGTCAACTCTTGTGCTTTCTTTGAAGAGAGATTCTGCTGCCTCCGGCCCTCCCCACCTGGGTGCTGTTTCTTTATTATCCTCACCCCCCCCCCTTTTTTTTTTTTTTGACTTGGGATCTCACTCTGTTGCCCAGGCTGGAGTGCAATGGTGTGGTTCTGACTCACTGCAGCCTCAAACTCCTTGGCTCAAAGGATTCTCCTCCTGCTCAGCCTCCAGAATCGATGGGATTTTATGCAGGAAACACTGCACTCAGCTGTTCTTCATCAATGCTTCAGTCCTCATTACACATATTGATGCTGTTTGATCAGCAAAAAAATCCCACTGATAAGGGCACCTAACTGCTCTACCTTGACTCTCCAGGGATTTCAGATACCTTCACCTGAGCCTCCAGTAAAGCTAACCCAGGCCTCTGGAAAGAATTTTTTTCTAGCTCTGAAAGTAGTTATCTGCAGCCCATCCCTCCCTTCATAGTCCCCACACGGTTCATTCCCATCCCCATAAGCAAACCGAACTCTGCTGAGCATCAATTAGGAGCAGAGAGAAAAGGCTGTGTGCTTTGAGCAGACTGGCTCCTTCCCAAGCTAAACACACTTATGTGCATCTGACTCCATTACCGCCCCAGCCTGCACACGTACCGGGGCGCCCAGCCTTTCCGGAGGTGAGCTTGTGTTTACCCACTGCCACGGGAGTATTTCCCAGTCAGCCTCTCCTCCCCCCAGTGGAGACTGGCTGCAACCACCCGACCCCCCACCCAGGCAACCAAATGTGACATCCAAGGAGTTCCTGGAGTGGCCATCTGTCCCTGCCATGCCAATGTTTACGCGACATGGGCAGGAGAAGGACAGGCCAGGGAAGCCTCCAGGGTATCTTGCATCAGACCCAAGGCATCGACATCCCAGGCCGTTTGTGCCACAAAACAAGACAGTGAAAAAAGAGTCCTCCGTCTAACCGGAGAGGTTCCTGGTTCCTAAAGAGAAGCACCCATCTCTTTAACTTTCCTGAGGGTGTTCAAAGAACCAGCCTGATACGTTTCACCTGTAGATGAGCATCTAAAAATAAAATGAGATCCCTAATTTTGCAGCTTTTAAAAAATTACCTGACCACCCCCCCACCCTCCACAAAATTAAACCTAAACATAGTATTTCAGACAATAATGACTTCAACAAGTTCATGAACAGTGAAATGCTAGGAGGAACTGGCTAACGTAGAAAAGATTTAGATCAGAAATAAACTCAAGCCAGGTGCGGTGGCTCATGCTTGTAATCCCAGCACTTTGGGAGGCCGAGGCGGGTGGATCACCTGAGGTCAGGAGTTCAAGACCATCCTGGCCAACATGGTGAAACCCTGTCTGTATTAAAAATACAAAAATAAGCTGGGCATGGTGGTGCACACCTGTAATCCCAGCTTCTTGGGAGGCTGAAGCGGGAGAATTGCTTGAACCTGGGAGGCGGAGGTTGCAGTGAGCCGAGATCACACCACTGCACTCCAGCCTGGATGACAGAGCAAGACTCTGTCTCAAAAAAAAAAAAAAAAAAAAAAAAAGAAATAAACTCAAGAGTCTCCAAATTCTAGAGTTAATATGACCATTAGACATCCTCATCTAAATGTCTCTGTTTATATTCACAACCGGAGGTCAAGATGTGTGGGAACAGTCACGAGTTTAGAAATCAGATAAAACACAGTTCAATTCCAGGGTCACTGCCACAATAGTGATTTTAGTCAAGCTACCTAGGTTCCACCAAGTAGACTTGGAGATGAGAATACGCACAGGCCCAGAGGGGCTATGAGGTGCAATCATGTATTCTGTTAGAGATCACAAAGCAGAAGAATGCCAGGCACACAGTAGGTGCTCAATGTTTGCATCTTCCTTTCCAGCCTTAGCCCTCCTTCCATAGCCTTACAATGGGGGGGCGCACCCAGGAGGCAGAAGATGTCCAAGACAGCACAAGTGAAGAGAGACGCCATTGGGGAGCATTCGGCCGGCCATCAGCTAAGACTCAGCGCACTGACTCTGCTGGGACATATTTCTGTTATCTTTCGAATGGGGACAAAAGATGTTTGACATGTTTCACCCACCATTTGCATGAAATCTGTTGAACTACATCCCAAGTATTGGGGGAGAATCCACATTATTCATCCCATAAAAGTGCTTAAACTCCCTCCAGGGAGAAGATGGGCTAGCCACTGTGCCTGAAGCCAAGAGATGACACATCCATTCTATGACTCAACTTGAGCAGCTGCAGTGTGAAAATACACACACAGGCTCACACAGAAATGGGCTAACAATTTTTAGAATTGCCCCTTGCTTTTTTTTTTTTTTTTTTTTAAGTTTTGCTCTTTAACCTCATTATTTTCCTTTGCTCACAGAACCTGGAAGCAACGTTGACATTTCTTTGGACAGCTCTGACCAGGTTTTAATCCCAAAAAGAATCCCTCAACACTGTGGCACAGGGCACAATCACAGCTCTCAGGGACTCATCATCCTACTTCGGGGAGAGCTCGGAAGAGTAACATCATTTGAGAAGGAACACTGGTTCCAAGGGGCAAAAATCGCAGTGGCTGGGGCAGTCCAGAAAGACAGCCGGGAGGAGGTGGACTTGAACTGACCCTGAAGGAGAGGTAAAATCTGAATCAGCAGAGAGCAGGCAGGAGGCCAATGGGGGTAACCAACAAGGACAGGTGCCCTGAGAGAGGACTCAGGAAAGCTGACTCTGGCGGGCTGTGTGGCCACTCGTTCAGCTAACATGTACTAGGCACGCCATGGCAGTCACCATAGCCATGCTGGGGCAAGTATAAACAGAATCCAAGCAGCCCACCCTGGAGGAACACACAATAGCACAGTGATGAAGAGACTGGACTCCGTAGGCCAGGCTGCCTGGTTCAAATCCCGGTACTTCACTTTCCAATGCTATTGCTTTGAACAGGTTACTTAGGCCAGAGGTTAGAAGTCATGTATACATTTTTGATTAGGAAGTGTTTTCAGAGAAAACCAGAAAGTAGGTAGGGGAGATCTTGAAGGGAAGGAAGCCCTGGGGGCACTCTAGACCCAGGGCAGATAAGACCTCAGCCTTGGCCTGGAATATGTGCACCCTTCTCAGGGTTAGCCCTTGCTAGGGATGCCCTGGGGGTATAGAGACTACCAGGTAGTTGGCCAAAGGGAATCCAGCCCCTAAAGGCACTCTCCACCAAAGACAGCAGGAGCGAAAGCACTCAGGGAGAGATAATTTACTAGACAGGTGAAGGGGACCCAAAGGGATAGGGGCTGAACGTGGACAGCCGGTGCTCCAAAGGGTTAATTGCTCTTGTTATTATTATTATTATTATTATTATTATTATTTTGAGACAGAGTCTTGCACTATTGCCCAGGCTGGAGTGCGGTAGTGCGATCTCAGTTCACTGCAACCTCCACCTCCTGGGTTCAAGCGATTCTCCGGCCTCAGCCTCCCGCATAGCTGAGATTACAGGTATGCGCCACCACACCCGGCTAATTTTTGTATTTTAGTAGAGACAGGGTTTCACCATGTTGGCCAGACTGGCTTGAACTCTTGACCTCAAGTAATCCGCCCACCTCGGCCTCCCTAAACGCTGGGATTACGGGCGTGAGCCACCACACCCAGCCTATTATTATTTATACGATTATTTTTACCCCTTGAAAAAGGCATGTAACCTAATTATGATAATACAATGTGTCTGTATTGTCACAGGGAAAGTGAGTGCTTTGGCTCCGCTCTCTGTTGGAGGGTGCCCTTAGGGGCTGGATTCCCTTTAACCAACTACCTGGGAGTCCCTGTACCCCAAGGGCATCCCTAGCAAGGGCTAACCCTGAGGAGGGTGCACATATTCCAGGTCAATGCAGAGGTCTTATCTGCTCCGTGTCCAGACGGCCCTTGAAAGAAAGGTTTCTCCAAGCCACTGTGTACGTGCGGAGAAAGGAGTGGCTACGCTGCTGTGCGTCTGGATGCAGGCAGAGCGGAGCAGCAGGTAAGACTGGAGGAACAAGTCACAGCAAGATCTGCAAAGCAGGACCCGGAATGCAGGGTGGGAAACTCTAAAAGTTACAGGAATCATGCATTCTTCAGGAAGCACCTGTGATTCTTGCTCTCTCTCAAGTCCACAGTCTCCTATTGTGTTCAATTTCTGGACTAACCAACATAGGAGCCAAACCTGGTAAAGGTTAAATAATGCATCCCGGTGTCACCTGCTAACAAGGTCGAGGTGCGTTTGTCCACGAGAGGAAGGCAAAGTTGAAAAGAACAAGAGCAACTTCGTATAGCTAGAAAGCCCCTTTTGGTCTACGTCATTCTCCTCCTAGGAAGTAAACGGGGACTGCATGGGCTAACGTGACCGTTCCCACTTAGAAGAAGGGAAACTGAAGTACGCACAGCCCTTTCTGCTGGAGTTCCCTAGAAGGGGTCTGTGCCACATAGAGGAAATAGGGAGGGTGTCTTTGCAGCATATTTCTTCTCTTGGAGTAACTGCGAACGTTGCACGGCGACCATTTGATCCATTCTGTGAAAGCCCCAAGCCTGTCATGCAATAAAGACATCCAGTTTCACCGCAGCAGGGAGGCCGCATGAAATATTCCACTTGAACAAAACCACTTAGCAGTTTACATCAATGCTTACCCTGTCTCGTTAAAAGTGATGTGAACCCACAACCAAGAGCCCCCAAACCAGCACGCTGATACCAAGTTTCCCCAGCTGCATCCAAATCAATTCCTTCTTCCCCTTTCCTAGTATCATGGGGGCAGACAAAAGAGAAGTCAGAAAGACAGAGGATTACCCGCAGCCAACTCCAAAACAAAATAACCATGGGAACCACCCAGGAGGAATGGGAAAGGTTCCCAGGAAACCCATTTCAAAGCCTCAGATTGCAAGTGGGGAGACTCAGCAACCCTTTAACCACCAAAACAATCGTCACAAACAATGAACTTTCTATTGTCCCAAAAAAGGTGGATTTGGGCAGGATCAAGATAATAAAGACTTTAAAAGCTTCAATCCTCATTCCCCAGCCTTTTGCAAACGCCACACTTACCCCATTGGAAACAGAAGAAGCTTTGTCAAGATCTCCAAATGTGCCATCTGCAGGGACTGCTCACATACTAGGTGAGAGACTAGGATTCAGAGCATCATGCCCCATGGTACCAACCAGCCTCCTCTTCCTTCTCCTGGGCTTCAGGTCTAGAAAGGTGGGTCTCAGTCCACAGTGATTCTACCTATAAGAGCAACATAAGAAAATAATGGGTTTTGTGCTTCTTTTTTCTATACCTCTAGAGATTGCAAGATTATCCTTAGAAACATTAACGTGATAACACAGGAAAAGTACCTTACATGCTGTAGACACTCAATACGTTAGAGTATGGATATTTTGATAAGCAGTTCATATTTTAATAAAGAAGCATTTACCAGGCTTAGTTATCTATAGCTTTGTAGAAAGCACCTTGACTGTAGAGATTCTTGCCCACCAAAATCTCATAGTTAATGGAAACACTGAAGCACGTGGCTGCAAGGTACTAGAGGAAGCTCTACGATTCAGTACAAGAGCTCACAAATCAATCCACCCTGAACCATTCAAGAAACAAAACTTTCCAAAAGTGATGATCTCTTCCCTAAAACTGTTACCAATGAAAGCCATGCTAACACTTGTTTTCAAGCAACGGCATCAAAATAAACTGGAGAAGCGGGTATTGCAAAATACTCATGAAAACTACGCCTCCTTGTTCTCTATTCTCATGAAAGCATTGGCTAGAACAACATAGCACCACCGGGTCATAGCGGGCAGGCCAGACCAGGTGCAGTTAGTCAATCTGTCTTCATTGAAAATAACTCCACACTTGAAGCTGATTCACTACCCAAAATGTAAACCAAGACTCACTCCTTGAGCAAAGCAGAATGACTTTAGCATAGCACCATAAAGCAAATGAAGCCTTTTCCCAGCTCACAATCCCTTTCCATCCCCAGTCCAGTCCCTTGCAACACTAGATGCATAAATAAATGCTAAGTAATTATGCCATTACATAGGACAAGATCCTAATACCCTAGGACCTTGTCAACTGAGAGACCCTAGGAAGAACTAATGGCTCAGGGTTGGGCAAACTCAATAATGCTACATTCCCTTGTTGGGGAATATTAACCAGTCAAGCAGTCAAGCTCCTCTTTCCTATGCTCTTATTGTCCCTTTTTGGTTACAGCATCAACCATAATATCAAACAATCAACACTTCCCCGAAAGTGCTTAGAAACTCCAAGGTCTGAAAAAGTACTCCAAGGTCTGTGGCACGAAACTGCTATGGCAGTCACCAGCATCATCTATCTTCAAGTTTAATTCTTTTCCTGTTTTAATTTAATTTTTAGAGATGGGGTCTCACTATGTTGCCCAGGACAGCCTCAAACTCCTGGGCTCAAGGAACCCTCCCATCTCAGCCTCCTGAGTAGCTCGGACTACAGGCATACACCGACATGACCAGCTTCCAAGTTAAATTCTTGAGTAACTAAATTTAACACACTTAGCCTTCGTAGAAGCAGCCCACTAACTTACATCTCAGTCGCTGCCAAGTTTCGGGCTTTGTACTCATTTCATTTTTACACTAAAGGCAGGCAAAAAAAAAAAAGGAAAGAAAAAAATAACAGAACAGAGCAGTGGGTAAGATCCTCAGGAGATGAGACAAACTGAGAGGAAAAAAAAAACAACCCTGGGAAAGTAAGATAAAAATTGGAGGGAAGAAATGGTAAGATAATCAACTAGGAAAACAAGATTAAAATACTGAAAATATGGATCTTGCCCATAATAAAGAGAGAACAAGTGGGGGAAGTGGTTTCTGTTTTATTCTATGGCAGTAACTTCACCTTCCTTCACCTTCCATTGAGAGAAGTGGTAAGGTTGGAGGTAGGACAAGAAAGGGTAGGAGGCAGAAAATACTAATCGTTACACTGAAAACACTAAGTGTCACTATTAAATGCCTACTTTGTGCCAAACGAAGGATAGAAACCTTACATGAATATTCATAATGAAATCTCATTATACGCTGAATTCACAGTGCAATTTCACAATCAGTTTCCAGATCACATTTGGGGAAATACAAGTTCAGAGAGGTTAGGCAATTTTCCTGAAGCCACACAGTCAAAAGTGGCAGAGCAAGAATTCAAAGCCAGGTCTTTCTGACTCCAGCATCCTTTCCGATATACTCAGAAAGAATCTGTTCTGAGAAAACTTTAAAATGCTCAGACTCATGCATTAAATATGAACCAAAATGAAGTGTCTTCTCCAGTCATTACAGCAAATTTGTTCTGCTACCGTACAAGGTAAATCTGTATTGTCAAGTGGGTTGAAAGTACCTACAATTCACTTTAAATTACCAGTAAGTCTTATGTAAATTCTAGTTACATTTTTCCAGAACAATATCACAGGGTGTGCCTCAATTAATACACAAAACCCACCTTGGAACAATTTGGTCCACTGTGTGTGGTGTTCACAAACAGAAAGTATATTTTAATAAAACTGAAAAAACATAATCTATGTCAAAGGTACAAAGACAAATACATGGTGTCCTCCTACTTGCAGCCAAGGAACTCAGTTGCTAATTTTCAAAGGCTGTTTAAGGCCTTTTTTGACAGAGTTCCACTGGGCAGAATTTTAAAAATGAATATAAACTCAAGAAAGGAGGTGGCCTTTGTTTGTGTTCCAATTAAGATACCATCAAAAATCAAAGTTGGTTCTTCCAAAAGACCAATAAAACTGATAATACATTAGCAAGACTGATGGGGAAAAGGTACAAATAACGCCATGAATGAAAAAGGAAACATATCTACAGATACTACAGTCTTTAAAAATATTACGAGGACAGCATGTTCAATATTATACCAAAAAATTTTAAATTGTACATAAAATGGGAAAATTTCTGTAAAAATTAGTTATTAAAACAAACAATTTTAATGATCTGGTATCTATGAAACAAATTTACAATTTAAAAACAGTCAGATAAGGTGGCACACGCCTATAGTCCTAGCTATACAGGAGGTTGGGGCAAGAGGATCACTTGAACCCAGGAGCTCCAGTCTAGCCTGGGCAACAGAGCAAGACTCCATCTCTAAAAAGAAGAAATAAGTGAATAAAATTTAAAAATATAACCAACCAGAGACAAACCAGCTTATTTACTGGGAGAGGTGGGGAGACAATATGAAAAGATAATGATATAGAAATTGCCACTTTCTCTCACATCTACACAGTCATATAGTAGCATTAACCCCAATTTCAAATGTCCTCATGATGGTATCTTCTAACAGTCACATGTGACAATATCTAAAAACCTTTGCTCTATGAACAATGCAGTTCCCCTTTCTGTAGCTAAGAATTATTGTTCCATAAAACTCCGTCTATTAGTCAGTTTCACCAGCAGTATCATGAGATCCAATTTGGTTGTCTTTCCTGTTGAGTGAGTTACTAAAGGTTCCTTGTGGGGTGGAGGGGTGTGAGGGAGTAGGTCACAGACCTCATGTCAGCCTCAGTTTCACACCTACCTGCTGCTGGGTCCCTTCTTGAGCCCAAAATGAGCTAGAACTCAGGGCTCTAGCCCTGGATCATGCAACCTGTTGTTCTTCCCTAAGCCACGTCTGATTTGGTTTAAAAGTAATTTCCTCTCCATCTGTATCTTTAACTTCAAGGAAGTGGGAGAGTCAGTGCAAGCTAAGTGAACTGCGGCCCCAGCACCCTCCCTCCTGACCCCCAAAGTTCAAGGGAAGGTATGCTGAGAGAGTCAGCCAATTCCGCTTTGATATAAGAAAAATGATAAAATCAGCTACTGACATTTTCCTGATTGTACCCCACCCCAGACCCGGGAAAGAACATTTGGCTTGCTATAAATACAACAGGAGCCACACATTTTTCACCTTCATTTCTTCCCCTAAAAGTAAGATGATTCTGTAAACATTCTCATGAAGGATTCGCTTACAAAAAACAAAAAAAACCAGCTCCAACTGCTGGTGTATTACTAAGTTGTTGATCAGGTACGAAATAAGTGCAACAGGTAACAGTTAATCCAATAGCCTCCCTCTGACCCCTACACACTGAGCAAAAGCTACACAGGCCAAATGGAAGCCCACTGACCAGCTCCAGAGTTGAAATAAAACCTAAAGCCTGTCTGTGAGAAGCCTCATTTGAGCTAAGTTTATCCTTTGCTGGGACATACTGCCACTTGCAATGATCCCAGCCCCCAGCGCCACCTTCCACCCAAACTTCCTCTCACAAAATTGACTTAGGCAACCGATCCAAAGATAAGCTAGCTTTCACAGAAAGACAGACATAAAAAAAAAAATGATCCAGATAAACAAATCACACCTCCACAGCCAGGAACCTAGAGCCGAACTAATTTAATCAGATGTAAAATTAATGAGAACCCCGAGACTTCCGATGTCCCACTCCAGAACTCCCATCCAGGTGCGGTCGGGAGCCACCGCTTCTGAATATTCCTTCGGAACTTTTTTCTCACTTGATTCCCAAGCCTGTCATGGGGTTCTTTTTCAATGGCACTGACCTGCAATTACCCAACGCGCAGCGGGACAGCCCCGGGCAGGACGCATCCTGGGTGGGTGACGTGATTCCGCAGTCTCCTCCCCGACCCCATATCCCATACAATGATCCTCGCTTACAGAAGTCAAGGGGGAAAGATGACGCTTTCAAAGCCCGAATCTCTTTACCCTGGAGCCAGAACCAACGTCGCCGGCGTCCCCTGCAGCTCAGCCGGCAACGCGCGCCAAGCCTCGGGGCGCAGCTTGGAGACGCGCTTGCTCGTTCTGGGAAGGGGCACCGGGGCGCACGGTTCCCCCGCTCCAGCTGCACAGCTCAGCTCGGGGCTCTCACCTATCCTTGTTCAGAGCCACATTCGGCTGCCTCCCCTGACCACCCGACACAAAGAGATTCGCCGGTGGAAAGAATCGATTTCAAAATTCAAGCTCACCCCTGCTCAACAAGGCGCGCACGTTTCTCCCCGTCTGGCTTCACATGTCTCAAACTTCCAGTAACAGAAATGAGGAAGAAGCAGCCTTCCCCGGCTGCTGGCGGAGGCAGTGGGTGTAACTTGTGAAGTTTCGTGCTATGATGAATCTGGTCACTTGGGTGTGTTGGAGAGGGTTGGTCGCTCCTCCCTTCCTCCTCCCACTATCACCTCCCTCCTCTCCGCCTCCCTCTCCAATTTAATTCTTCCCTCTGGCATTCGCCGGCTGTCACTCAGAATCCCAGCACCCTCCCCACCACATCCTTTGGGGGCAATGTATTTCGAAAAGGTCTTAACCATTTTACAGATGAACCTGGTCACCCTGCACAAAGCGTGAGTGCCTGTCAAATAATTTTCTACAGCACATGGCAAAAAAGCAGCGCCTCTTAAAAGATATAAAAGGCCAGCAATGTTACATAAGCGCCCCCGACCAGCCCTTCACGGGCAGAAACGTGGGTAGTTCATTCAGTGGAGACCTAACTCCCAAACATCTATTGAAAACGAGTGGAGGGCAGAAAAACAGAAACCAAACTTCAGTTGGCTGCCTTTTCTTTAATATGTACGAGAAAGTATTTCCAATATACAACATATATTTGAAAAGAATATAATGAACACCCATGGGCCCACCATGTAGCATAAAAAAATTAAAATTACTCACATAGTGGAAACTATGTGTGAACCCCTTCCTCGCTGAAATACATCCCTCTTTCCTTCCTCCTGGAAAGAAAACTGCTTCAAATTTGATTTCCCATGAGCAATTTTTGTATCAGTTTCTAAAAATGTTAAAGGGAACATGCTAACTTAAAGTTTACCAGAAAGCCATGCAATGAACATCCCTCTGCTGTGCTTGACCTTGGTTTCCAAACAGAAGTTTCTTTAAATAAAACTTTAAATGACCTCAGGTTAAATGAAGCCTCAGGTGGCTGGTTAAAGAGAATGAAAGAAATCACAAAAGAAGAAAACAGTAAATCTGAAGTGACAAGTGAGAGGCTATATCTGAAAGGGTTGAAGCATTCATGGATGAAATTGATATATTAATAGAGTATTATCATTTTATAAGGTTAAAAGCTGTGCCAAAAACTAAGGATACTCATCCATACTCCAAGGGACTTTCCTCAAAGACACAGGCTACAAAAATAAAAACCCAACATTCATTAAAGAAGTCATAATGACTCAAATGCCAGCCAGGGATGCAGCCTGGAAACAGTACTCCAAAAAGGGAACTTTCAGATACATTTAAACTTGACTCAAATATATATGTATATATCTCCATATATATATTTTATACATATTCATATATATCCACATGTATTCACACATATATATATTCATATGTATATGAACATGAAGAAAGAGATGCCTGGTTCGTCTTTATATTCTTGGTAAAGAATATAGGCTGGTATAAAGGCTGGTATAGCAGAAAATTTAATAACTACCTGATAAATGAATTAAGCAAATAAACAAAAGGGTGCCCACAAACACATCTAAAGGAACAGAATGGGTGCAGTGGCTCACGCCTATAATCCCAGCACTTCGGGAGGCCAAGGCAGGTGGATCACCTGAGGTCAGAAGTTTGAGACCAGCCTGGAAACACGGTGAAACCCCATCTCTACTAAAAATACAAAAATTAGCCAGGCATGGTGGTGTGCGCCTGTAATTCCAGCTACTTGGGAGGCTGAGGCATGAGAATTGCTTGAACCTGGGAGGCGGAGGTTGCAGTGAGCCAAGATCACACCACTGCACTTCCAGCCTGGGTGACCGAGTGAGACTCTGTCTTGAAAATAAATAAACAAACAAACAGAATGAAGAAAAACAAGAATGTTTGGATAGAGCAATGGTCCTTAGTTGGAGGTGAATTTGCCTCCGGGGAACATTTGGCAATATCTGGAGGCATTTTTGGTTGTCACGGCTGGGGGGTGCTACTGACTTCTAGTAGGCAGAGTCCAGAGATGCTGCTCTACATCCTATCATGCATATAACAGGCCCCCACAACAAAGAATTATCCAGCCACAAATGCCAATAGTGCTGCTGCTGAGAAACCCTGATTTAGAAGTTTCACTATCACCTGTCATTTAATTAATGTATTCCATCTGTTCCATATGGCATTATGAATTTGAAGAGACTCTCCAGGGACTTATAAAAACATGAAACAACACTTCTCCTTTTCCACTATGCAGCATTCAATCACTGAGAACCATACATATGGGGTCAGAAGAAAGCAGACACTGCGATCAGAGGCAGGAAAGCATCCCGTGGTTTTGGGTGCAGCCTTGGCATCCATGCACTCACCAAGCTACTGACTTATGCTGAATCTAGATGAAAACAATCATGAACGGGATGGGAGAAGGAGGATGTAAAGCCAGGCGGGACTGGCTTGAGAATCAGAGATCGCGTACTTCGGGGAAGCCGACATGGTGTGCAGCGAGAGATGTGACAGATACAGAGACAAAACAGCCTCATCGAGGCCCATCAGTCATTTCTCCATTGACAATTATGAGTCTACGCTGGAACTACTGCACACAGAACAGGAAGGCGCTTCATCTCATTACAGCATATAGAAAAGAATGTTACAAATCACTCGTGGGAAGAGGAAGGCAAGCACCATGAAGTCAGCGGTCAGAGCATCAGAGCAGTGGGCTAACACAGGGAGCACATCTTGCCTACAGGTTTTCTGGTCTCATGATTACCTAAGGTTTCTTTTAGCTCTGGGTTGGGGGGGGGGGGCATATACTTTTTTTCCCCTTCTTTCTGATATTATTATTTAATTTCTGCATGGACGGGGAGAAGAGCTTTTTGTTGTTACTTAGTGTTTCTCAGAAGGGGAGGTGGGGAACAGTAGGTTTGCTCATCTTGAATTTTCTTAAAGCTACATATATGGTGGGGATGCAATACATACATGTTGGATTAAACCAAATAGTCCCCACCTTCTTCCCTATCTCTCAGGCCCAAAAATAAAGGGTCCCCTTGTAGATGCTTCTAGAGAAGAATACCTTGAGATCAAGAATCTGAGCAACATGTGAACACGTTACATAAAAACCCTGCTGGCTCCATACAGTGGTAGGCAGGTT
The DNA here is from genome assembly GCF_028885655.2 of Pongo abelii. NCBI lineage: Eukaryota > Metazoa > Chordata > Mammalia > Primates > Hominidae > Pongo > Pongo abelii. The sequence goes on from NC_072007.2 coordinate 41,633,927, forward strand.
TTCACAGATCTGAACAGAACGGCTTACCTGATAGTGGTGAAAATACAGCAATATCAGAACTGGAGGGGACCCAAGCATTGGCCTTGGGCCTCAGAGGGAAGCAGGACTTAGCATCCAAGAATTTACTCCTATAGCAGAAGGGCTGTGTCCTCCTGCCCAGGAAGATTCCCCCACAACACTAGTAGACAAGTGGGCAGTAAGGAAGACGCCTATCCCTCTAAAGGTACCAGTTTCTTAACCTGCAGTTTTGAAAGCCACTAGTTTTGCTTTTTAAAAGTCATGCGAATTTTGGAAAAGAAAATGTGAACACAGGTCCAAGCCCCATCAGCAGCAATGAACTTATACACAAATGTACAGTATTTCTGCTCCAAAGAAATGCAACCAGTAGAGGGAGCACAGCTGACTTTTTTGTTAATTTCTCAAGATCGGGATGAACCTGGGGATGATGCTAAATGATACAAAAATAATACACATCACCGCAAAAGAAAAGATTTATGCACGAACATTCAGAGAAACTGTAAACCATGACACCCTTAGAAGGTATGTGAATTGTTAGTGGATATTTGCACAAGAGCTGGCTAAACAGACAGAAGAGGACTATATAAAAAATAAATTCATGTTGGAAAACAATATGTGGCATGTGGAGAAAAGGTCACAAAGGGTTAAACTCATTTTTCCCTTTGTCAAGTGGATTTACACTCAGAAATGAAAACGTATGGAGAGTTTATTTAAGCGTATTCTCTCCAAAAATTTTAACTCAGTGTTTAGCTTGCTCACTCTCTCTATATATATATTAGATCTACAATAGCTGGGCTTTAAAATTCCTTTCAAATTGCATTCTCAGTGACAGAGATGACTCCAAAAGCAAGCATTTTCTAGATTTCTCTTCAGGGGTCTCCAGAACCAACTTGGTCAGGAATCAAGGTGTCTTCAAGATCTGCGAATTTGAAGCCATCAGCCACAATGGAGCTTACCTCCACCTTTTCAAGCCTTCATAGAACAAAAACAAGGTAAGAAGTGCTGGCATCAACCCCGTCCTACCTATGTCACCTAGCAACAGTGTTATCAGCAGCAAAGCCAGGGAAGAGTCTCCCCCTCCTCTTCATGTTAGGTGATACGCAACAGGGGTGTTAACACTGTCAAATTACCTGAATCCAAACACGATTTCCCAGCATAACTGCAGTTCCAAATATGCATCCTGTTAATGGAATCCATATTTGGAACTGCTGTGGAAATGCAGAAGGCTTTTCATAAATACATTTTGTGGTTGACTACCAACGGGTTGCCAAAATCAATTTTTTATATTTGAAACTGATGAAAGGTCTAAATATGGATCCATCCCACACACTCCCATGCTAGGTAATCTGAGGGTCTGCTTGGGAATACGGACATGTTTGAAAACACTGCAAACACTTTTTTCAGCCCTGGATGGGGTCTTTTCTTTTCTCTGAGAGACAAACAAGGTTCACCTTTTCAGGCAAAGTTTTAAAACACAGTCTTCATTAAATTTGATTTGATACAAGAATGTTTTACAACTTCAAAGTAAACCTTATGCCAACCAAACTTAGAGACTCTTTACGTAGTTTTCTCTATCTGAAAACAGAATACCTAACAAATACATAGAGATATTCTTAAAAAATAAAGGGCCAGCCAAAAAGAGGTCAAGAAACTCTAATAGCTTTTAAACACCACCTCCAGAATGCATTGCAGGGATTGTGTGGAAAATTCCCTAAAATCCAAAGGCTTCAATTTCCTTGACTATAAAATGATGATGTTCGATTTAATTTCTCTGCCTTCTGAGCTCTATCTTCCAATTATATGTTTCCATGATTTTAAAGCCCCCATTGCTTTCATTACCCCAAATTAGATTTCCTTACTGAAGAACAACTTTCATCTAACAAGTCAAAGTCAACAGGGTCAGAACTCCTTGGTAGCCCACATTCTTGTAAGTGAAGCCAGGTTTGTAACTGAAAGGGTGAGGGGAAAAGAGAGGAAGTGCAACTAGAGTTAGATAAAGGTAACAAAGAAGGCCGAGGAAACATCCGTGAGCTCTTAGCTCCCACCAGCAATAAACTATATGGGGCCAGATGCTGTCCCACCCACACACACAGTAAGGCTTTTGATTTCAAGGGCCCTGGGTGCCTTGCACAAATGGTGCATGTGTTCACGGGGGTAAAAGCATCGAAGTTTTTCCTAGTTTGGGACCTTTCAGATACCTCCCTGCTCAGCAGCAATAAACAATAATTGTTATTGGCACTAGAAGTAAGATAATATATAATAACTAAGAAGACAAAAAGTCAAGTTCTAATTTCAGTCCTGCCATTTCTTCAAAGAACGCCAGGATAGCTTTATAATCCTCAGTATAGCCTCTTGAAAAAGCTGGGTCAGGGAGTATCCCATCGGGGAGGCCTCATTTGGTCATGAGAGAAGCAAGGATACAAAATAAGAAGAGCCGGTTCAAGTCCAGGGTCCAACAACAACCAGAAGAGTAACTCAGAGCAAGCCCCTCTGCCTACCCTTCAGTAAAGTGGGAACTTAAAATAATAGATGCCTACTGGCAATGGAATGCATGGGTTAACAGGCTTTGGACTGGGCACATGCCCAACACTGTCTCTAAATGGGCAAATGGGCACTAAACATGTCAAGACAATTTTCAATCAGGAAATAAGCCAACCCTGTATCTTAAACAATCTTAGCATTTATAATGTTCTCAATGTTTTCACATTGACGGTGCTATTTTGGTAAAAAGTGCAGTTCTGGCACTAGTTATGTGTCGGATAACAGAACGGAGGCCCTTCCCGATGGGGTCACAGGGGGCTCACTCTCTTGAGCCCTAAGCTTCCCCAGAGAGTCCCTACTGTGGGGAAGTAGCAGGCCACCCTTGTGAGGGTGGACGCGGTGAGCCACAAAGGCCCGACACTAACCAGGTCCAACCAATTTAATGGTATTTAATGGTATTCATGGGTGGGAATCATTTTGATTTTCATTTTATACTAAGATACAGTAACTGTCACTTTAAAATTTTGGGGGGGCCAAAACATACTGGAGCAGGGAGTGGAGAATGACATTGGCTAAGAAGGTGATATAGTTTGGATATTTGTACCCACCCAAATCTCATGCTGAATTGTAATTCTTGGTGTTGCAGGTTGGGCCTGGTGGTATAGTTTAGCACCATCCCCCTGGTGCTGTTCTCGTGATAGTGAGTCAGTTCTCGCAAGATCTGGTTGTATAAAAGTTTGTGGCATCTCCCCGCATCTCTCTCTTGCTCCTGCTCTGGCACGTGACATGTCTGCTCCTGCTTCTCTTTCTGCCATAACTGTAAGTTTTCTGAGGTCTCCCCAGAAGCCAAGCAGATGCCAGCATCGTGCTTCCTGCACAGCCTGCAGAACCATGAGCCAATTAAACCTCTTTTCTTTATAAATTACCCAGTGACAGGTATTTCTTTATAGCAATGCAAGAATGGCCCAATATACGAGGAGACATCTAGCACAGGGGTAGGATGGTGAAGTGAAAAGGACCCCACCTACAGACCTGCTTGTAACACATGACACCTTACAGAGTTTTGTACTAACCACAGGCACATAATCAATTAAAATTAGGTGACTTCTAATGAATAATGGCTAGGGAAACGTGTTGATGAGAATCCACGTGTCTTGTGTTCCTTTCCACTAACATAGGCATTTGATTTCACTCTAGGAGTACTTGCTGCCATCTTCCCTAATGTAAATGAAAACTAAACATGTAAAAGTTACTTTCAATCAGAGAATAAAACAAACTTGTATCTCAAAATATTAAAGGGCCTAACATAGAGGTGACACATTTAGGGTCATACACCTCTATATGTAAGGGCAGAAAGGAGGTCTTATAAATCACTCATTCATCTGAAGTCAGAAGGAGTAAGTGACTTGTTCAAGCTCACATAATAAAACCATGACAGCCTCAGCTCAGTACCCAGGTCAACAGAAATAAACTTGCTGTATGTTCCACTCAATTATTACCTCCTTTAAAAAATATTTCCATAAAATGAACATTCAATGCAGTGTATGCACATATAATTTGGGGCCCCAACCTAGTACAAAAGGCACATACAAATAAAAAACAATATAAATTGAGCCCATCTAGAAATAATAAGCAAACCATAAAAAGTGGGTACATGAGAAATTCTTGGCTCAGCCCCAGACAAGCAAGCAAGGGGCCCAGAGACCTGGGAGGGAGGGTGCAGTCAAACCCGGATGGCTGGAGGCAGTCTGACTCACGAGCAGCCAGTGTCCTCCCAAACAAATTACAGAGGCAGGCTCAGCAAGAATGCAGGGGAAAGATCCACATGTGCCCAAGGGGTTAAGATAGCAACCTGGTCAAAGATACAGGCTTCCTCAGTTAGGAAAGGTCTACCCCTGGAATACCAAGAAATTAAAGTTCATCTCTGGCAGGGCGTGGTGGCTCATGCCTATAATCCTAGCACTTTGGGAGGCAGACGTGGGCAGATCACCTGAGGTCAGGAGTTCAAGACCAACCTGGCCAACACGGCGAAATCTCATCTCTACAAAAACACAAAAATTAGCCAGGTGTGGTGGTGAGTGCCTGTACTCCCAGCTACTTAGGAGGCTGAGGCAGGAGAATCACTTGAACCCAGGAGGCAGAGGTTGCAGTGAGCCAGGATCACGCCATTGTACTCCAACCTAGGCAACAGAGCAAGACTCTGTCTCAAAAAAAAAAAAAAAAAAAAAGTGCATCTTTGCTAATGCCACAAAATATCATCATTTTCACTTGTCTGTGAATATTCATTGCAGCATTACTCACAATAGCCAAGAGGTGGAAACAATCTATGTGCCCATCAGCAGATGAATGAATAAACAAAATGTGGTATATCTCTGCAATGGAATGTTACTCAGCCATTTAAATATTGAAATTCTGATCTGTGCTGCTACATGGATGAACCTTCAAAATATTATGTTAAGTGAAAGAAGTCAGACACAAAAGGACAAATATTGCATAATTCCACTTATATCCAAGTTTTGGACATAGATAGTGGTGATGGTTGTACAACACTGTGAATGTAATTAATGCCAATGAAGTGTGTACTTAAAAATAGTTAAAATGCCAACTTTTATGCTATATATATTTTACCACAACTTTTAAAAAAGATTCCAAAAATATCATTTTCAACTTTTTGGCTCACATATATGTAGCTTTAAAAAAAAAAAAAAAAAAGCTGCTGGCCTGGTGCAGTGGCTCATGCCTAAAATCCCAGCACTTTGGGAAGCCAAGGTGGGCGGATCACTTGAGGTCAGGAGTTCAAGACCAGCCTGGCCAACACAATGAAACCTCATCTCTACTTAAAAATAAATAGATAAATAAATAAATAAATAAATAAAAATTAGCCAGGGATGGTGACACACACCTGTAATCTCAGCTATTTGGGTGGCTGAGGCACAAGAATAGCTTGAACCCGGGAGGCGAAGGTTGCAGTGAGCTGTAATCATGCCACTGCACTGTAGCCTGGGCAAAAGAGCAAGATTCTGTCTCAAAAAAAAAAAAAAAAAGTTGCTGCTAAAAACAAAAGTAATCAAAACTTTACACACATTAACCAAGACTTCCAATAAGCCAACTCTTCCTGTCATATCACCATGATCCTCGCACGCCCAGATAAGTGATTTTCTCTGATTGTAGGAGATAAAATGACATTGCCTCACCTATCAAGGTAAATCTTTCACAATTATGAAGACAAAACAAGGCACACCTTTGCACAGTATGCTGGAGGCACAGCAGTAGGGAACAGCTGCTTCCACCAACCCATCCCAACCCCAAATTTCAAAGCATATCAAGAAACCAAAAAGGGTCAGATATGAGTCCAAAACCCTAACAGTGGGGGAAATGAATCAAACCCAAATTCTTAATTGCAAATATTAAATGGTACACATGTTAACTGACCACATTCAGGTATACCCTCAACCCGCAGTAATTTCAGGAGTTAAGACGTAAGCAGGGGTGCCAGGCAGTCTAAGTGAGAATTGTGGGTCAGCCAGGAATTCCTCTTCCAGTCACAGGCCTATCCCTTAATCTTCATAAAGCCTCAGTCCCTCATCTGTAAAATGGGAATAAGAGCATTTCCCTCATAAAGTTATATGAAGACAACTTTGATGACAATGAGTTGCTGACGTTTCCTGAGCACTTTCTCTGTGAAAGCCACTAGGCTAGCGGCTGCTCATTCAATTTTATACCTGGTCCTCATGACAATTCAGCAAGGTACTACTTATTACTAGACCCATTTAACAGATGAAGCAAACTGAGGCACGGAGAGGTGAAATGAACTGCCCAAAGCCACTCAACAAGTTAAGAGGCAGGTCTAAAATTCTAACCTAGTCTCTGTGAAGCTGGGACCCCAGCTCTCTCCAACCTCACTACTGCATTTGGGCTACAATCTTGTCATTAACAACCCTGACATCCTTACATTTGATTTATTTGTTTTTATTTATTTATTTATCTTTTTTTTTTTTTTTTTTTTTTTTTTTTGAGACAGAGTCTCACTCTGTTGCCCAGGCTGGAGTGCACTGGAGTGATTTCAGCTCACTGCAACCTCTGCCTCCTGGGTTCAAGCGATTCTGTGTCTCAGACTCCCAAGTAGCTGGAATTACAGGTGCCCACCACCAAGCCCAGTTAATTTGTGTATTTTTAGTAGAGATGGGATTTCACCATGTTGGCCAGGCTGGTCTTGAACACCCGACGTCACACAATCTGCCCACCTCAGCCTCCCAAAGTGCTGGATTATAGGTGTGAGCCACCATGCCCGGCCTTATTATTACTAGTATTACCCTTTGATTTATCATGAATCTCAGCTTCTGGGTTCACAAAGTCAGAGGGTTGAGTGTGACTCCCAAAGCCTACACTTACTCATGGAGAACCTCATCCCCTCTTAAGGACAAATGTGGCAGGCAAGCAACATATTTTAGGGTTTGTCATGAAGCTCCTGGAAGTTAATCGTCACTCCGTCTGAGAAAGGTGAGTGAACAAGGTATCTAACGTGAGCCAGCTAAATTGCACAAGAGGCAAATAGTATGCATAATGCATGTGTGGGAGATTCCTAAATGTATTCCCGGGGCCCTTTCACAGAACCAAGGACCCCCCCTCCACACCCCCACCACACAAAGAGGCAAGTTCAAACTCTGGACTGAGATAATTAACGGCTGGTGGATATTTTACACTGACCTATTTATAATACCTCCCTGAAGTACTAATGTTGGTTCACAATCAAAAGAAATACATACTGAACAGAATCTTGCTCGCAGCTGAACCACCCAACTTCCCGGTAAAACATGACAGGTGACTCACAGGGATGACACAGTTCCTGGCACAGGCACCAAGAGTTACTACTGGTGTGGAGTAGGCTCAGCCAGCAAGTTGACAAACACTTCACCACATCACCTAAAACACAAAAGCTCAATCCTATACTCTCGGATGCCTGGTTTCTGAGAAAGGGAATTTCTCAGCATGGGACCACGACGCTGACAACCTGCCCAGCTGAGAATCCTTGCTGTGGGCTGGCGGACGCCAAGATAAGCCATCTCTGACTTTTATTTTTCTCAGCCTCAACAACTTCACACACCTTGCTTAGGCTCAGGCTTATGATTCAGACTTCTCACCCCTCCCAAAGCCCTGTACCCTGGGAGCCTTTGTTCTTTTTCTGGCCACAGATGAACTCAGCCCATTAAAGAACAGCTGTAATCCCTTACACACATAACTTTCCATTGGCAAAAATTAGTCAGGTCGGCAGGTCTGAGGTCAGCAGTCTCCTGCAGAAACACCCACCAGACACTGTTCCCCCACCACCAAAAAAATAAAAGGTAGCGGCTAATGAACTGCCCATTACCCGTCTGGTAGACACATACACACAGATACTACTGACTCATTCCATTTCAATAACCAAAAACAATATTCTTGGCCTTTGGCATGAATATGGGTTTTTGTTTTCTTAAGGATAGTGGCCAACTTGGTCTATTTGCTCCCGTGCAAACTTGTTCTTCTTCCGCATATGAAGGTAACCTTAGACTTGAGGTCTCTGTTCAACATCACTTTCTCAATGAAGGTGTCCTCCTGGCAAGTGGCCCCACCCCACCACCTCCGCCCCTCATCCCTGGCACATTTCCTTTCTTATTTCCCTGATTTATTTTTCTCTTATTTATTTATTTATTTATTTATTTATTTATTGAGAAAGAGTCTCGCCCTGTGGCTCAGGCTGGAGTGCAGTGGTGTGATCTCGGCTCACTGCAACCTCCACATCCCAGGTTCAAGCAATGCTCTTGCCTCAGCCTCCTGAGTAGCTGGGACTACAGGCGTGTGCCACCATACTCGGCTAATTTTTGTATTTTTAGTAGAGACAGGGTTTTGTCATGTTGGCCAGGCTGGTCTCAAACTCCTGGCCTCAAGTAATCTGCCCGCCTCGGCTTCCCAAAGTGCTGGGATTCAGGTGTGAGTCACTGCGTGCCCGGCTATTTTTCTCTCCTTTACACACATGCTGAATATTTTCTTATTTTACTCTTTTTCTTGTTTATTGTTTCTCTCCTCCACTAGAACATAAGCCCCACAAGAGCAGGCACTTTTATCCATTTTGCTCACAATTCTATTGCAAGTGCCTAGAAGAGGGCTTCACACGTGGTAGACTCTCAACAAATATTGGATGATTTGAATAATGGTTATTCATTACCCCGTGATGATAATACAAGACAAGAAGCAAGATCAAAACCACCCAGGTCTGAGGTCTCTTCTTCAACCATAGAAAAAAAGTCCTTTTAACCAATTCCTTCTGAATCCTTAACAGCAAAGGAAGAAATAAGGAACAACAGGAGAAATAGACATTTATGTCAATAATACACAAACACTTGGAGTTTTCAACTTATACATTCACTAAGGATTTTCAAGACACTGCATGCCAAATCTCTGAAATACACAGATTATTAACAAAAAGGAGTAAAGATACCAATTGCCCGTGTGCCATCATTGTCATGCATCCCCCCCGCAGCTCACACCTCCCATCTTTTCACACCACTCAATCTCATACTCTGTTAGGGTCTGAATGTTTGTGTCCCTTCAAAATTCATATGTTGAAATCCTAACCCCCAAGGTGATGGTATTCTAAGGTGGGGGCCTTTGGGAGAGGATTAGATCATGAGGGCGGAGTCCCCAGGATTGGGATTAGTGCTCTTTTAAAAAGAGGTCTCAGAGTTCATTCATCTCTTTCGCTGTGTGAGGACACAGCCACAAGGCGCTGCCCAGAGGAAGCAGCCCCTCACTAAACACTCAATCTGCTGTTGCCTAGATCTTAGACTTCTCAGCCTCCAGACTGTGAAATACATTTCTGTTGTTTATAAATTATCCAGTCTGCGGTATTCTGTTATAGCAGCACCAATGGAATAAGACACACTCCAAGAATCCCTTCATATCTTCGATGTTTCACGCTCCTCCTTAAGAAATGTAGATTCCAGCTGGGCACAGTGGCTCAGGCCTGTAATCTTAGCACTTTGGGACACCGAGACAGGAGGATGGGGCTTGAGCCCATGGGTTCGAGACCAGCGTGGGCAACATAGCAAGAGCCCATCTTTAAAAAATAAATGAATGAATAAACATTTTTAAAATTTTTAAAAAAGAAGTGTAGATTCCATCATCTATCATTAATTTCCCTCCCTCAACTCCCTGGCCCATCTTTTACTTGGTCGCATCATCAAATTATAAGCATGAAAATTTGCTGCTTTCTCCTTCTCCTTTGCAGAAATATTAAAAGAGGCATCTGTATTTGCCATGTTCCCTTATTTTTCCCATTCTCTCTTAAACCCACTCCAGTGAGTCTTCCATCCAACCACGTGCTGTTCGCAAGGGCACTAATGACCTCCCGGTTTATAAAGCCACTGTTTCTCTCTTGTCTTCATTGTACTTGACCTATTCTAGCAGCAGCATTTGACACGACTGATCACGCATTCTGCTCTGGTGTACTTTCTTCAATTGCTTCCAAGACACCATAAATTCTTCTGCCTTGCTGGCTGCCTTTGCTGGTTCCTCCTCTTCTCCCTGACCTCTTAATGTTGGAGAACCACAGGGCTTAGTCCTTGGCCCTCTTCTCTCTTTTCTTTACACTGCGGTCCTCAATGAGGGAGATATGTAGATTCACTGTCCCGATCTTAACCCAAGGAAAGACTTGCTGTCCAGCTACGGGGGCTGTGGTCAGAAGGCAGCCTCGAGCCTTCAGTTCCTGCAGGATCTGTCTCAGGGAAGAGGGCAGCATCCCAGGGTAGCCCATATCTGGTGACTGAGTGTGGTGGGGATAAAGGACTGGTCATATCAGCCTCTGCAGGACAAGGATTATGGGCAGTATTAATTTCAGAGCTTCTAGCCAGGTTGTTCTACATCACTGTTTGACTTCTCCACACAGTCCTGCTTCCTTCCTCTTTCTTTTGCAGATCATCTAAATGCCATCTTCTTGCCTGTTTCTGGAGAAATCAACCTACAACTCTTGGAGATCCCCTCCAGTCTCATGACTGTGAATACTGTCCACATGCTAACAACTCCCAATGCATGTCTCTAGCCAGTGCTTTTTCCCCTAGACTCCACAATCAAATACCGCACTGTGCACTTACACCCTCTGGGTATCTTCCAGGCGCCTTTCCCAGCTGAGCTAAGGGCAATTGAACCCTCCCAACTATTCAGACCAAAATACTTGGCGCCATACTTGCCTTCCCTTTCTTTCACATCCCACATCAAATCAGTCAGAAAATTCTGTTGCACCCACTCTCCAAATATGTGCAAATCCAAATCTCTTCTCACCCCCTCCCGCTGCTGCCACTATAATCTGAGCCACCATTCTCTTTCTACTAGATTACGACAAAGCCTCCTAACAAGTCTCCCTGTTTCTACTCTTGTCCTTCTACAATCCATCCTCATCCAGGACCATGGGGATCCTTTTAAAGTATAAATCAGATCACATCATTCCTCTGCTCAAGGGGTAAAAGCCAAACTCCCTAGAGGGACCCACAAAGCCTGTCACCCCTCTGGCCTCGTTATTACTTCTCTGTCTTCATCTCCTGCTGCTTCTCCCCTTGTTCATGCCACTGAAGCCACACTTGGCCTCCTCAATGTTCCCTGAACTTTCCAGACACACTCCCTCTTTCAGGAACATTCCAGGTAGGCTGCTAGCTAATTTCTTTACATTCTTTTAGTCTTCATTCAAATGGTACCATCTCATCACTATACCCTAATCTACCCCGCTTACCTCCCAGAACTGCCCACCCATCCAAAGCAGGTCTACTTTGCTTTTTTAAAATATCATTTCCCACTTCCAACACACTGACTCATTAAGTTAAACTTAATTAATTCATTTAAAATGAAGACATAACTCATTACAATTAATAAACAATTATTTATTTTTTAATAGTAATTCACAAAGACAAGGGTCTTTGCCTCTTTTGATCACCAAAGTATCCCAAGTACCTAGGACACTGCCTAGCACACAGTAGGACCTAAAAATAAATACATTTGTTGAGTGAACAAATAGTATTTCCTCTTCACAAGATTAGGTTGGCAGAATGAAGCATAAAGGGACAAAAATAAAACAAAGAAAGAAAGAGAAGGTAGGAGACATAGAAAATACAGTGAAAGGGCTGGGCGTAGTGGCTCACGCTTATAATCCCAGCACTTTGGGAGGCCGAGGGGGGAGGATCACGAGGTCAAGAGTTTGAGACCAGCCAACATAATGAAACCCTGTCTCTACTAAAAATACAAAAATTTAGCAGGGCATGGTGGTGGGTACCTGTAATCCTAGCTATTCGGGAGGCTGAGGCAGGAGAATTGCTTGAACCCGGGAGGCAGAGGTTGCAACAAGTCGAGATCACACCATTGCACACCACCTGGGAGACAGTCCACAACTCTGTCAAAAGAGAAAAAGAAAGAAAAAGTAAGGAAGGAAGGAAGGAAGGAAGGAAGGGAGGGAGGACAGACAATGAAAGAATGTAATATGAAGAAAAACAGAGAACTGGACTGAAGGGATACAGGTTAGAAATTTCCCAAAATGCAAAAAAGATACCAACCCATAGATTCAAGAAGTCCTACAAACCCTGAACAGAATAAATAAAAATATATTTACACCTAGACATGTCATAGTGGAACTGGAAAGCCAAAGGCAGCGAGAAAAACCATAAAAGCAACAAGAAGGAGACTGATGAGCTATTGTACTAAGAAGCAACAATTAGGCAGAGAGCCGACTTCTCAGCAAGAACAGATGCCAGAAGATAATGAAGAAAATCACTGCCAACTGAGAATTCTATATGCAGCAGAAATAAAGATAATTTAAGATGGACAGAAGTATAATAATAATAATAATTAACAATAATGTCTTAGATGTTTAGAATAGTATGACAGAAAAAAATTTACTATATATTATAATCCAGTAGAGAATAAAAGGAGTTAATATACTCTAATGTCCTTGTATTATCTAGGAAGGCTTCAAAGTACTAATTTATATTAGACTTTGCAATCCAAGGTAGCTATGGGTAATCCTGAGGTTTTTTTTTAATAGGATAGACATTAAAAAGCCAGTAACTGATAATTCTGACTACATTCCGGGTAAAAACTTTATTTACTTAAAAAATAAACAAGACAATAAAATGCAAGCCGCACAGAGAGACAATATTTGTGACTCATGCAACCAACAAGGAGATATTATGCAGAATAATTTAAAACACACACACGCACACAACTGTACAAATCAATGAGAAAAACATCAACTACCAAATAAAAAATGACAAGTGACATTTGTCAGGCAGTTCACAAAAGAAAATATTCCAATGACCAATAAACCTATGAACAGGAGCTTGGCCATGCTGGTTTTTCAATTTACAAAATGTAAATTCAAACCAGGAAATCCACTTATTACCAGAAGAGCTAGAATTGAAATGACTAATAACACCAAGGTTTTCTGAGGGCATAATGCAAGAGGAGCTCCCTTATCCTACTAGGGAGAGTGTAATTGGGTCAGGCACTTTAGTAAAGATGAAAAATCAGCAATTTCAATTCTAGAAATACACCCCAAGAAATACATGGACATGAGTGCTGGGGAAGGTATCTCCAAAAAAAGTCCATTGTAGCACTATTCACAATAGTCAAACATTGGAACTAATCCAAATGATCATCAGCAGTAGAATGGATTATGAAGTTATAGCCTATTTATACCATAAAATTGTATAATAATTAAAGTGTACAAACTAGAGCTACACCCAAGAGAAAAGTTGAGGAAATAAAGCCAGACCCAGAATACTTAATAAAGTATGATTCCACTGATATACAGTTCAAAAACAAGCAAAATTAAACTACAGTGCTTAAGAATGTACACTCAAGCACTAAATGTGTGACAAGAAGCAAAAATATGATTCCATAAAAATCAGGCCCAGTTGTTATCTTTAGGAGGCAGGGAGAAAATTGTGACTGAGGATGGGAGGGGAGGCTTTCTTGGGAGCTGCTAATGTTGCATTTCTCGAGCTGGTGATGGCCACATTACCCAGTAGGCTGTACAGTCAATGTGCTGTGCACTGTTCTGAATGTGTGGCATGTTTCACAATTTAAGAAGAGTTAATAAAATCCACATAAACTATCTCATAGACAAATATTTCCCATTGAATAGTAACCCCTCCCCAAATAAGAAAGCCTTTTAGATTTTGGCTATAGATATAAAATCTTGTATAAATATCACTGCTTCATTAAACCACTCAAAAGCCCAATGAGTAAGACATTTAATGACAGATACGACAACTAAAGGTGATACTTAGTTCATTAAGACATGCTCCTCTTCCAACTATTAAACTAATAGCAGATGATATTATCATAGATTCCTTTGAGGAAGAAAGGATAGTAGATAGATAGACGATAGATAGATAGATAGATAGATAGATAGATAGATAGATAGATAGACAGACAGCCATGTGTATACATTTGGCATGTATACATATATACATATATACATATACATGCATGTAAGTGTATATACACATACACATATATGTGCATGCAAGTATACATATATGACTGACATAAAAACATGCTCCTTGGCTGGGCACAGTGGCTCATGCTTATAGTCCCAGCTACCAGGGAGGCTAGAGAGAGGGATTGCTTGAGCTCAGGAATTCAAGGTTACAGTGAGGTATGATTGTGCCACTGTACTACAGCTTGGGTGACAGAGCTGTCGCCCTGTCCCTTTAAAAAAAAAAAAAAAGATATACTCTTTACTGTGACTTTATTTGAAAATGAAGGCAGCATAAGAGTGAGTTCAGTGCATCCACCCTCTTCCTTCACTCTCTGTCTGGTGTCACTGGACTAGATGAGTTATGGACATGACAATTCCAGCCCGAGGGCACTAGAAAGTAAGTGAGAAGGGAACAGATGACTTATCCCACACTGAGCCCAGAGATTCAAACCAGCCACCCAACGTTTGCCTTCCTCTTCATGACGAGTCATAGATCCATTACCCATTAATACGGTGACAATTATTATTCTTATTATTATTTGAGAAAAGGTCTCACTTTGTCACCCAGGCTGGAGTGCAGTGGTACAATCTTGGCTCACTGCAACATCTGGCTCCTGGGTTCAAGCGATTCTCCTGCCTCAGCCTCCTGAGCAGCTGTGATTACAGGCGCCCACTACCACACCTGGCTAATTTTTGTATTTTTACTAGAGATGGGGTTTCACCATGTTGGCCAGGCTGGTCACGAACTCTTGACCTCAAGTGATCCACCTACCTCAGCCTCCCAAAGTGCTTGTATTACAGGCATGAGCCACTGTGCTCAGCCAACAATTATTTTTAAAGCAATGCTAGTCCATCACCCCTTAGGGCAGGGAGCGCTCACTCTCATTCTTACTTACACTGTGAGGGGGTTTATCATTGTATTTTCTGATTAGGATGCCCTACAGAACAGGACATCGAGTTCTCTGATGGGTATTTTTTTTTTGCATAGGATTGGTGGAAGAGACTATTCCTTTCCCCCTTTATTTGTAACGTTTTCCTCTGTACTGCACCTCCATACTTCTTCCACCATCCTTAACCACAGGATAGGCACAGGATCCAGCTGGGATCATTGTTGAACCTCAAGCCCTGTACACAGTGATTGGTCCAGAGGTGGGTTCACAATCGATATTAGCTAATCAGAGAACTTCCTTGGGAATTTTTTTCTTTTAAAACTGCGGACATCAGCCTAAAACTGCTGGCAGCCATGCTTCTGTTTGGTTCAAGCTGGCCTGAGAAGAACTAATCTGATCCAGGGAACACAGGGATGAAAGACAGAGAGCATTTGATCGTGTTAACTTCCCTGGGTCCAGCTGTCCCCTAACCGCAGCCTTACCCTGATTGGTACACAGACAAATGTATTCCCACTTTGGCCCTAAATCAACTTAGGTTTCTGAACCTTACAACCCATTATTCTAACAGGACCGGGATTTTGTTTTTTTCTGGGTTTTTTAAATGGTTTTATTGCTGATGTTGTTTTGCAGGGGTAAGAAGCAGAGAAGATCTGCTCCTGTGATCCACAACACTCCTCCATACCACATATTTGTGCAAAAACATCTTGTTAGTCCCTAAGCTTCCTCTAATGATGTCTTTTAAAACTGCACCTTACATGTCTTCTCCTTGATTAACACCCTTGTTTATTACCTCATTCAATCCTCCTTTTCCCTTTTCCAAATGCTGAATGATCACACGATGAATGTCTTAGATTTTTCTCTCTTCTGTGAAACTGCTGATCACTCTCAAATTAAGAATTAAAAATGGAGCAGCTGCAGACGCTTTGCTAGCATCCAGATTACAATCTTAGAGTTCTTCCAGAAGAAAGCTCTCTGTTTCTGAGGAAACTCTGGTTGGTTGGGGGCAACCCAAGGAAGTACCTCTGAAACCACACAACATGCAATGAAACCACAGGAAAAAAAGGGGGAGGGGGCTCTTCCTGTGTATTTGCTGAAGCATTTTGCTTTAAGAGAGATCAGTGGTGTTCAATCTCAAGAAAGAAACACCCATGAGGAAAAGTGCAGAGCAAAACAGCCCCAGGACATCTCTACCCAACACACAGGCCTGCTGGTGTCACTTGCATTGAACTTACACATTTCTCCATTATCCTAGTAACAAAGTCTGTGATTTCAGCATTTTACAGGAAGGTAAAAACACATTCACAATAGCAGTAGCCAGTAGCTTTCTTAAGTAACTGCATGGTGAGCTTCACAGTATTCCCCCGTTCCTAAAGACAGATTAGAGGCCCCAGCACTGCACTGTTTCAGATTTCTATGGGCCACCAAAAATAAAAAGCATCCCAGGTGGAGTAAACTTGTTAACCAAAGGGCTACTTAAAAATAAAATTGCTTGTAGAGAGATCTCTTACAGCCTAATGAATGAGGCTCCATTTCTCAAACTAAGATTGTGATCAAATGACAAACCCTCCAAAGACCTCTGCTGAATACCTCACTTACACTCAAGCCTCTGCAGAGGGAGCCAATGAATGAGCCCCCAGCAACTGAAGTGGGTGTGGGGGAGTGGAGAAGGTTATGTTTGAGAATGTGATGGTAGAATTGAGAAAACACTGAGACATCAGCCACAGATGGAGAGGAAAGAGCAGCTCTACCTACAGGAATTGTTAATAAGAGTTCTATACTCTCTATTAACAAATCTTGGAACAGCTGACACCATGATGGCCAAGGACCATGGATGGACGGATGGATGGGTGGATGGATGGATGAATGGCTGCATGGATTGATTGATGGATGGATGGATGGACGAACGGACAGACTGAGTAAAGAATGGTGGCAGTTACAACTGAGTGGGTGTGTGTTGATGGGGGAGGAAGGACAGAGGACAGGCCAACCACACCATAATTTTTGAGTAATGGCACAGTCCAGAGTGGGCAAAGTTTTTCTTTAAAGACCCAGATAAATATTTCAACCTTTTGCAAGCCATATACTCTCTATTGTGACTGTTCAGCCCTGCCCTTGTTATGTAAAAGCAACCAAAGACAGTAAGTAAATGAAAATGACTTTGTTCCAATAAAACTTTATTCATGAATGCTGAAATCTGAATTTCATATGATTTTCACATGACACCAATTCTTCTTCTTTTCCCCCCAGCCGCTTAAAAATGTAAAAGACATTTTTAGTTCAAGGATCTTACAAGAATCAGTGGAATTTGGCCCTCAGGCCAGAATTCAACGACCCCAGAGCTAGTCTCCAAACACACCAGTTACTCAGGATAGTGATCAGGAAAGAAGATCTCACCAGCAGAGTCCTGGGAAGAGATCTAACACAACGCACATTTTCTATTCTGTGTTCTGTATATACTTCTCCTTCTGTCTTTATTGCATAATTCTCCATGGACGTGCTGATGTTTCCGTCTTGCCCACTGGGATATAGGAAGCACCTGCTGGCAGGGTCTGTGTCTCACATATTTCTTTCTTTCTTTTTTTTTTTGAGAGGGAGTCTCGCTCTGTCGCCCAGGCTGGAGTGCAGGGGCGTGATCTCGGCTCACTGCAAGCTCTGCCTCCTGGGTTCACGCCATTCTCCTGCCTCAGCCTCCCGAGTAGCTGGGACTACAGGCGCCCACCACCACGCCTGGCTAATTTTTTGTATTTTTTAGTAGAGATGGGGTTTCACACCATGTTAGCCAGGATGGTCTCGATCTCCTGACCTCGTGATCCACCGGCCTCGGCCTCCCAAAGTGCTGGGATTACAGGCGTGAGCCACTGCACCCAGCCTGTGCCTCACATATTTCTAAATCTTCAGCACTTGGCATAGTACCTGGAACATAACAGGTGCTTGAGAGATATTCCCTGAATCAAACCATATTCCCCAACAACTGCAAGATTTCACTGTCAAAGTATGACATAAGGCCAGGCACAGAGGCTCATGCCTGTAATCCCGGCACTTTGGAAGGCTGAGGCAGGCAGATCAGGAGGTCAAGAGATCGAGACCATCCTGGCCAACATGGTGAAACCCCGTCTCTACTAAAATATACAAAAATTAGCTGAGCCTATAGTCCCAGCTACTCAGGAGGCTGAGGCAGGAGAATCACTTAACCCAGGAGGTGGAGGTCGCAGTGAGCCGAGATAGCGCCACTGCACTCCAGCCTGGAGACAGAGCAAGACTCTGTCTCAAAAAAAAAAAAAAGTGTGACATGAAGGGCAATCCACCTTGATACCAGGCATCCCCTATCTGATATCACAGACATGAATACTATGCCCTTGGGATGGTTGACAGAGGTCATAGGAAGTAAACCGTACTCATTACCTTGAAGTTGGATTTCACCCTTTGCCAAAAGCAACTCTTAGTTTGTCACATTGTAAAAGGCAGGAAACCAGTTACCTTATTCTTGCCATGACCACACAGATGTTACTTAACTTATGCATGTCCCAAATGGAAAGAAACATATCCATCCATTAGCAGAGAATGAAAAACATGTCACCCTTTGGCTCCTCAGTTTGGGAATTGATGGGCAATGAACACACTCCTGGTTCCTTTTCTTTCCCATCCTTCTCTCCCTCCAGGCCATCCATCAGAAGAAAGCTCAATGTCATCTTCATGGTGAGCACTATGTAGCCATATCCTACAGGCTTTCTTTGCAATACTTACGTTTCCAAGGAAGGCAGAGACTATTAAAAAGAGGATGCTCAGGGGCTTTCTTTTTTCAGACAGAGTTTTGCTCTGTCACCCAGGCTGGAGTGCAGTGGCGCCATCTGGACTCACTGCAACCTCCACATCCCAGGTTCAAGTGATTCTCCTGCCTCAACCTCCCGAGTAGCTGAGAATTACAGGCATGCGCCACCATGCCTGGCTAATTTTTCTATTTTTAACGGAGATGGGGTTTTGCCATGTTGGCCAGGCTGGTCTTGAACTCTTAACCTCATGTGATCCGCCTGCCTCAGCCTACCAAAGTGCTGGGATTACAGGCGTGAGTCACCATGCCCAGCCTCTTTTTAACACTTTACTGGAAATCTTGAATAGAAGTATGCCAGGGCCAAATCTGTATACAAAGGGAATACAAAGAACCACAGGAGAATCTGTAAGGAAATGACTCATGAGTATTCATATTTGGATGGGTACCAGAAAATAGCTCCAGAAACATAATTGCAATCCCAGGCAGGAAGCCAGGCAGGCAGGTAAGCAGGCAAGAAGTAAGGAGAGAAGGAAAGAGGGAGGGAGAGAAGGAAGGAGGGAGGGAGAGAGGAAGGGAGGAAGTGAAGAAGAGAAGAAGGGCACAAACAGAGCAACTCACCTGGTTCATCCTCAACCCCCACCTGCCCCAGCAGTATCCTTCAGTTGCAAGCCCTATGAATAGCAAAGGGGACACAGAGCTTGAAGAACGCCACTATTGCCTTTCTCTAGGTAGGTCTGTCAGTAACTCTTTGCTTGATTTGCACCAAGACTTAGTTTCCCAGTCAACAGAATGGGACTAGAAGTACCCAGACCAACAGGCCAAAATAACCTCATTCTGTACATTTTTGAAATTCACTAGTTATCCATTTTAAATGGTATTTGGATTCTTTTTTTCTTTGTGAAGAAGTCTCCATAGCAACTGAACTTGAATACCTTGGTATTCAACCCAAGCTTACCTACCTAATAAGTTTGGCAAGAATGTTTTTATTCTTTTCTTACCAAAGGCCACATTTAAGAGGATCCAGAAATTCCGACAGGCCTCGTGCATTCTATCTGAGACCAAAGAGCAGACAACCAAGAGACCTGTTTATCAGCAAAAGCAGCAACATTCCGTTTCTTCACCATTTGGGTAACTCCGTCCTTTATCAATTACAGTCCTTGACAGGCTCGTTCCTACTCGTCACCTACTTGTTCTTGTGTGTTGGTATTATACTTTCCACATCCTCATGGGCCCCTAAATTATAATATTGTAACTTCAAATGACGTCTAACTTGGAATCACGTAATCAATATTACTTTACTGGGTGTTTATCTTCCCTAAACTGCTTCATGGACCACAAAAGAAGACCTAAAAAACAACATCTGATGCTCAGTTTCAATGGATCAATGAGCTGAACCCAAAAATAGCCACTCTAGAATATTCATGAGAGGCCTCTCAGTATAACTGGAAACTTCAAACCAAGTTTCACTTTCAAAGAATTCATTTTAAAACACGTTCTCTGATTTTAAACTCAGTTATTTATACGGTGTTAAAGGGACTTTAACCAACTTGATGGCGAACCTAACAAAAGATGTCCACCAATTATTTTAACTTCATCAAAGGTTTTAAGGGGACCTATTTAAGACATATTAACAACTCCCTATTTTGTTCCATAGGCCCCATTCTTAAAAGGCTCCTCAGGGCTTTAATATTCCATAATATTAAAAGGGCTTTAATATTCCATAATAATTTATTTTACACTTTCTTAATAACCTTTTCTCAAACTCCAGGTGAATCATTTCTGCAATTTGTTACTGTTTGTAGCTCAACAAATTATTCATCTGAGCTGGCTAAGCCACATGCATAACATTTTTAATTAGAGTGCCACAGTTGACTTCAAATCCAAAATATCCCAATCCAAAATTATTCTGTAGGCTTCGGATTTGCTGCCAGGAGTCTAAAAAGCTAAAAATAGCGACCAAACTTTCACATCACAAGGCAGAAAAAAGCATTTCAAGAAAGCGTACAAGCTTCAAATAGATTCGTGAACAGATCCCAAAAGGCAGGCATAGGCTGACAAGACTTCAGATTTGACCGTCTCCAGTATACTTATATTTGTAAGAGGAAAAGGACGGGAGAAAAACTCAGTAAAACAGCAGCTCATAATGATAAACTACATAGAGTAGCAGCAGGGGTGAAATATGGCAAAACTGGTAAAATACAAGCGTCTAGACTCTCTTTAGTATAAAACTAAAGATATTAAATTAGCATGTCAATTTTGAACAAATCTATAATAATGCAATCAGCAAACTTCAGAATGTAAGATACTTTACAAAGCAAAGGACTTGGACTCTTAAGTAAAGAGAAAAGAGAAGAAAGAAAGGGATGATAGGCCGGGTGCGGTGGCTCACGCCTGTAATCCCAGCACTTTGGGAGGCCGAGGAAGGCGGATCACGAGGTCGGGAGATAGAGACCATCCTGGCTAACATGGTGAAACCCCATCTCTACTAAAAATACAGAAAATTAGCCGGCCGTGGTGGTGGGAGCCTGTAGTCCCAGCTACTTGGGAGGCTGAGGCAGGAGAACGGCGTGAACCTGGCAGGCGGAGCTTGCAGTGAGCTGAGATTGTGCCACTGCACTCCAGCCTGGGCGACAGAGCGAGACTCCATCTCAAAAAAAAAAAAAAAAAAAAGAAAGGGATGATAATGAGGAAGGTACATGAGACTGAAGGTACCACGCATCAGTTGCAAGGTGCTTTGGTCTCAATGTCTGTGTGCCCTTCAGATTCATATGCTGAAATCCTAACCTCCAAGGCAATGGTATTAGAAGGTGAAATACTAGATGGTGGGAAGGGTAGGAGGGAAGGGAGGATAAGGAAAGGTTGCTTAACAGATACCAAATTACAGCTAAATGGCAGAAATAAGTTCTAGTGATCTATACCACTGCAGGGTGACTATAGTTAACAATAATTTATTGTACATTTTCAAAAAGCTAGAAGAAAGGATTCTGAATGTTCCCAACGTAAAAAAATAATAAATGTTTGAAATGATGGATACGGTAATTACTTTGATTTGATCATCACACATTGTATACTTGTATCAAAATATCACTCTGTGTCCCAAAAATATGTACAATTATTACATGTCAACTAAAAGTAAATACATTTAAAGGAAAAATACATTTAAAAGAAGAAGAAGGGTTAGGAGGCTGAGGCGGGTGGATCACAAGGTCAGGAGTTTGAGACCAGCATGATCAACATGGTGAAACCCCGTCTCTACTAATACAAAAATTAGCTGGGCATGGTGGCACGCACCTATAATCCCATCTACTCAGGAGGCTGAGGCAGGAGAATCGCTTGAACCCGGGAGGCAGAGGTTGCAATGAGCCAAGATCGCGCCACTGCACTCCAGCCTGGGGTAGGACTTTTGGGAAATAATTGGTGTCCTTATAAAGGGGGCCTAAGAGAGACCCCTTTCCCTTCCACCACATGAGGACACAGTGAAAAGACAGTAGTCTATGAACCAGGAAGCAGGCCCTCACCAGGCACTGAATCTGCCTTGGTTTTGGACTTCCAATACCCAAGAACCATGAGAAATAAATTTCTGTTGTATCTGTTACCCAGATTAGGGTGCTTTGTTATAGGAGCCGAATGGACTGAGACACAATGTATGGGTGTTATTTGGATCATGATTCAAAAAGATGAGCTGTTAAAAAATTATGAGACAGAGGTTAAGTTTGAAAACTGACCATATGCTTGATAATAATGAGATACATAGGCAATATGGCTTTTCTTTTTATTTTTTGAACCCAGACAGAGGCTGGAACAATATGGCTTTTTTATGTTCTTATCTTTAGCAGTATACACAGATGAAATGAGAGCGTATCTGTGATTCATATACAGACAATCCAGTGTGGGTATGTGGGTGTGTTTGTGTGTGTGCACGTGCATGTGTGTGTAGTGACTGCAGGCCAAAGTAGATTGGCCACAGGTTGATATTCCCCGAAGGTGGGTGTTGAGTATGTGAGAGTTTCTGTGGGGGGTTATATACTATCCTCTCAATGTGTAAATGTTTGAAATTACCCACAATAAAAAGGTTTTCAAAAAACAATATGTACAAGACATACTGTGGTCTATACATCCAGACTATACCTCTGGGTGGCCTGAGGGTGTGTGTGGCCTGCAGACATATTTTGTTTGGACAGTGGACTGTTTAAAAAAATGTTGTTTCCTTTTTGATCCAATATTTAAAAATAAGAAGACTTCACATAAAAATTAGGATTTGCAACTAATCTTGAAAAAATAGAAAGATCTGGCAACAGTAGGCTATAGCAACAAGCCCTGGAATGCAGCCTGTGCCGCCCTCTCTCAGACCCAGCACCCACACACTTCTGGGGCCTCCCTGGTCTGTGGCCATTTGAGTTTGGCCCCCAGTGTCCCGGGCTTTTCAGAGCAGCAACTCAGTGCCAACCTCCACGGACAAACTTTCCAGAATGACTGTGTTCTTCTCTCAGCCCAGATGCCTAGAGCTTTGTTTTCTGACCAGTCATCAAAAGTTCCTGACAACAACTTCAATTCAAGCACTTGAAGAGTTTTAGTTTATATTACACAAAGCGGTGATTCAAAACATATGGGTAGTCAACAGACTGGAAAAGAAAACCCCAGAGTTTCTGAAGTTTATTTGGCTTGAGGACCTCTGGCCGGTTCTGCCGACTCTCCTTATCATTCAGGCAACAGGACTGGCTCCTGTCTTGCTCCACAGACTCCCAGAATGCAAAGGCAGGAAGGGGGCTAAGAGCTCATTTAGTACCTTCCTCCTCATTTTATGATGAGACTCAAGCCAAGGGAGGTTGAGTAATTCACCCAACCACTTTCCAAGGGGTCTCTGGAGGAAGGGATGGGAAAGAAAATCTAATGTGAGATGGAGTGCTGACAGCTCCTATACACATCCCAGAGTTACTGGATGACAATTCGTTCCTGCACGTTTTTACTCCCTGCAAAATACTTCTCCAGTATGATTATGGAACAAGAGCAACGTTTCTCTAGAAAAAGATAGATTTTCAACCTTAAAAAGAACTAAGGGTTGAACCACTTGGGTCCTGATATTCCTGTTTAACGGACCACTCTAAGAGGAATGACTGTTGATGAGGTCTCCTAGCACCTAACTGATGTTCCTCACTTGTACAATTACTTGTCATCAGGCAAGAAGACAAATAAGAGGAAGGACAGGAAAGTCCTTCTAACTCCTCAGGTTCTCTGAAGACTCTTTTAGATCCTAGACTCTTCCTAACGGCTCTCAGACTCATTCACCCCTTCAGCCCGGCTGAGTCAAAGGAAATTCTCAAGGTCATGCAGTGGCCACCATATTTGCAGAGCCCACCCTCGGTGAACTTGGGTTCTTCCCAAAGTGAACTCACCCAGTTAACAATAGACTATTCTTGAAATTTAATTAATTCAATGGCAGACAAGCCGAAAGAAGAGAAATTAAAGCAACCCTGAGGCAATATGAGTTTGCACAGTGGAGTACATGTAATACTCCCAGCTCCCCAACACGGAAGGCTCATTTTCCTCTAGTTCCACCTCATGGGCTGGCACATCCCATCAGCTTTCTCGTCACTTCTGATGGGCTTTAAGTTAGCAACTCTTTTCTCCCATTAAAAATGTAGGAAAACATCATCAGATTTTGCCATCCAAAGTCTATAGGCACCATAGCAATCACTTGGCTGGGGTTCCCCAGCTTTCTGGGCATCAAAAACTGGGCTCGAGGAGTTCCTTCTGGGCCAGTGGTCACAGGTTATATCACATTAATTAGTCTGACAAATGAACGAGTTATGACTCATAATTGCTCACCACCACTGTAAGCTGAAAAGGTTTGAACTGAGTGCCCAGTAGGAAATATGGAGGCTTTGGAGCCTTAGGGGGGCATCTGTGGCCAACCCCTGCTCAGCCAGAACCTAAGATCTACGAGGGCAGTGGGAGAGGAGCCACAGAAATCAGTCTGGCAAGAGGGGGCTGAAGTTGAAACTGAGGTAGTGGCCACAGAGGTGAAGAGAAGATGTGGACGGGAAGGGGCAGGGGAGGGTAGGGGTGGGGGCAGGGTTTGAAAAACTAGGTAGCTAGAGAGGCTATGTACCAACATGACATGAAAGATACAAAACTGGCTGGGTAGGTGGCTTACACCTGTAATCCCCCAGCACATTGGAAGGCCGAGGCAGGAGGATCACTTGAGACCAGCCTGGGCAACTCAGTGGTGTGGTGGCTCACACCTGTAATCCCAGCACTTTGGGAGGCCAAGGCAGGCAGATTTCCTAAGGTTGGGAGTTCGAGACCAGCTTGACCAACATGAAGAAACCCCATCTCTACCAAAAATACAAAATCAGCCAGGCGTGGTGGCGCATGCCTGTAATAGCAGCTACTTGGGAGGGTGAGGCGGGAGAATCACTTGAACCCGGGAGGCAGAGGTTGCGGTGAGCCGAGATTGCACCATTGCACTCCAGCCTGGGCAACAAGAGCGAAACTCTGTCTCAAAAAAAAAAAAAAAGAAAGAAAGAAAAAGAAAGAAAAGAAATTCCTTCTCTACCAAAAACAAAAACAAACACAAAAATTAGCTGGGCATGGTGGCACGTGCCTGTGGTCCCCCAGCTACTCAGGAGGCTGAAGCAGGAGGATCATTTGAGCCCGGGAGGCAGAGGTTGCAGTGAGGTGAGACTGTACCACGGCACTCCAGCTTGGGATACAGGATGAGACCCTGTCATAAAACTTCCTTTCTTTTTCTCTGTGTTAGTCTGTTTTCACACTGCTGATAAAGACATATCCGAAACTGGGAACAAAGAGAGGTTTAATTGGACTTACAGTTCCACATGGCTGGGGAGGCCTCAGAATCATGGCGGGAAGCGAAAGGCACTTCTTACATGGTGGCGGCAAGAGAAAAATGAGAGAGAAGCAAAACCCATCGGATCTTGTGAGACTTATTTATAAGCCAAACCATATCATGCTCATATATCAAATATGTCTTGAGCGCCTAACATATGGCAGGTACTGTGCAAAGCACTAGGATACAAGAGACAGCATAAAAGAACAGGGAAGAAACAGAAAGAGAGGCAAGAGGGTGTCTGGAATTTTTTTCTTTCAAGGGAGTACTAGAGATGAGAGAAGAGTAATAAGCCCATTCAGAGAGATGCTGAGTTAAAGAGAAAGCTGATGAGCAGAAGAAACTAGAGAAAACTAATTCAAGAAAATGATCAAATCTAGCCATGCATCTACATAAATATACTTCCTTTTCCCCCATCGTTTAAATCAAAATTCCTCTTATCTGGTCGTTCCCTCTTCCTCTCCCCACTCCTCCCATATCCTCAAAGCTGCCATCATCTACAAGAGCTCTCTCTGGAAGCAGCAGCATCCTCTCTTCTCACTTAAGCACAGCCCCAACCAAAGTCACCAGAAGCCCCACCCCCACCACATCTGTCACTCTAAATGGCCTTTCCCCTCCTTAGTATCTGGGTAGCCCCTGAAACCACCAGCCATGTCCTTGTTGGGGAAGCCTCTCATTTAAATTCTGTACCAATTACAGAAAATTCCATGTAAGTTCCAGGCCCAACTCGCTCAGTGCTTCGTGTTGTGAAGAATGCCAACACCGAGTATGGAACCCATTCCTCCCAAATGGCACGGCTGGTGTGCAGCAGGCAGGGGGCAATCCCACAAAACAGATACTGGGTGCTGGTAAGAAGAGGATGGGAAGCAACCACTGGGCAAACAATCAAAAAATATCCACTACAGCATCCAAGTTTCCTTCCTATAGCTTTGACTATTTCTTCCCAAACTTCCCCCGGCTCCCTTTCTTTGTCCCACCTCATACACCTACATATGCGCAATATTCTGCATCTGTCCCTCCAAATGTCCATTGGAACTCTCAGCAACTTCACACATCCACTGGAATCCAGCACTCAGGACTAAAGGATCACATATCCTCCCTCCATGACTCCTCAAATTGACCTGAATCTCAGGGTGGAAGGAGAGATGCACAGGAACAGGAGGGGCTGTGAAACCCAAGACTCCCCGGGGCAAGCTGACACTTGCTCTGGGTTCCCACCCATCACGCTGCTCCTGCAAAGAAGTTCATCCCATCAAAGTGAAGGAAAACATCAGGTTCCCAGCAGGGGGACAGATTGTTCCAAGGCAATATGGGATAAGACTTGGTTCCCAGAATTTATTTATTCAACTTCTAGGACCAAAGCGACAACCAGCCAACTGATAATTTTGGAATATATTTATAAAAGAAAAACAAATATTCGTTATTCCTCTGGGCCATTAAATTATTTTAAACAGATAATACCCTCCTTTAAAAAAAGATTAAATTTCTGTTTTCAACCACTAAAAATGAAGTTTGGCATAGGTTCAGTGATGGGGGAAGCAGAGAGAAATTTAGCAAGAAATGGCAGAGAAAAGGTGAAATTTCTGGTCTTTACATTAGACACAGTGACTCAGATTCTTTAGTTTTTGACCTTATACTAGATTCTCTGTATGTTTTTTACACACAGCAGAGAAATATGCCCACTTTTGAACTCTTAATTTTGGCTCTTTATTCTTTACTACTAAATAATATTCTAAGAAACATCCAGTATGGGGTTGGCTTTCACGAACATTTCAGATAAATAAAACATCAGAAAGTCACTGTTTAATAGAAAAATAAGTAATTTCCAATTACCACCAACATTCTAACAAACACTAACAGAGCAAAGTCATCCACATCCAGGCAAATGTGGTGTTTGGGTACAAAAATGTACATGCATTTGTGCATGAATATGTATATATCTCCATGTAGTATACACATATACATGTGTATGTTCAAGTAATAAAGACTAAAGAATGGGCAAAATACCAAAATTATCAGAATCACTTTCAGTGGTAAGTAAATAACAATTATTTTCCTCTTCTTCCACCTTTTCTGTTTTTTCAAACTTCCCACCATGATCATTCATATATAGAAAAGGAAAAATCAACAACTTTATTTTTATCACACATATGAAGATGCACTTTTTTATAAGGTATGCTCATCTTCTTATATCGAAAAAGCCAAGCACTAAATAGAAACCCATACACCCTGTGCCACCAAAAAAACCCATAAATTGGGAAGTGAAGCTGAGTTTCTCCTTTTTTACTACATGCAAACCTTTTTATTAAGATTAGAAAAAAGGCCAGGTGCGGTGGCTCACGCCTGTAATCCCAGCACTTTGGGAGGCTGAGGCAGGAGGATCACAAGGTCAGGAGTTCGAGACCAGCCTGACCAACATGGTGAAACCGCATCTCTACTAAAAATACAAAAATTAGCTGGGCGTGATGGTGGGTGCCTGTAATCCCAGCTACTCAGGAGGCTGAGGCAGGAGAATCACTGGAACCCAGGAGGCAGAGGTTGCAGTGGGCTGAGACTGTGCCATTGCACTCCGGCCTGGGTGACAGAGTGAGACTCCACCTCAAAAAAAAAAAAAAAAAAAAGAGTAGAAAAAAATAGAGTCTTTTGTGTCAAATTGCTATGTATATGCTTAAAGGCAAGTGTTTCATAAACGATACTGCCACATCCTACCCTTTGTTTTTTGAGATCTCTGGTTCTCTATTTCCTTAATTGTGCTTCCCCACATAGAGCTAAAATGAGTAGCATGAACGGATGTGTACACTCACACACACACGTACACATGTGCACACTCACACACCATCCCTAATATATGCATCTCAGTATCTGACCATAACACCAATCACCAAGAACATGATTCTCCCCAAACCATAGGCGCTATCTCGGGCTCCTGGGCTCACTGTCTCGCACTCCACGGTATGCAGGGCACCCAGGTCTCCCTCCGCACCCTCTCCATTTCATGTTTCCACAGGAAAAGACATACAGTGTTTAAAGCAAACTCCTGATTATGCACGCTAATGAAGGCAAACATTGGCACAGATGCATGTTTGGCACGAGATTTCCCTAATTGCATTTTGCTTAGGCTACCATCAAAATTAGTTAGTGCTCCCCCAAACACACGCACAGCAGAGGGAGGAGGAGATGCCAATTGAAAGGACTTGTGGGTGACGGAGGGATGGCTAAACTGTGACATCGGCCTCAAATAAAAGAACCTTTACCACACTCAATGCCTACATGCTGACTAATGTCATGTTCAACTGGTCTTAAAAGTGCAGAGGAAATCTAGAATACCTTCTGTAATATCCTGGATGAATGGTAAGTGATGGAACTCCAATCTAGAAAGCACAAAATTTTAGGCAACTCCTTGCTCTGCTTCTAAGATAGAAATTTTTACTTTATTTTTTTATTTTATTTTATTTTATTTTATTTTATTTATTTTATTTTATTTTATTTTATTTTATTTTATTTATTTATTTATTTTATTTTTTGAATCAGAGTCTCACTCTGTCACCCGGGCTAGGGTGCAGTGGCACGATCTCAGCTCACTGCAATCTCTGCCTCCTGGGTTCAAGCGATTCTCCTGCCTTAGCCTCATGAGTAGCTGGGATAACAGGCGGACGCCACCATGCCTGGCTCATTTTTGTCTTTTTTTTTTTTTTTTTTTTTTTTTTTTTTTAGTAGACACAGGGTTTTACCATGTTGGCCAAGCTGGTCTTGAACTCCTGACCTCAAGTGATCCGCCCACCTCAGCTTCCCAAAGTGCTACGATTACAGGTGTGAGCCACTACACCTGGCTGAAACATTTTTTTTTTTAGATAGATTTAAGAGATGCCTTTCTGCAACTCCCACCTGCTGGAGAAACTCAGACCAATTCTCTATCATTTCTGTATGGTAAGCCTTCAAATAACAGAAGAAAGTGGTCCTGTCTTCCCTTACTGCTTCCTCCTCCGAGTAAGCTGCTACCCTTGGCAGAGTTTCCTGTCACCATTTTGGTTCTGCTCGTCTGACTACTCAACTCACTGAAGGTCTTCCTTAAAACACTGACCATGGAGCTGGCTCTAGTCCTCAAGGGCTGGAGTGCCCTCCTGAAAATTCAGCGGGATCAGGACACTGTGCTCCCCTTAGCCCAAGAGTGGGCTCATTCATCTGCAGTGACTACATCTCGCCTCTGACAGACACTGATGCCAAGCCAAACCCTTCTGTATATGCACAACAATTTATTCTTTTTGTCTCATTGTCCTCAAACTGTACAGGACATCACATTCCTGCTTTTTAAAGGTTATCTAGCAGGTTTCTGTCTGCCATCCTGGGCTACTAAGGGTATTTAGACTTTGTACTAAAGATCCTGCAGCGGTCTTCTTGGATACCACATCTCCCACCCAGATGTGATATCCAGTTCAGAAACAGTCAGCAGCTACATTTTTGACTGTGTCCATTGAGGAATAAGAAAAAAAAGGTGGGGGGCCAGGTGCAGTGGCTCACACCTGTAATCCCAGCACTTTGGGAGGCCGAGGTGGGCAGATCACCTGAAGACGGGAGTTCAAGACCAGCCTGACCAACATGGAGAAACCCTGTCTCTACCAAAAATGCAAAATTAGTCGAGCATGGTGGTACATGCCTGTAATCCCAGCTATTCAGGAGGCTGAGGCAGGAGAATCGCTTGAACCTGGGAGGTGGAGGTTGCGGTGAGCTGAGATCGCGCCATTGCACTCCAGCCTAGGCAACAAGCATGAAACTTCATCTCAAAAAAAAAAAAAAAAAAAAAAAGTCATTAAAAGCTGCAGGAGAGAGAATGATATAAATAAGCAGAAACAAGATGAGCCAAAAGAGCCACAGAGCCCAGAATCCTGGGGGCCTCACCAACCAGCACAATCCCTAGAAGGGTAACATTACTGCTCATGTTGGCCAGGAGGCACCTTATGTCTTCAAAAAAAATTAACGCCAACCTCCTTTAAAAAAAATTCACATGATCTTGGCTTGATGTGTGTTATTTGCAAACAGGAGTCCTATCTAACATAGAAACTATTCTGGTAGAAAAAGTCAGTGTCCTACATAAATTGCCTTGCCAATTACTATTAAGGCATTAGGCAGTCTGTCCTGCCAGTGTGATTCACTAATTAACTTTCTTTGGTACGTTCCAGCCTGCTTCAAATCTGCAAGGATCCCTGCTCTCCGAAGGGCATTTTATTATCTTAACCCTCAAGGCTTTTAACCATTTTACTCTCATTTCTGCTTGGCTTCCCTGATTCCCTGAAGACAATCTTTTTCCCACTCATCCTTGCTGCCATACAATTTGGCCAACAGAGTTGGCCTTCGGTATCCGTAGGTTCTGCATCCCTGGGTTCCACCAACTGCAGATCCAAAATATTTTAAAAAAGAAAAAAATAGATGGTTGCATTGCGTCTGTACTGCATATGTACAGGCTTGTTTTGCTTGTCACTATTCCCTAAATAATACAGTATAACAACAATTTACATAGCATTTACATTGCATTAGGTATTATAAGTAATCTAGAGATTGCTTATAATATACTGGAGAATGTGCATAGGTTTTGTGCAAATATTAAACTATTTCATTTGTTTTATTTTGTTTTTTCAATTGAGATGGATTTTGTTTTTTCAATTTAATTTGTTTTATTTTGTTTTTTCAATTTTTTGCTCTGTCGCCCAGTTGACAATGCAATGGCGCAAACTCGGCTCACTGCAACCTCCATTGCCCGGGTTCAAGCGATTCTCCTGCCTCAGCCTCCCAAGTAGCTGAGATTACAGGCACCCGCCACCACACCCGGCTAATTTTTGTATTTTTAGTAAAGACAAGGCTTCGCCATGTTGGCTAGGCTGGTCTTGAACTCCTGACCTCAGGTGATCTGCCCACCTCAGCCTCCCAAAATGCTGATATTACAGGCATGAGCCACCTCGCCTGGCCTACACTATTTTATATAAGGAACTTGAGCAGCCATGGATTTTAGTATCTGTGGGGGAGCAGAGGTCTGGATCCAATTCCCCACTAATACCAAGGGATGACTATACGGTGACATTAATGAAATAACATCAATGAATAATTTCTGCTTCCAAAAACACTCCACTGTGCCCTAGCCAAAGAATCACCCAAGGTTGGACTTTAGACAACTTATAAGTAACTCTAGACTCCAAATGGATAATAGAAGACCCTGTCCTTAAGAAAAAAAAAATGTGAAAACGTATGTCCACACAAAAGCTTGTACACAAATGTTTCGTAGCAGCATTAGCTATTATAGCCAAAAAGAAAAATAACCCAAATGTCCATAAATTAATGAGTGCATAAATAAAATATCGTACAGCCATACAATAGAGTATCACTCAGCAATAAAAAGAAATGAAGTACTGAGACACAATACAACAAAGATCAACCTCAAAAACATGCCAAGTGAAAGAAGCCAGTCAAAAAAGACTCCATACTGCATAATTCCTTTTATATAAAATGTCCAGAACAGGAAATCTATGGAGACAAATTAAATGGTTGGGGTTGGGGATTGGGTGGGAAGAGCTGGAGGGAAATACGGATGGCTGGTAATGGGTACAGAGTTTCTTCTGTCCTAAGAACAATTTTGAGGATGGTGGCAAAACTTTATAAATTTACGAAAATTATGGAACTGGCTGGGTATGGTGGTTCATGCCTGTAATTCCAGCACTTTTGGGAGGCTAAAGCAGGCGGATCATTTGACTCAGGAGTTCAAAATCAGCCTGACCAACATGGTGAAACCCTGCCTCTACTAAAAATACAAAAAATTGGCCACGCATGGTGGTGCACACCTGTAATCTCAGCTACTCGGGAGGCTGGGCATGAGAATCGCTTGAACCTGAGAGGTGGAGGTTGCAGTGAGATCACGCCACCGTATTCTAGCCTGGGCGAAATAGTGAGACTTTGTCTCAAACAATAAATATAAGTGGCTCACGCCTGTAATCCCAGCACTTTGGGAGGCCGAGGTGGGTGGATCACTTGAGGTCAGGAGTTCGAGACCAGCCTGACCAACATGGTGAAACCCTGTCTCTACTAAAAATACAAAGTTAGCTGGGCATGGTGGCACATGCTGGTAATCTCAGTTACTTGGGAGGCTGAGGCAGGAGAATCACTTGAATCCAGGAGGCGGAGGTTGCAGTGAGCTGAGATAACGCCATTGCACTCCAGCCTGGGCAACAAGAGCGAAATTCCATCTCAAAAAAATAAAATAATATAATATAAAATAAAATAAAGTAAATATAAAAATAAAAAAATTATGGAAGTGTACATTTTAAATGGATGAACTGGAAGGGGTATGAATTATAGTTCAATAAAGCTGTTTTTTAAAAAATCCATTAGAGGATAATTAATCTATTACCACAGTATAAAGAAAAGGAATAGACTCAATACCCTAGTTTTTTTAGTTCGTTAAAATGTGGGTCAAAATCCTAAATTTAACATATCCACAACATTCATAAAGCAGTTTATATAGTTAGTTCCATATAATTTGCATTGTACCAGATTGGTTAGGGACAGGGGCTTTGGAATAAAACTAGGTTTAAGTCCCAACCCCTTCACTCACATGTTGAATGACCTTGGATCCCCCTCCAAGCCTCAGCTTCTCTAGATGTAAAATGGGAAAATAGTAGTGCTTCTTTCACCGATGAGTGAGTACCCGACACAGTGCAGCACTCAAACAGTAACTTTATAAGTAAATAAATAACAACAACAAAACCAAATACTTGTGTGCAATATACTAAACCTTGCTAGAAGACACAGATAATACAGTCCCTTTCTTCTATTAGATTATGACACCAAGCTGACTGTTTAGTGCTGCAATAATAAGAATGCTATGGACTGAACATCTGTGTCCCCGCAAAATCCGTATGTTGAAATTCTAATCCCTAAGGTGATGGTATTTGGAGGTGGGGCCTTTGCGGGGTGATTAGACATGAGTAGAGCCCTCATGAATGGTATTAGTGCTCTTATAAGAAGAGACACTACCAGCCTAGACAACAAGCTGAAACCCCACCTCTACAAAAAATAGACAAAATTAGCCAGGCAGCCGGGCACAGTGGCTCAATCTGTAATCCTAGCACTTTGGGAGGCCGAGGCAGGTGGATCACTTGAGGCCAGGAGTTCGGGACCAGCCTGGCCAACATGGTGAATCCCTGTCTCTACTAAATATACAAAAATTAGCTGGGCATGATGGTACATGCCTGTACTCCCAGCTACTCGAGAGGCTGAGGCACAGGAATCACTTGAACATGGGAGGCGGAGGTTGCAGTAAGCTGAGATCACGCCACTGCACTCCAGCCTGGGCAACAGAGTGAGACTCTGTCTCAAAGAAAACAAAAAATAGCCAGATATGGTGGTGTACACCTATAGTCCCAGCTACTTGGGAGGCTGTGGTGGGAGGATCACCTGAGGCTGGGAGGTCGAGGCTGCAGTAAGCCATGATCACACCACTGCACTCCAGTCTGGGTGACAGAGTAAGACCCTGTCTCAAAAATAAAAAACAAAAAGAACAGACACTAGAGAGATCCTCTCTCTCTGCCATGTTAGGATATATATAGAGAGAGGCTGTCTTCAAACCAGGAACCCAATCATCAGGGACCTTGGTCTTGGACTTCCTCACCTTCAGAACTGTGAGAAATAAATGTTTGTTGATTGAGCTGCCCAGTTTGTGGTATTTCATTATAGCAGTTCAAACTGCCTAAGACAAAGACCAATAAAGCATTATGAGGAGAGACTTGTGCAGAAGACATTTAAACTGGGTCAAGCGGAAATTCTTGAATTAGAGAATGAAAAGAGGGAAGGAAAGGAACAAAATGATAAGCACATCTCCCATGCAATATGCTTTTGCTAACTCTTATCCAAACACCAGAGACCTCTGGGGCTAGATATTTCAACGCTTATCAGCGCACTATACATCCGTATGAAAAACCACAAGGTAACTAGAAACCATTGGCTAAAATCATAGGTGACAAAAGGCATGGATTGAGATTTACGCCGTGTCTAGAACATAAGGGCAGAAGAAAATGAAAAGCAGACAGATTAATTGTATATTTTGACCAAGGTACAAGGATCAAATACATAAATTTCAATTTCCAATTTCCACATTTCTGATCATTAGCTACCACACTCCTATGTATCTCATGAAAGAAAGCAAAAAATGAATTATCTCAGAACCAAACAACCTCCTGACAACTCTTTGGTCTGTTTTTTTCTGAAAGACTGATTACCTCCAATGACACTGCTCTCTGAAAAGGCAATTAATGAGACGGATGTAGCACACTGAATGAAAGGATTGAAGTACCTATGCTTTTTCTTTTGACAGCTTATAAAACAGATTTTTTTTAACATGTCAGTCAATTGGTGATATTTTAAATGAGATCACAAAAGTCAAGGTCTTTGCTACAAAAAACACGGCAAACAAACTAAAAAAATTAATGAAAGCATGTGATTCTAGTGTAAAACAACGACCCATGTGTCATTATTGGTTCAAGAAGTATGCTTTTATGCCTTCAATATGGAAAAGTAATCAATTTCACCTTGGCGAATTATCACTATGCACTTAGGTTTTAACTAGATGTCTCAATATTATCAATATCTTTTAGAAGTGTAAAACATAGGCCAGGCGTGGTGGCTCACACCTGTAACCCTAGCACTTTGGGAGGCCAAGGCGGGAAGATCACCTGAGGTCAGGAGTTTGAGACCAGCCTGGCCAACATGGTGAAACCCCGTCTCTACTAAAACTATGAAAATTAGCCTGGCATGGTGGTGGGCGCCTGTAATCCCAG
Organism: Pongo abelii; assembly: GCF_028885655.2. Lineage (NCBI taxonomy): Eukaryota > Metazoa > Chordata > Mammalia > Primates > Hominidae > Pongo > Pongo abelii. Next base: position 41,669,250 of record NC_072007.2, read on the forward strand.
CTACTCGGGAGGCTGAGGCAGGAGAATCACTTGAACCCAACAGGCAGAGGTTGCAGTGAGCGGAGATCGTGCCATTGCAGTCTACCCTGGGTAACAGAGCAAGACTCCTTCTCAAAAAAAAAAAAAAAAAAAAGTGTAAAACATAATAGTTCCATAAATTCAGAATACTTAAAAGAGTAAAGCTTTTAATCCCAACCCTGTCATGATCTAAACATACAGTGATTCTCTCAGTGCCAGGGGCCACTAACCATTACAAGGATTGCGCAAAATGATGTTCAGTGAATATCTATTACGTGCCCGACCCTAGGCTGTATCCCACTCCCCAGGAACTCAAAAGTTGGTAGGATGAGTCCTTTCCCAGGCACCTCTTCACACTTCAACAGTTCTTTCACTCAACCTTACAAACAGGCTCAAAATGGGCTTTCACAGATTCGCCAAACTGATACTGTCTTGTCCACCAACACTGCACACCTATCTCTTTCAGGCTGTCATTTCCAGGGACAATTCCTGACATGCCTTGGGAAAGAAAACCTCCTGTATCTACATCAGACTGCAGGTATCACATTGTATATATGTATCTTCATACCTTGTATCTATCTACTACATAAGGTTACACACTAACAGGACGTGTTCATGTAAACAAGGCAGGCATGAGAAACGAAAAGCGAGCTCATTACGGTATGTGGGGCACTTGATTTCTTTAAGACCAGCTTCATTTGCTGTGATTTTCCACTTTCCAGAGTGAAAACCTGGAACGGAAAATGAAACGACGTTTCCAAGGTTATGCTGCAAATCATCAGAACAATCTGGGCCAATGGACAGGTTTCTAGATCTGACAGCTGCTCCTCTATCTGCTGGGACCTGCTTTTTCGAAATTATCATATGCAATTGAGCACCTCAGGAGCAATGCAAATTGCTAAAAAAATCTAAGTAGAGCAGGTGAAGACATTTGCTGGCTGATGACCATATTCTTGTAACGCACTCTGGGGCCACATATCCTGTGGTGTTTATAGATACGCTTCCAGTCTCAAGCAGGGGACTGGGCACCTCGTAAGTTTAATGAACGAATAAGGCAATTAAGATACTCAAGGAAATATATAACATCTGAAGAGGATGGAAATAGAAGTAATCAAGCAAACACACCATCAAATGAAAAAAAAAAAAAGTCAAAGATCAAGGGGGAAGGTACCCAAATGAAAAATGTTTTTCCTGGGAGGCCAAAGCAGAAGAACTGCTTGCAGCCAAGAGTTCAAGACCAGCCTGGGCAGCATGGCAAGACCCCATCTCTACAAAAAAAAAATTTTTTTAATCAGCTGGCATGGTGGCACGCATTAGTAGTCCCAGCTACTCAGGAGGCTGAGGTGGGAGGATTGTTTGAGCACAGCAGCTTGAGGCTGCAGTGAGCTATGATCACACCACTGCACTCTAGCCTGGGTGACAAAGCAAGACCCTGTCTCTAAAAAACAAAAGAAAGAAAGCTTTCCCAACCTCCTTGAATTATTCTGTATCGTCTCTTGTACTTCAGGATCATACAGCTTGAGTTTGCTTTAAATTTAAAAACCAGAATCTACAAATATCTTACCTTAAGTCCCACAAATAGGTCAAGAGCTGTGAGTGGAGACCCAAGAGGGTTGCACGGAAGTGCTACACATACCACTGATGGAACAGGAAACCATTTTTAGTGGTACATGGAAAACCACGTTTCATCTTTATAGTTATAAGTATTTTTCAGTGTGTATTAAAAAATGTAAAGTGGCACATTAAGCCCATGACATCAGGACTAGGTAAAGTAACCTCACACCCACACAAGCACACACACACTGATACGATTTGAATGCTGTCCCCTCTAAATCTTTTGTTGAAATGGAATCCCCACTGTTGGAGGTGGGGGCTAGTGGGAGGTGTTTGGGTCATAGGAGGAGATTCCACATGGCTTCATGCTGTCTTTTTTTGTGTGTGAAACATAGTTTCGCTCTTATTGTCCAGGCTGGAGTGCAATGGCGTGACCTAGGTTCACTGCAACCTCAGCCTCCCAGGTTCAAGTGATTCTTCTGCCTCAGCCTCACAAGCAGCTGGGATTACAGGCACCTGCCACCATGCCTGGCTAATTTTTAGTATTTTTAGTAGAGACGGGGTTTCACCATTTGACCAGGCAATGCTGTCCTTTCAATAGTGTGTTACAGATTTTTAAAAAACAAACTTTATGAGGTTAATGACTATTATCCACCTCATAAAATAGAATGGGACTTTCAAAATCATACAAGCCACAAGGCTGTGGGCTGGTACGAAAGAAGGGTGGGTTCAAGGGTCCCAAGGCATTTTGGGGTGAGAGATGCAGGGAGAGCCTGAGAGTCACCCAGTGTCTGTGGGGACGGTTGGGTCAAGGCAATAAGCTAGGATCTGTACAAGTGAAACATTCATCAGAATGTGACCCACCCTGAAACAGGAGGGAGGAAAATCTTTAAGAGTCTTACAGGTAAGGTCCCAAAACTACAAAATAATACGGGGGAAATGTATATTCCTCACCCAGTCTTGGCATCAATTTGTGCTTTAAAAAATATACTGCACTGGAAGATTTTTTTTTTAAAAAAAGGTACCCTACACCAGCTGTTTAAAACATAAATCTTATGAACAAATATGTATATATAATAAATGTTTAATAATATTTAACTTAAAATTAAAATGTTTAATATATTATATATTTATACATAATACATATTGTTTATTATATATTAATTATATTAGTTAATATAATTAGTTAATATAATTAATATATTAATTGATAATATGTTGATGTTATTTATACTGGTATTAATATATTATATTATATTATATTATATATATAATAAACATTTTAAACAAATAAATCTATTGTACCTATGCAGAAATGAACCAAAGTTAAACTCTAGGAGAGTTAACTTCAAGGTCAAAGCAAGGGCGAAGGTGGTGGCAGATGCTGGGGTATGCCATGTGGAGGGGCTGCCAGGGACAAGGCATCCCTCTCCTGCCAGCAGCCTGCGCCAGCCGTCTCAAGGCTCTGAGGGGCTGTGACGAAATGGGGCTGTTTCCCTGGGCCCGCAGCCCTGGCATGGGTGCTGAGCAGAGACTTGTGTTGGCTTCTGTGAGGCTCAACTCTGCTCCTGGTCTCCCCCATCCCGCCCTGCCCCTGGCTTCTCAAGGAATGGAGACCCACTCACCCTCCCTTCTTGGTTCTGGGGGGTCCTCTGGCATGCCCAGAGCTTCTGAGGATGCACTTGGGAAATTCCACCTAGAAAAGCAAAAGCAAAATCAAACCCACACCAAAAGATCCATAGAAGACTAAAGAAATGCAACCATGTGCAAAGGTGTCTAAGCCCAAGAGGTAAGTGGCTACCTGGAGACATGGAGGAACAGCCTCAGCCCTTCCAGACGGGCCACTAAGACACCCATATTGCATGTGAGGCTATTTCTCCCTGAGGGGACTGCTCAGGAACTCGGAGCAGAGATCCCTGGAAACTGCAGGGCAAGGGACCCAAAGACATCCTTGTGCCTGTGCATGTGTGCAACATGTGCCACAGGTATGGCCCAGGGAGGACAGGCCAGGTACATACATCCTAGGGAGAGTGCAGGTGGAAGGAAAGTAACAGCCAGAGAGAGGCGACTGAAACAAGGTTTTGCTTCTAGATGGAATCCATAAATGGCTTTTGTTATTGTTAAAATAATAACTACAGGATACAGGGGCACTGACAGCCGGAATGGATGTTGGGAGCTTATTTGCCTGCAGAAGGTCCTTGGTTTCTGCCTTGGTGTCCAGGATGTTTTTGACGTCCTGAGCTTTATCTGCTGCGGCATGGCACCAGCCCTTGTCTAAGCACCTCTTAGAAATTCTGGTGTCTGCTCTCTTAGCTGTGGCACCACCTGCCAGACCCATCACCCTGGACCCCCCGGGTGGCTACAGCCTTCTCTTCTCCCAGAAATGTGGGGAGCCCCCGTCCCACCCCGAGAGCAGATTGAAGCTCAATACACGGCTTTTGTAGAAGCTTATTTGCTTTTTTTTTTTTGGCGGTGGGGGGTGCGCAGTTGAGACAGGGTCTCGCTCTTGTCGCCCAGGCTGGAGTGCAGTGGCGCCATCTTAATTCACTGCAACCTCTGCCTCCCAGGTTCAACCAGTTCTCCTGACTCAGCCTCCTGGGTGGCTGGCATTATAGGAGCCCACCACCACGCCCGGCTAATTTTTATATTCTTAGCAGAGACAGGGTTTCGCCATATTCGCCAGGCTGGTCTCAAACTCCTGACCTGAAATGATCCGCTCGCCTTGGCCTCCCAAAGTGCTGGGATTACAGGTGTGAGCCACCGAGCCTGTCTTTTTTCAAGGAGGGGCTGTATATGGATGGTGTGCAGGGACGCTGTCTTCTGATGATATGGGGAGGGGGAAAAGAGGAACCTGTGTCGGAATTGGTCCTGGTCCCATAGAGGCAGCCAGTGAGGATGAAGAGGAAGACCAAGGACTTCTCTCCACGGCTGCGGACGCTGATCCAAGGCGCAGGGTGCCAGCCCCAGTGGTGGGCGGCTCAGTGAGTTGGTGCCAGGTGGCCATGCATGGTGGCCCATCGTGAGCGTCACTTGGGGAGGAGGTGGGCCTGGAGGGAAGCCGGCAGCAGCAGTGTGTGGGTCTCTCCCAGGCGCACCTTCCCCAGGGCCAGGTGCATGGAGTGAAGTCGCCTCCTCCCAGTGGCCCTGACAAGGAGGCCTAGAGCCTGGTTCCTGCTGCAAGCAAGCAGGCTGCCCGAGCACGACTTCTGTGACACAATGGTGAGTTCTCATGAGATCTGGTTGTTTAAAAGTGTGTGGCACCTTCTCTCACTCTGTTGCTCAGGCTTTCACCATGTGACATGCCTGTTCCCCCTTCACTCTCCGCCACAATTACAGGTTTCCTGAGGCCTCCCTAGAAGCCTAGCAGACACCAGCAAAGAGCTTCTTGTGCTGTCTGCAAAACGACGAGCCAATTAAAGCCCTTTTATTTATAAATTACCCAGTCTTAGGTATTTCTTTATCCAACGCGAGAAGACCCTAATACACACACACACACACACACACAAACACATACACACATACACACACACCTCTTATGTGAATACGGTGACTCTGATAAAGAAGGGTACAAATGCCAGAAGTTGATCTCCAAGATGCAGGGGACAGGGTGTTCAAGAGAAAGTGCAGAGCCGGGCATGGTGGCTCACGTCTATAATTCCAACACTTTGGGAGGCTGTGGCAGGAGGATCACTTGAGACCAGGAGTTCAAGACCAGACTGGGCAATAAAGCAACACCCCATCTCTACAAAACAAAATAACATAAAATAAAATAATAAAATAAAATAAAATATAAAATAAAGCCAAGCATGTTGATGCACACCTATAGTCCCAGCTCCTCAAGAGGCTGAGGCAGGAGGATCATTTGAGCCTAGGACTTGGAGGCTACAGTAAGCCATGATCATGCCACTGCATTCCAGCCTGGGTGACCGAGCAAAACTTTGTCTCTTAAAAAATAAAAAATAAAAATAAAAACGGGTAAAGTGGAGCGAGCCAGGAGACTGGATGCTAAGCCCTGCTGCTTATGTTTTTATGCCTCAATGTCTTCATCTGTAAAATGGGGATAATAATTGAATCTACGTCACAGAGTTCATATGAGAATTGAATAAATTAAAAATAGTAAGCACTCAGCAAAAGCATTACCTATCACTATAATTTAACACAAATTTAAGGTGAAAGCAAGAAGACGAGGGGAAAGAAGGGGCAACCACAGGCTGCCAGCAGCAAGAAGCACTGGCTCTGCTAAGCCAGGGTTCAGAAAATTTTCTCTGCAAAGGGCCAGATGGTAAATATTTCAGGCCTTCCTTGCCATAAGGTCTATGTCACATGCACTCAACTCCACCACTGGAGCATGAAAAGAGCCACGGGTAATACATCCATGAATGGGTGTGGCTACATTCCAATAAAATTTTATTCGTGGATGCTGACATTAGAATTTCATATAACTTTCCCATATCACAAAGTATTCTTCTTATGATGTTTTCCCCAACGATTTATTTTATTATTTTTATTTTATTTTATTTTATTGAGATGGAGGCTCTCTCTGTCACCCAGGCTGGAGTGCAGTGGCACGATCTCAGCTTACTGCAACCTCCGCCTCCCGGGTCCAAGCAATTCTCAGCCTCCCGAGTAGCTGTGATTACAGGTGCCTTCCACCACACCCAGCTAATTTTAGTATTTTCAGTAGAGACAGGGTTTCGCCATGTTGGCCAGGCTGGTCTAGAACTCCTGACCCCAGGTGATCTGCCTGCCTCAGCCTCCCAAAGTGCTAGGATTACAGGCGTAAGCCACCGCCCCCAGGCTCCCCAACCATTTAAAACCATAAAGTCTATTCTTAGCCTAAGTAACAAAACAAGGCAGTGGCCAGCTAGGTTGCTGAGCCACATGCTACACACCAGGCATACACAGGCTGCCTAACTACATTTATATTCATATGAACAGACTGGTCGGCTAGACAATCAAAGTCCCATGTGTTGGACACTGCCATTTAATCTCTTATTTTCGACCTCTAGAGAGAGAAAGATTTTAACCAATATTTGATGAACTGTCTAACCTACTTAGTGAGAACAAGCTTCAATTTATCTATCTTAGCCCTGGTATTTCTCTATATAAATCAATTCCTAAAGCACATATTTATAACTATAAATGTCAAGCCTCCACTTTGAGTTTTGGGCTCTTCATTTTGCACTCCGCCACACATTATATCCAACATGACAAATTTATTTCATTACATTCAGTAATCAGGAATATTTCCAGTGGTGGGAAAAAGCCTTGGAACATATCACTTTTCAGTACGGCTTCCTCATTTTAAAGATATACTTTTTAAAAATCTATTAAGAGGAATTTTTTAGAAAGCACAAAGACTTTCTTAAGCAAGAATGAGGAAACGTGAGAGATTTTTGGAGAATTTATACTTACTCATTCCTCAGTACCCACTTTGTGGATGCAGTATTATGGACATAACGTTTTCAGTTTTGATTAAATAATTAATAATGTAAAAACAAGGTATTATTTAAATTCTCTCCAATCACCAGGAGAACAGAACCTCAGGACTCCAACTTTCTTGTTTTTCTGTATTCTCTAAAGCAATTTGAGAATCTCACTAATGGACAAGTTGTAAAACTTTTGTATTACTGTTATCAAAAATGACAAGTGATTTACCAGTATACACGTTCACTTCACTATCATACCCTTTAAGATAAGATCTTCCAATTTGAACTTGATCTTGTCTTTGCCTTTTCCTATGTATTGAAATTACATTAGCTCTTCTCATCAGCATCCCCTCTAAAGTAAGAATTAAGAATGCAGGAGCACCTATACAATCACAGATGTTACGAGCAGGAAGAAGGCCATCAGACAAGATTCCAGGAGGTGAAACATTGTATCAGCTCAGAAGAGAGCCATGATCCGGGCGACCAAAGACTGACAGTTTTTAAGCAAAACTTCATTATGGTTCTTGAAAAGTAAAGTCTAAAAACAACAACAAACCACCTTGTATAAATGTATTGTATATTTTGCTGTTTGATCGAGCCCAGAGCTTTTTAAATGAACCTATGCCAGGGAACACTGATGTTCACCCATTAAAAACAACTTTTTAATTGCATGCTGCTGAATTCTAATATATTCCAAATTGAGCCTTCTCATTCTCCTTTCTTCATGCTGAAAGTGACAACTAGCTTTTCCAGGATCAAAACCAGACCAGCATTCAAAGATTCATAGTAGGACCTGGGTACTCACATCAAAGGGACTTCTCTGGCCTTCTACCAGCCACGCCCCTTCTTAAAGGGGCAAGGATTCCCAGGCAGACAGGCAGATACCTTTCTAGACGACACCGGGGCACCCTGGACCCAATGCCCACGTCCAGGCCTTCTAGGGGCTCTTTCTTAGTTCTGACCTAGCAAGGTAAAGGACAATGCTACGAGTGCACTCATAGGCCCGAGGGCAGCTCTTGGTGGGGATTTTAAAGGGGGCTTCTTTGTGTACACTGTTGTGTCCATAAAACCTTTCATTGTCCAAGATGGAGCCAGGGGTGGGAGGATAAGGAAGGGTCATGGCTGGGGCCGGCTTTTCCCTACCTTACGTTCCCACGTGGTATTCCAAGGAGTCTGACAATTGTAACTCTGAATCCAGCTTTCCAAGTCATTTTGAAAGTCTAGGCCGGGCGCAATGGCTCACCCCTGTAATCCTAGCACTTTGGGAGGCCGAGGCAGGCAGATCACCTGAGGTCAGGAGTTCGAGACCAGCCTGGCCAACATGGCAAAACCCCGGCTCTACTAAAAATACAAGAATTAGCTGGGCATGGTGGCAGACGCCTATAATCCCAGCTACTCGGGAGGCTGAGGCAGGAGAATCGCTTGAACCCAGGAGGTGGAAGTTGCAGTGAGCTAAGATCGCACCACTGCACTCCAGCCTGGGTGACAGAGCAAGACTCTGTCTTAAAAAAACAAAACAAAACAACGGAAAGTCTATTTGTCAAGGTGGGAGAATATGTTTTATTTTACAATTTGTTAGCTGGACTTAACAACTTTTACATATCCAGACAAAGGTTATATGTGCCTTCATTTGTATTCTTGCCCGCAGGCCTGCTTCCTTCCACCAAAAAGAGACCATGAATACCTAACTTTTTTTAAAATTAAAAGCTGCTAGACATATAAAGAGAGTCCCTGATTTAGGATGGTTAGACTTACAGTTTTTGGCTTGACAACGGCACAAAAGCAATAAGCATTCAGTAGAAATCATACTTTAAGTACCCATATACCCATGCTGTTTTTCCCTTTCAGTACAGTACTTAATACATTACATGAGATATTCAACACTTTATTATAAAATAGGCTTTGTGTTAGATAATTCTGCCTAACTGTAGGCTAATGTAAGTGTTTTGAGCACATTTAAGGTAGGCTAGGCTAAGCTAGGATGTTCGGTAGATTAGGTGTATTAAATGTATTTTCAACTTAAAGTATTTTCGACTTACAATGGGTTTACTGAGTCGTATCCTCATTGTAAGTTGATGAGCATCTGTACTCCCATTCTCAGAAGCCATGAAACACGGTATTTTAAGGTTAATTTGGTATTGTCTGCCTTGTTAAAAAGTCGAAAATGAGGCTGGGCGCGGTGGCTCACGCCTGTAATCCCAGCACTTTGGGAGGCCGAGGCAGGCAGATCACCTGAGGTCAGGAGTTCAAGACTAGCCTGACCAACATGATGAAACCCCGTCTCTGCTAAAAATACAAAATTAGCCGGGCATGGTGGCAGGCGCCTGTAATCCCAGCTACTCAGGAGGCTGAGGCAAGAGAATTGCTTGAACCCGGGAGGCAAAGGTTGTGGTGAGCTGAGATCGCACCATCGCACTCCAGCCTGGGCAACAAGAGCGAAACTCTGTCTCAAAAAAAAAAAAAAAAGTTGAAAATGATCTTCAATACCTGATATGGTGTTGTCATTTGTCCCCTCCAAATCCCATATTGAAATGTGACCTCCAATATTGGAGGTGGGGCCAGGTAGGAGGTGTTCTGGTCAAGTCAAGGGCAGATCCCTTGGCTTGGTGCCATCCTTGCAGTCATGAGTGAGTTTTTGATCTTATTAGTTCAAGCGAGAGTGGGTTAAGAGAGACTGGCACCTCCTACGCTCTTCTCTGTTCCCTTTCACCATGTGACATGCTTGCCCCTTCATCTTCTGCCATGACTAAAAGCTTCTTGTGGCCTCACAGAAGCCAAGCAGATGCTGGTGCCTTGCTTATACAGAACCGTGAGCCAAATAAACCTGTCTTCTTTTTTTTTTTTTTGAGACTGAGTCTCACTCTGTTGCCCAGGCTAGAGTGCAGTGGTGCGATGTCAGCTCACAGCAACTTCCCCCTCCCGGGTGCAAGCAATTCTCATGCCTCAGCCTCCCAAGTAGCTGGGACTACAGGTGCCCACCACCATGCCCGGCTAATTTTTGTATTTTTAGTTGGGACAGGATTTCACCATGTTGGCCAGGCTGGTCTCAAACTCCTGACCTCAAGTGATCCACCCACTTTGGCCTCCCAAAGTGCTGGGATTACAGGCATGAGTTACCATGCCCAGCCCTCTCTTTATAAATTACCAAGCCTCAGGTATTGCTTTATAGCAATGAAAAACTGATTAACACAGTACTTCGCCAGAATTCTTAAAAATGAAAAATGAATGCAACAGGCTGTCCACTGACGTCCACTTCTGAGGCTGCTTTTGAGGTATTACTACTCCATGAGCTCAACACCACTCTGTTCTTCCCAGCAGCATCCTCTGCCTCTGCAACCAGAACATGCCCAAGAGACATGGAGGCTCCCAGAGCTGAATGCAGACACATCGAGCCTTATAAAACCTGTGTGTGTCCGAACTGCTGGATTCCACATGAATGTCGGGAATCTCCTCCGCCACCACTGAGAGCCATGGCTAAAGTATATCTGAATTTTTTAAGAGAAGAATTTCAGTACCTCCTTGGATTTCAATTGTTTGTAAGGACTTCTAACTTGGCCATTTTCTAAAGCTGAGAGTGTTTGCTTGAATGTAGAGTATCATAAAAAGTCACTTAAGACGTGGTTTTAATGGAAACAGAACCAGCACTCAGAATGCCCTAAATCTTTCCTGTCTTTACCACTGACTGTTATACTATATAATAACCATATGGCCTGCATTTCCAGGAGAGTTCCAATTTCATGTATCTTATTACATTAAATTAATAAATAGGCTTATACTGATTCTTAAAGATTTTCTTCTTTTTTAATATTTTCCAAATGTTATACAATAAAGCACATGTTTTTTCATAAACAGAAACAAACTTCATTTATATATTACGTGAATATACATTTATATTTATATTAGGTGCATAAAAAACCCACATGTGAATGCTTATAGCAATTTTATTCATAATTGCTAAAACTCGGAAGCAGCCACAATGTCCTTCAGTAGGTGAAGGGATAAATAATCAATGGTATATCACACAAAGGAATATTATCCGGCACTGAGAAGAAATGAGCTAGCAAGCCACAGAGAAATATGGAAGAACCTTGAAGACATATTACTAAGTGAAAGAAGCCCATCTGAAAAAGCTACACACTGTATGACTCCAACTACACAACATCCTGGAAAAGGTAAAACTATAGAGACAGTAACAAGAGCAGTGGCTGCCAGGGGATGGGGGAAAGGAGGGATGAACAGGCAGAGCACAAAAGATTTTTAGGGCAGTGAAACTAATTCTGTGGGATACTATGTGGTGAGCACACGTCATCATACATTGGTCCAAACGCACAGAAGGTACAACACTGAGAGGGAAGCCTGGTGTAAACTATGAACTCTGGGTGGTGATGACAGTTGAATGTTGGTTTTCTGTTTGTAAGAAATGCACCAGTCTGGGGCAGGATGTTGGTGGTGGGAGAGGTGGACCAGGAGTGAGAGAGGAAGGGGTGTATAGGAACTCTCTGTGCTTTCCACCCAATTTGGCTGGCGACCTAAAACTGCTCTAAAAATGAAAATCTACTCAATCTCTCTCTCTCTCTCTCACACACACACACACCCACACACACACACACACGCACACACGCACACTGCCAGAGGAGCCAGGGCAAACACACAGGGCTCCTGTTTATGGCCACTTGCCTGACAGCAGTGGGCAACCATTCCCTCCACCTCCTTGCCCACAGCCTTGGTTTCTTCTTCCATGGTATAAAGCGATTCTGGTTGCTACCCACGAGCTACAGGCATTATTATAAAACTAGTAAGTGGGGCCGGGCATGATGGCTCATACCTGTAATCCCAGCACTTTGGGAGGCAAGGTGGGAGGATCACTTGAGGTCAGAAGTTCAAGACCAGCCTGGCCAACACAGTGAAACCCCGTATCTACCAAAAATACAATGGTGGCACGTGCCTGTAGTCCCAGCTACTTGGGAGGCTGCGGCACCAGAATTGCTTGAGCCTGGGAGGCAGAGGTTGCAGTGAGCTGAGATCACACCACCGCACTCCGGCCTGGGCAACAGAGTGAGACTCTGTCTCAAAAAAAAAAGAGGAGGTGGGGGGAGAACAAAACTAGTAAGTGGAGCTCTCTGGAGATGTCACTACGTCTCAGGGGGCTACTTCTAGAGAAGTGACAAGTGGCCCCACACACAGATCACTGCTTGCCTCCAGAGAGAAGCAGTCCACTGGGGACACAGTGCCGCTGCAGCCATGTGACAGTAAGGATGGCTTTCACACCAGAGCAGCAGGGAAAATTGGACAAGAGGGGCCCTCGGAGACCGAGGTCATCTAAACACAGCCAATCACTAGATACACCGCAGAGGCGAAGAGAAGGGCCAACCCTGCATTTTCTGCCACGGGAGAAAGTATTGTTCTCTCCAACTGAGAAAGCAGATTGTGTTACATTTCTTCACATAAATGAACTTACACAGAGGGCATGGGGTAGTAAAAGGTGCTGGACGAGAGAATAAATATTGACTAAAACATCTATCTTGGGGAGGGGACGCATGCGTTCCCCTGGCTGTCACGTGAAAATTTTTGCTTTATAAATTGGGGAGGTTATTAAAAGGACGTGAGATGCATGGAATTCATGAACAACTATCTGTGAATATCTATCCTAATTAGGAAACAACATGTACATGCCTGAAACAGCAGGCCAGCAGGGAGGGCCTGAACAGAAAGAAAATAAGGGGCGAAAACAAAATAAGGCTGTCTAGCAAATGGAGGCATCATTCTCCCGCTAGATTTAAAATTCAACAGGAACATGGCTTTTTTCTTCCGTAATGGCTGTGAAATTGATTGGGATATAGGCTAATGGAGGTCCCCAGAGTGCTAAACTAAATTAGAGGAAGTCCTATAATTACAGCTAGCAGTTAATTATTATATGATGGGAATTGTAATCAAAGTAACAGATACACTATTATTTTCCATCTTCTCTGCAAAACACATCTAACAAAGTCTCTTAAGAGGAGTAGAGGGGCTTGTTTTGTGGTTCAACTTATGCCGATTCCTACCGCACAAAATCCAAACAAGAACCCGCTCCTGCAGGTGACTTGGGCTGTGACCTCGGCGCCTGCCCCATTCCTGCCTTTCCCACGCACGCCTCCTGCCAATCTTCAATACATTTACGGGTCCCTCTGCCTGGAATGCTCTTTCTCTAGATTTCCATGGGGTCTCTCCCTCCACACAGACCTCAGGATCACAGCTCCTGGGAGAAGTATCCACAGACCACCCTGTCTAAAATAGATACCCATCACCCCCTCCATGTCTGTTCTCCTACCTGCCCAACTGTAGCTCCCAAAACACTGTCTGGCTCTGAGTTGGTCCTCAATAAATATAAAAAATAATAATAATAAATGTAAAATGTTTAATATTAATATAATAATATAAAATACTATATATCAATTATATTATCAATTATAACAATATTATATTTAATAATATTAATATAAAACAAAATATTGGGCCAGGCGCGGTGGCTCACGCCTGTAATCCCAGCACTTTGGGAGGCCAAGGTGGGCGGATCACTTGAGGTCAGGAGCTCGAGACCAGCCTGGCCAACATGGTGAAACCCCGCCTTTACTAAAAATACAAAAATTAGCCGGGCCTGGTGGCAGATGCCTGTAATCCCAGCTACTCGGGAGAGGCTGAGACAGGAGAATCACTTGAACCTGGGGTGGAGGTTGCAGTGAACCGAGATAGCACCACTGCACTCCAGCCTGGGCGACAGAATGAGACTCCGTCACAAAAAAAAAAAAAAAAAGTTAAATAATATTTTATGCCCTTCGACTTTCCTAATAGTGGAAAGAAACCAAAGCAAAGGGATCCTTCGATTGCTGTGATATGATTGTATTTAAGTGAACAACATTCTAGCAAGACCTATATTCAGACCAGCCTGGAAGTGATAAAGTCTGTGTTCAATTTAGCTGCAGATCTTTAGATGTAACATCAAAGAGGTAATGAAAGGGAATTAGGATTTTTTAGGTATCTTTTATATACTAAGCACTATGTTTGGCTCTGAAGAGATATGATCTCTTAACAAAGAACTATCATGCCCATTTATAAGTGTCATTTTATAAACAGCAAAAACTGAGGCAGAGAAGTTGGCCAAAGTCACATATACAGCAAGTGCCTAATTCCTATACAGATCTTTTTGCATCCAAAAGCTCTAAGGGTCCATGTTTCAAACCGCTTCCTTCCTCTCTTCCTTTCTCTCCTCTTTTCCTCCCATTTTAATTCCTTTGAAAAAAATTCAGAAGTAGAAACCAATATACAAAAATCTTGATACCTGCCACCCAAAATGAACATTTCTAATTTAAATCATGAAAACCACATTGACCAAATCAGCTCCTGGTTTAAGTTGCCCAATACCCCCGCGCCAGAAATGAGATAACAGGAGAAAGAGTTGGTGAAACCTCATTCAAATTACAATTTATGGCCATCCTTCCTGGCTTGGTGCCAACATGTTATGATCCAAATCTGTTAGGGGCAGTCTTCCCAGTCAAAGGCAGCTCTGTGTAAAACAAACCTCTCTATACAGAAAGAAACTCTTTCATTCCATTCCAGAAGTCAGAATGCGAAGATGCTGGGCTGCTTTCTGCCAGGGCAGAAGGAAAGACACAGAAAACAGGAAAATGAGAAGGGGCAGAGGCAACAGGTCTCACACTAACCATTTACGGATAACAAAGGAACTGCAGAATTCTTCCCTGCTACCTTGTAGAATGGATGAACCATGGAACACCTGATAAACTTCTAAGCAAGCTTCAGCCTGCCCCTGTGCAGATTTGCACAGACTCCAAGTACCTCCCACTGCCATGGGATGTACACGGACCAATGTGTTGGCTTCCCTTTGACCTCCCCCCGACAACCTCCCCCAACCTCCCCTCTGCACCAGCAGAATGGGACCCAGGGGCACAGGAAGTGCCTAATCTCTGCAAGCAAATGTCAATCTTTAGGGCAAAAAAAAAAAAAAAAAGCTTTGTTCTTTAGAATCAGAGTTGAAACTAGGTTGAAATGACCACATCAATTCACTGACTTGAATTCACAAAGGAAGCACCTGTTTTCAGAAAGGCGTGGAAAACTGTAAAACAATCTTACTTTTTATGCCATCCTTCTGAATGAATAACTATGGATAAGCTGGGCCTGGGGGAGACCTGGTCAGTTTTCCCACACAGTGGTAATGGTTTGTGTTACTGAAGAAAATGTCAAAAATTTTTTCTTAAATAAACCACCACATAATTTTACTCTACTAAAAATTAGAAATAACATAGCCATGGGAAGTAGCCCACATCTTTTGTATTCTCCATCACACTTCAAATATCTAAACACCTGACCAAGCACATAAAGAAATTGTGGATGTGCTATCACTGCAAAATTCCAACTGCAGGCAGAAGTTTGCCATCCTCATAGCACAGTACACAGTTCCCAGACAGGAAAATTCTTTGTGCTCCCTCAGTAAAGGAGAAAAATTATGACCAATTACAATAACAAGGGCATTAGCCACTTTGATAAATATCTAAGCAGGCTTCCGTCTGTGCCTGGGCAGATATGGAAAACTATTTAGTGTGATATGAGAATACAGAGTTGATCACTTATCTTGTGAAACTGAAGAAGAAAGAGAAATGTAAACGTCAGCATCTCTTATCACCCAGGCTCTGTCTCTTCTCAAACTATTAAAAATAGCCCTTGGGATGGGCCCGGTGGCTCACGCCTATAATCGCAGCACTTTGGGAGGCTGAGGCTGGCAGCTCACTTAAGGCCAGGAGTTCGAGACCAGCTTAGCCAACATGGAGAAACCCCATCTCCACTAAAAATATAAAATAAATAGATAAATAAAATAAAATAAAAAATAGCCTTTGCCAGAAACTAAAAAGAAACAGCAAAGCCAAAATTAATTCCACAAGGCGGAATTGGTTGCTTTACTCATTTATACTATGTATAATAAAGAGTAATAAATTTCTATTATTATAAATCTTACTTTGACATTTTAGATATAACATTAATGCCCCCTGAGATATACTAAAATTTGTCTATAAAGCAAGGAAATTTTTTTTTTAATATTGGCTTGGATAAGTTCTCTCTTTAAAATTTATACCAGAATATCCTTAAATACTTTGTGCCATTTCAAACTGATTTTGATTTAAGATATATTACAATCTATTAAAGTTTTAAAAATAATAAATTAACGTTTAGGTCAACTAAATTAAACAATTATATACGATATATTATTGCTTTCAATCCCAAGGCAAAGAAAGGAAATTGCTTCTTCTAGCTGACAGAATGAATTGTATGCATCCACTGTGGGGGGAAATACTTTCTTCATCGAAAAGAGCTTGCCCCAAAAGTTTCTATTACTCACAGCAAAGGTTGCAAAATGTGAACATTTCTAAAATGGAGGATTTTGTGTCTTGAGATATATGTTATAGCCCAAGAGATGAGTAAACCACAGCTGTTACAAAGAGGTGTTATCTGAAATTTTCCAAGCTTAAATTCAATATGACATTTAGGATTATTAAAACCCATTAAGATTTTTGACTTTGAGTTGATACAAGCGAAATGAGTGGCCCCCTGCACAAATAGGCATGCCTTTCCCTGGATCATCAAAGCCAATATACCAGCTCATAAATGTCTCTCACAAGTTTTCTTTATTCCCCTAACTCAAATAAAGCTAACTTCACGTTTGCCTTGGAAAACAGACCTTTTTCAGAGAATGTTGACACTTTCATTGATTTCTAAGGGCTCCTGATAGCGTATGGGCACACACATACACTCACTCACACATCCTGATTTTTCTAAGTCAGAGAAGCCTGACTGTCAGCTGTATATGATCCTATCTACCAAAAAAACAAACAAACAAACAAACAAAAAACAAAAGCTAAACCAGAATTTTAAAGAATTGGAAGGAAATATAAGGGGAAACAGAAGGACACCACTCTTTCTTTTTTTTTTCTTTTCTTTTTTTGAGACGGAGTCTTGCTCTGCCACCCAGGCTAGAGTGCAGTGGCGTGATCTTGGCTCACCGCAACCTCCACCCCCTGGGTTCACGCAATTCTCCTACCTCAGCCTCCCGAGTAGCTGGGACTACAGGCACCCACCACCACACCCGGCAAATTATTTTTGTATTTTTAGTAAAGACGGGATCTCACCATGTTAGCCAAGCTGGTCTCAAACTCCTGACCTCAGGTGATCTGCCCGCCTCAGCCTCCCAAAGTGCTGGGATTGCAGGCATGAGCCACCGCACCCGGCCGGACACCACACTTTCTGATTTATAAATTAGAGCGGTGGCAGCACATGCTGAAATATACACTCCAGGAGAGCAAGATTTTTGTGGATTTTGTGCACTCCTGTATCCCAACTGCCTAGTAAAGTGCCTTTGAATGGATTTCAGCTCATGGAATACTCTCAACAACATTATGAGACAGGTACTATTCCTACCCCATTTTACAGATAAGGAACTGAAATTCAAAGAACTTCATAACCAAAGTGACACAGCTGGTTACTGGGGCATAGAAGCCTTTAGGTCTTGCCCAGTCCTCTTCTCTGTCTTTACCATTTGGTTACTGTATTCCTGTCATCCAATGACTTCAACACACATCAGAAGTCCTTGACTATTAAAGTGGAATCCTGGCCGGGCACGGTGGCTCACGCCTGTAATCCTAGCACTTTGGGAGGCCGAGGCGGGTGGATTACCTGAGGTTGGCAGTCCGAGACCAGCCTGACCAACATGGAGAAACCCCGTCTTTACTAAAAATACAAAAATTAGCTGGGCGTGGTGGTGGGCTCCTGTAATCCCAGCTACTCAGGAGGCTGAGGCAAGAGAATCACTTGAACCCGGGAGGCGGAGGTTGTGGCGAGCCGAGATCGCACCACTGCACTCCAGCCTGGGCAACAAGAGCAAAACTTCATCTCAAAATAAATAAATAAATAAATAAATAAAGTGGAATCACTGCAGGGTGAGTCTGCATTTTTTAAGTCGAAGTTAGGAACTCAAAAAGTAAACAAGTGCATATGAAAAGATGAATTCATATGCACTAATTTAATTCAAAAGCACGAATGAAAGTATTTTTTAAACTAAATATTCATTGGTGATGTCATGTATCCAATGACGTCTGTCCGTAGTCAGTGTTAGTAACCAGCTCTTCATCCACTACAGATAGACTCCAGCACTTCTGTACCTCTTCCTCCCTCTACTGTCTAGACCTGAAATTTTAACTGGGAAAAGCTGGAAGCTAACACAAGGCAGGAAAAAATGGGCCCTGCCCTCCTATTGTAGCCTAGAGACGAATATAAACAATGGTAAACTGTTCCTTTATTGGGATATGGCGGCCATGTCAATCATTGCTTCCCAACAATCCCACCTTTTGAAGAGCCTGCCTGGGCAAGTCTGAGACCACCCATCATACATACACCCTTGCATCCCAGCAGAAGCTAGGTGAATATATGACTCAGTATTGGCCAAACAGGCTCTCACTTAAAAGTTTGAAATTAAGATTGGGCTCACGCCTGTAATCCCAGCACTTTGAAAGGCTGAGACTAAAGGATCGCTTGAGCCCAGGAGTTCGAGACCAGCGAGACCCCATCTCTACAAAAAATATAAAAATTAGCTGGTCATGGTGGTATGTACGCCTGGAACCCTAACTACTCAGGGGGCTGAGGCAGGAGGATTGCTTGAACCCAGAAGTTCGAGGTTGCAGTTAGCTATAACTGCACCACTGCCCTCCAGCCTGGGAAACAAGGCAAGACCCTATCTCTTAAAAAAAAAAAAAAAAAAAAAAAAATGGAGGCCGGGCGCGGTGGCTCACACCTGTAATCCCAGCACTTTGGGAGGCCGATGCAGGTAGATCACGAGGTCAGGAGATTGACACCATCCTGGACAACATGGTGAAACCCTGTCTCTACTAAAATACAAAAAATTAGCCAGGCGTGGTGGTGCGCATCTGCAATCCCAGCTACTCAGGAGGCTGAGGCAGGAGAATCGCTTGAACCCAGGAGGCGGAGATTGCAGTGAGCCGAGATTGAGCCATCACACTCCAGCCTGGCCACAGAGTGAGACTCTGTCTCAAAAAAACAAACAAAAAAAAATTGGAATTGAGACACTGGGAGACTAAGACAGTTACCTAGAGGAAAGGTCAGGTAGTATTGGACTAGAGCAACATTGCACCAAATCAAAGCCATTTGGTAAGCAGTAAATCTGAGATATCAGAGACCAAACAAGAAAGTCAATCTGCAAGTAGGAACAAGAAAATGGCAAAACCTTGCAGAGAAAAGCAAAAATTTACACTATGGGGGCCTCTGAGAAATGCAGGACCAGCGTTTCTTCCTGATTTTCCTGCTTTACAAGGCCCACACACCCCTGGCCGTCCACAGCATTTCCCATATCCCTTCAGTAACACCATTTTTACGTGAGTTCACTTGAGAGAGTTTCTTAACATTTCATCATAACCAAACGATCCCAAGAACATAGTATTTCCCCCCTCAGTTTCTCCCCGTTAGAAAAACTGACTAAAGGCCGGGCGCAGTGGCTCACGCCTGTAATCCCAGCACTTTTGAGAGGCCGAGGCAGGGGGATCATGAGGTCAGGAGATTGAGACCATCCTGGCTAACATGGTGAAACCCTGTCTCTACTAAAAACACACAAAAAAATTAGCCAGGCGTGGTAGCAGGCACCTGTAGTCCCAGCTACTCAGGAGGCTGAGGCAGGAGAATGGCGTGAACCTGGGAGGCGGAGCTTGCAGTGAGCCAAGATCGTGCCACTGCACTCCAGCCTGGGCAACAGAGTGAGACTCCGTCTCAAAAAGAAAAAGTGCCTAAAAAATGTATCTTCCTGTATGTCTCCAAGAAGACGGGCTCACAGCACCACAGCTGATGTGCAGGGCTGTCACAGACCGCTGCCAACATCCCTGAAATGCCGAATCCCAAAAGGCAGCATGACTCAGAAGAATTTGAATTATCCCAAGGTTAACAGTTAAGTATAAAGATGATATACTTTTTTATTTTTTTAAGACAGAGTCTCGCTCTGCCATCCAGGCTAGAGTGCAGTGGTGCGGTCTCGGCTCACTGCAACCTCCGCCTTTCCAGTTCAAGTGATTCTCCTGCCTCAGACTCCTGAGTAGCTGGGACTACAGACACGTGCCACCACACCCGGCTAATTTTTTGTATTTTTAGTAGAGACGGGGTTTCACTGTGTTAGCCAGGATGGTCTCGATCTCTTGACCTCGTGATCCGGCCGCCTAGGCCTCCCAAAGTGCTGGGATTACAGGCGTGAGCCACCGCTCCCGGCCGATGACATACTTTTTTAAGAAAAAATTCCATAGTACAGAGAAAACAAAAACAACTCCCCACTGCTTTTTTTGAAGAAAATCTACCAAGCTCTCAGGCTGTTTTCCAGCTATTCAGGTAGCGCTACAGAACAAGGCCAGTCTGACTCATGATAGCTCAAAATTATAAAATAATCTACCATGGACTCAGCCTTACTGGTTTCAAATACACATAACATACAAACAGATGCCCAGATAAATACATAAAGAAGTGAAGCTAGAATAAGGAATAGTCTAAAAACTGCTGGGGGCTGGAGAATAGAGAGATCCCTTCTGCTCGATGCATCTTGCTTGATATTGGGAGAAAGAATGAGGAGAAAAGTCAAAAAATGAATTAGACAGTCCCTGCCCTCAAAGACTTCCTAGTCTAGCTGAGAAGACAGTCACCCTCACAAATAGCTCAAATCCAGGGCAGATGGTGACAGAGGCTAATTGGAAGTCTCAGCAAAGCGTGATGGGATCACAGAGGCAGGAGCAACTAATCACAGGCAAGCCAGGCAGGCGACACTTAGCCGCAACTCACACAGGGCTGTCATTGTAAAAGGAAATCCACTCTAACAGTTTATCATGAAATTGCATCCATGATCTTTGAGTCTTATCAGTCCATACCTTTTATCTGATTAATCGAAATCCCACCCTTTCCCAGGAAAAACAACATTTGTTTATCATTCCCTCCAAGAGCTCTTAAGATGACACAATGACCTTGAATTATCCTTTTATCTTTAGAAAATATCCTCCCTCTGAAAAGGCAACAAAAAAGTGAAGATAATATCCCCAAGGAGTTCAAGACCATAAATGAAAATAACCAAATTGCTTGGTCTCTATCCCTTAACTGAGCTACTGGACTTCACATTCCACTCAACTGTTTGCCGTGTTAAAAACACTTAAGCAAACAGAGCTATGCTAAAAAGTCATGTGTGTAAAACATTTATTACAGTCTTAGACAGAGGTTCTGTCCCTCATCAAAAAACACTGGTCAAATTCTACACTAAGTCCTATTTTAAAGAGGAAAAAAAAAGGTGTATGCCAAGCTAATGAAATTCCAGTATGGTCTTTTTTTTTTTTTTTTTTTTTTTTTTTTTTTTTAAGAGATGGGGTTTCTTTATATTGCCCAGTCTGGTCTGGAACTCCTAACTCAAGTGGTCCTCCTACCTCAGCCTCCTGAGTAGCTGGGATTACAGACTTGAACTACCACTTCCACCTATTTATTGTCTGCAGTTCTGTGACTTGCATTGTGCCAATTTCAATTTCCTGGTTTCGATAATGCGGTATAGCTAAGTAAGATGTCACCACTGGGGAAAGCCGGGTGGTGGGTAC
Organism: Pongo abelii; assembly: GCF_028885655.2. Taxonomy (NCBI): domain Eukaryota; kingdom Metazoa; phylum Chordata; class Mammalia; order Primates; family Hominidae; genus Pongo; species Pongo abelii. Next base: position 41,690,914 of record NC_072007.2, read on the forward strand.
CCAGGACCTCTCTATTATTTTTCAACTTCTTGTAAGTAAGTCCACAATTATTTCAAAATAAAAAGTTTGAAAAAACACTCATGCCATTTATCATTTTGCAGAGCTCTACCAATATCCAACAGCTCCCTTTTCCTCCTAGATCCTAACACTTTGATATTGGCCCTTAAAACTTGCAGATACAGGCCAGGCATAGTGGGCATGCCTGTAATCTCAGCACTTTGGGAGGCCGAGGCAGGAGGAATGCTTGAGCCCAGGAGTCTGAGACCAGCCGGGGCGAGAGAGTGAGACCCCCCATCTCTACACAGAAATACAAAATTAGCCAGATATGGTGGTGCACACCTGTGGTCCCAGCTACTCGGAAGGCTAAAGGCAGGAGGATCACTTGATCCCAGGAGGTCAACGTTACAGTGAGCCTTGCCACTGCACTCCAACCTGGGTGACAGGGCGAGACCGTGTCTCAAAAATAAATAAATGAATAAATCACAATAGCAAAAAACTTGCAGGTACAATTCAGCAAACACATGACCCTGCTCCCGGGAGGGGCAGCCAGAAAGGGGCATTTCCAGCACAGTTCACTCCCTTCAAGAGTCCAAGAAAGTCAATGTCCTCAGCCTATCCCCACCCTGGACCGGTTCCTTTGCTTTGCTCTGCCACTAATCCCTCTTCCCGAGCCCACTTCCCCTGTATTAGTCCGTTTTCACACTGCTGATAAAGACATACCTGAGACTGCAATTTACAAAAGAAAGGTTTATTGGACTTACAGTTCCACATGGCGGGGGAGGCCTCACAATCATGGTGCAAGGAGGAGAAAGTCACATCTTTCATGGATTGCAGCAGCCAAAAAAAAGAGCTTGTGCAGAGAAAGTCCCGTTTTTAAAACCATCAGATCTCGTGAGACCCATTCACTATCACAAGACCAGCAAGGGAAAGACCCACCCCCATGATTTAATCATCTCCCACTGGGTCCCTCCCACAACACATGGGAATTATGGGAGCTATAAGATGAGATTTGGGTAGGGACACAGAGCCAACCGTATCACCTCCCAACACACACAACACAGATGGGAGACATTTAAAAGTGATATTAAGAAAAGCAAAAGGAAGTCAGTCTCCAACCACAAAACTCACCTCCACCTTCCTAAGCCTTAACTCTAACGAACCTCAACCGTATTTGCTTTAAAAGTGCAAAAGACTGGGCTCCTATGGAATTCAAAACACAAGACATACTCAAAGAGATTGCCATCATCCTAAATTCTTCTCAAACATACACAAACGTGCAAGCCCTGCTGGTGATCACTGGCTTAGCAGTCATTAATATGGCTCAACACCCACCCCCACCCCACTCAACACAAATTGAGTCCCATGGCTTAAATGTTATCTTAAAAAAAAAAAATTCACTCCTAACATTGTCACTCTTGAGCAGGTTCCCAAGATAAAACCCAGACATCATTATAATTTATTAAACTTTTGAGAACTTTAATACTAGGCCTATAAAGCAATGATTAAGAGAAGGAATTTGATGCTAAAGAGGTCAAATCCCTTTAGCTGGATGCATATATAACCCACCCTTTAAGACCTGAATAACCTTAAGCAAGTTACTTAAACTTTCTCTATAAAATGGAGATGATGGTAGGATTAGTTAGAATCCTGCTTCATTATAATTCTCGGGAAGATTAAACAAATAATACAAAAAAGCTTTAGAACAGGGCCCGCCCTACAGCAAGCATGTGTTGTCTGTTATTATTACTAACGCAATAAACTTTTATCAAGCACCTGGGTCCCAAACTCTACGAATGCAAGACAAAAGAAGGCACAGCCATGATTCTGGAAGAATCTGCATGTTACTAAATATTCAGACAGAGAAAAGTCAGACCATACTGGTGCCGCCAGCCCAACGGAGCTGTCAGCCCTGTAGGTAGAACTTACGAGTCACAAATAAAACTCCAACAAAGCAGACGTGAAATGTCAGTGGTACGTGTCACTCTGCCCCTCCTCATTCAACTTTCACCTTAAAAAAAAATCAACAAATTCCCAAATACATTGCCCTGTTTCACACAAAGTTTGTGCCATTAGACGAGTTTTTTAAGTTCTGCAGATCACTCTATTAAAACACCAGACATACCAATAACACTGCAACTACTGGCCACAACCATTCTCCTCCCTTCTTGTCCTTCTTTCCCAGGACACTTTTATGGTCATACACCAATGACATCCCCAACATTCCCATGTGCAAGGGAAGGATTCCCGGGAAAGTGACAGCTCTCACTAGGAGGCAGAGCTCCGTGCCATATTGATGAGGTTCTCTAGAAACATCTCAAAAGCAGGGATCCTTGTGGTTTCTGAAGTGTTGCCAATCACACAAAGAAAGCCTAATGCATGGTTTTCAAGTCAGTTTTATAAAACGATTCCAAATCTCTAAGTGTGTGAAGCCAAAATTGTAAACGCCGCTAAAATCCCTGGAGTTGTTTAATATTGTTTATTACGATTCCTCTTGGCACCTCCAAAGTCTCTCATCCTGGGCTCATGAAGCATTTTATTAATTTACACACCATCAGTGGAGTTCACAGATGGTGGGACCGAAACACGAAGAAGCGGCTCAAGCACCTCGGCAAAGATCCCAACAACTTATAAATAAACATAGCTCTAAAAGACCCAGAAGTCTCAACTTCCCCTCCCAAGCACTACTGCTACCACTGGTGCTGAGGTGAGCCACTGGATACCCTGGTCAAAACCAAAAGAAAGTCCGTGGCTCGAGCCATCGGGAGCAGGCTCCAGTTCTAAGGTTAAGGATTTCAATATTGTCCCTTTCAAATGAGTTATTTGCTCTTAAATTTTTTTTCTTTTTTTGGATGGAGTCTCGCTCTGTCGCCCAGGCTGGAGTGCAGTGGTGCAATCTTGGCTTGCGGCAACCTCCACCTCCCTGGTTTACGCAGTTCTCCTTCCTCAGCCTCCAGAGTAGCTGGGATTACAGGTGCCCGCCACCACGCCCGGGTAATTTTTTTATATTTTCAGTAGAGACGGGGTTTCACCATGTTGGCCAGGCTGGTTTTGAACTCCTGACCTCAGGTGATCGGCCAGCCTCAGCCTCCCAAAATGCTAGGACAACAGGCGTCAGCCACCAGGCCCGGCCTAAATCAATCCTTTTAAGGATATTTAAGGAATCAGTGAATGGCTGACCTGTCCAATGTGCCCACAGAAGGAAGTAAGAGCTCTTTGGAAATTTGCATGCTTGCAATTGAAAAGGCTCCTTGAAATTTTGCTGTATCTCACATTACAGAAAACAAATCCAAACTTAGGGCAAAGACATCAGTTCTGTTAAAAATCTAGGATTTACTTCTAAATCATTCAGGGTATTCTTGAAGTACCTGGTTATACTGTTTACTATGTGTCTGTCTATTCTTCTTTTGTTTATATTTTAGTTATTTTTAGATTTGTGGCCAAAATCTTACACTTGTAAAGAAAAGAGAAAGACAAAGAGAAGAAATGAGAGTCTGTGAACTGAAAATTTAGGTCACTGACATCAAGTGGTCATCCTGATATCAAGGGGACACGCCAGGATGGTGAAAGATGGGAACCGCTCAGGCCCTTGAATTCTCTTCTTTTATAAAGAAAAGTTCAAATGACGGACTCTCTTTCCCGAGTCAGCTAAAAGGATTCAAAATTACAAAGAGCCAAAACTCCAGTTTTGAAACACTCTTCCTGTTTATAGTGAATAAATTCCCCAAATGCAGAGGAATTAGATTTTAATGAAAGTCTCCACTATCATGCTATTGCTCAATAACATTTTGGCTAAACTGGCTTAACCCTTCCCACAACTTAGAAAATTCTGACACTCTCATCAACGTGAATGGGGAGCAAATTCCTATTGTTAATATCTAATCAGTTTTATTTTTCATCTTCTCCCCATGTTTTAGATTAGTTCTATTTTGAGGACACTGATGAGCTCTGTTTACCGTTCTCACACGAGGACAGTGGTTCTCTAAGTATGGTCCCCACAAGAGCGTCAGCATCACTCAGGAACTGTTAGACATGCACATTTTCGGGCCTGACCTGAGACCTAATAAATAAATCAGAAACCTAGAAGTGGGGCAATCTATGGTTTACAAAGCTTCCAGGTGGCTGTGATGCAACACACTTTGAGTGCCACCACTCTCAGCCACCGAAACACCATCACCTATGTCACCCACATGCCCCCCCTCCAGGCTTCATCAGTGTGGTGGGTCCTAAGAACGTCTCTGCAAACACATTGCTCCCACACTCATGCTCCTCACTCCCCTAAATGGCAGCAACTCAGACCTTCTCCTTTCTTTTTTTTTTGAGATGGAGTCTCGTACTGTCACCCGGGCTGGAGTGCAATGGCGCCATCTCAGCTCACTGCAACCACCACCTCCTGGGTTCAAGGATTCTCCTGCCTCAGCCTCTCGAGTAGCTGGGATTACAGGCACCTGCCACCACACCCAGCTAATTTTTGTATTTTTAGTAGAGATGGAGTTTCACTATGTTGGCCAGGCTGGTCTTGAACTCCTGACCTCGTGATCCACCCGCCTCGGCCTCCCAAAGTGCTGAGATTACAAGCGTGAGCCACCATGCCCAGCCAGACCTTCTCCTTTCTTAGATCTCTCTGACAGTCTCAAAGTTGAGTTTTCTCACAGGCTGCCCCTCCACCCCACCTCCTGCTCCCCACATCTCTCTAGGTTGAGGTTCCACAGCCCACAGTTGCTCTGCACACCGACTTCCTCCTCCTCGGATGCCAAGCACATGGGACTCCACGCTCGGCTCCACACACCAGCATCATCACCCCTCTCAAAGCCCCATTCGGACCTCCACACCACCGGCCGACCTCCACACCATCGGCCCACCTCCCTTGCAGCCACGGCTTGTCCCCCCACTTCTGCAAGTACACCCCTGCCCCTCTCCATCTCTCCTCCAGTGGCCTTGCGGCCTTCTCTGGGCTGGAGGAAAAATCCATGCTCTCCCAAAGGCCTCCCTCCCTGGTGGGGGGCAGGGGACAGCTGGCTTTTTTTGGCTAAAAGTTCTAACCCTGTCCCCAAAAGCAATGAGAGCTAGGCGAAGGGCAAAGGGTTAAGGACGCCTTTTTTTTTTTTTTTTTTTTGGGGGCTTGGGGTTTTGTTTTAAGCAGGATTTATAAAGGCTGGCTGTTGATTCCTTTGAGAGAAAAAAGGAGATCCAAGTTTTCTCTGGCACTACACGAGACAGCCAGGGAAACGCAGCAACATCCTGTCCTGGGAACTGACTGAAGCAGTTATTAAAGTCAATGGAGGCAGCACTGAGGGCGTAGCAGTGTGTGTGTGTGAGTGTGAGATTGTGAGTGTGTGTGAGTGTGGAGAGTGTGAGTGTACATGTGAAAAAGCATATGTGTGTGTGAGAAAGGGTGTATGTGTGAGTGTGAAACTGATTGTGAGTATGTGTGTGTGAGACTGTGCATTATGTGATTGTGAGCATATGTGTGATAGTGTATATATTTGTATGGGTGTGTCAGACTGTGTGACAGTGTACGTGTAATATGAGACAGTGTGTGTGTGAGTATATGAGACTGCGAGTGTGTGTCAGTGTATGTGTGAGCAACTGTGTGTAAGAGTGTGTGTGAAGGTATGTAAATGAAACAGTGAGAGTATGTGAGTGCGTATGTGTATGAGACTGTGTGAGGGTGAGTGTTATGTACGTGAGCGTTGTGTGAGCGACTGCGTAAGAGTGTGTGTGATAGTATGTATGTGTATGTGAGACAGTGCATGAGACTGAGTTTATGTATAAGTGTGAGCATGTGTGAGCAACTGTGTAAGAGTGTGTATGTGAGTGTGAGTGTATATGTGTATGAGACTGTGTGTGAGAGTGTATGAGTGTTAGCGTGTGTCAGTGACTATGTGTAAGTGTGTGTGCTGACATGTATATGTACGAGACAGGGTGTGAAAGTGTGTGTGAGCGTGTATGTGAGAGAGACACAGAGAGAAAGAAAGGGAGGAGAGAGAGGCAGAGGGAGGGGAGACAGAAGAGAGAGACCAACAGAGACAGAAAGGGAAATAGTCTGAATTCAGTCAACGTGAGTCCTCCCACCAGCAGGCAGATAAATTACCTGATGGTTTCCTGTGTCTGACAGCAACTAAAATAAGGCAAACAAAAGCTTGAGCTCAGCTGAAGTGAGAGCATTAGGGGCCAGCCCCTCACTGGACGATGTTACAAAGAGCCCCTGAAAAACATTCCATGTTACATCACAGCCACAAGGCAAGTGGCTCCGAGGGTGAGTGGGCTCCTGACACTGAGGACGGGACTGTCCTGCACACAGGATGATTTAGAACCTCTCTCTGCCTCCCACCTCAATCATAAAAGCACCCCCCTATGATCCTAAATGTCCTCAAGAGGGAAGTAGCACCCCACAGAAAATGAAACTCCCGAAATAATCCAAGGGCAAAGAGGAGAGTAAGAAGCTGGGGCTGTGCCTTGAATTTAAAATAATAATAATAACAAAATGCAGCAAATATTAAAAGCTAGAGATTTTAAATACAGGGGATGTCCCAGATTTCACTGTCTGGATAAAGGTGACTACAGAGCAGAAGTTAGCAAACTTCTTGTAAGAGGCCAGCAAAGAAGTATCTCAAACTCCGGGAGCCATTCAGCGTGTCTCAGCCCTGCCACAGAGGCACAAAAGCAGCCGTGGAAGATAAATGTATAGATGTGGCCATTTCCCAAGAAACTTTTTTTTTTTTTTTGGAGATAGGGTCTCACTCCCTCGCCCAGGCTGGAGTGCAATGGCGCCATCTCGGCTCACTGCAACCTCTGCCTCCCAGGTTCAGGCAATTCTCCTGCCACAGCCTCCTGAGTAGCTGGGATTACAGGTGACTGCCACCAGGCTCAGCTAATTTTTGTATTTTTAATAGAGATGAGGTTTCACCATGTTGGCTAGGCTAGTCTCAAACTTCTGGCTTCAAGTGATCCATCCGTCTTGGCCTCCCAAAGGGCTGGGATTACAGGCATGAGCTACCGTGCCCGGCCCCAATAAACATTATTTACAAAAACAGATGACAGGCGGGATCTGGCCTGCGGGCTGTGGTTTGCTGACTGCTGGGTATCAAGTGTAAGAATGTATGTAATGGGCAATCGGACAGCACTAGAAAGTGCATTTCGTGAGCTCTTTTAAAGAAACAAGATGGCTACCCAAAGGAAAAGAAATCATTATATCAGAAAGACACCTGCATTTTATATTTATTGCAGCAGGATTCACAGTAGCAAAGATACAGAATTGACCTTGGTGTCTATCAACAGATGACTGGATAAAGGAAATGTGATATATATACACAATGGAATAGTATTCAGTTGTACAAATGAATGAAATCATGTCTTCTGCAGCAACCTAGATGGAACTGGACGCCATTATCTTAAGTCAGACACAGAAAGACAAGTATTACAAGTTCTCACTTCTAAGTCGGAGCTAAGTAATGTGTACTCATGGCTGTAGAGTGTGGAACGACAGACAATGAAGACTTGAAAGGATGGCGGGGTGCAAAGGGGGTAGATGATGAGAAATTACTTATGGGTAAAATGTATGTTATTTGGGCCATGGGTACTCCATAACAGCAGTCCCCAGCCTTTTTGGCACCAGGGACCGGTTTCATGGAAGACAGTTTTTCCATGGATGAGGGGGTGGGGGATGGTTTCGGGATGAAACTGCTCCACCTCAGATCATCAGGCATTAGATTCTTATAAGGGGCACAAAGCCAAGCACAGTGGCTCACGCCTATAATCCCAGCACTTTGGGAGGCTGAGGCAGGTGGATCACCTGAGGTCAGGAGTTCGAGACCAGCCTGGCCAACATGGTGAAACCCCGTCTCTACTAAAAATACAAAAATTAGCCGGGCATGGTAGTGCATGCCTGGAATCCCAGCTACTTGGGAGGCTAAGGCAGGAGAATCACTTGAACCTGGGAGGGAGAGGTTGCAGTGAGCTGGGATCACGCCACTGCACTCCAGACTGGGAAACAGAGCAAGACTGTCTCAGGTTAAAAAAAAAAAAAAAAAGGGAGCATGCAACCTAGATCCCTCACATGTGCAGTTCACAGTAGGGCTCATGCTCCTATGAGAATCTAATGCCGATCTGACAGGAGGCACAGCTCAGGTGGTAATGCTCACTCACAGGCCGCACACCTCCTGCTGCGTGGCCTGGTTCCTAACAAACCATAGACAGATACTGGTCCATGGCCTGGGGATTGGGGACCCCTCCCCTAAAAGCCCTGACTTCACCACTATGCTGCAATCTATGCATGTAACAAAATCGGACATGTATTCCATAAATTTAGTCCAATAAATTAAAATATAAAGAAACAAAATAATATCGTAATTCTCCTTTCTCAGATGCTTCTGTTCCTGGATGGGAAGGTCTCCCCACCTCCACTAATTTGTATCTCCTTTACTCCTGGCTTGTGCATGTCTTCCTCTTTCTGCATATTTCTTCTTTTTTTTTTTTTTTTTGAGACGGAGTCTCACTCTGTCGCCCAGACTGGAGTGCAGTGGCACGATCTCAGCTCACTGCAATCTCCGCCTCCCGGGTTCACGCCATTCTGCTGCCTCAGCCTCCCAAGTGGCTGGGACTACAGGCGTGCGCCAACACGCCCGGCTAATTTTTTTGTATTTGCAGTAGAGACGGGGTTTCACCGTGTTAGCCAGGATGGTCTCAATCTCCTGACGTCGTGATCCACCCGCCTCGGCCTCCCAAAGTGCTGGGATTCTAGGCATGAGCCACCACGCCCGGCCCTCTTTCTGCAAATTTCATTGCACTCCATTCTCCCCTCAGTTTTGCTCCTGTCTTTGTGGCCCTGAGAAAGGAATACGATTAAATTGATTGTCATCCTGCTCCATTAAAAAACAAAGGGTAAAATGTATTATCTAGCATTCACCAGGCCCCTCATCACAGATATGCTGTTTAATTATTTATTTATTTATTTTTATTTTTATTTTTTTTTTTTTTGAGACGGAGTCTCGCTGTTGCCCAGGCTGGAGTGCAATGGCCCGATCTCAGCTCACTGCAGGCTCCGCCCCCCGGGGTTCACGCCATTCTCCTGCCTCAGCCTCCCGAGTAGCTGGGACTACAGGCACCCGCCACCTCGCCCGGCTAATTTTTTGTATTTTTAGTAGAGACGGGGTTTCACCGTGTTAGCCAGGATGGTCTCAATCTCCTGACCTCGTGATCCGCCCGCCTCGGCCTCCCAAAGTGCTGGGATTACAGGTGTGAGCCACTGCGCTGGGCCCGATATGCTGTTTCCTGATACCAGCTCCAGATCAGATATGAAGTCCCAGGCAAAGAACGTGCAAATAGACCAACCAGGTGCCATCTCCTTCCACAGGGTTCCAATGCCGCTAAATGAGACGAAGATCCAATCCCAAAGTTGTGAGTGTGACTCAGCCAGCCCCCCTGCAACACTAGCTGGGGTTACGTCGCCTGCACAAGGTCAACATCTGGAAAGCAGCAGAGCAACCGTGGTGATGGGAGTGGTGCTCGGGAAGCATTCTTCCAAGTTCAAGGTAACTGCAAACATGACATCTGGCGGATTACAAAGGCCTAAAAGGAGAGTTGGGATTTGGTTCAACTCTGTACTTCATCCCCTACCACCTCAGGCTCTCAGGAGCCCATGGATTTTGCCACTCTGAAAGCGCAAGAAAGAGAATTCCAGAGTTGCAGAGAAAAATCTTTGGCAAGCCTCGAAAACGGCCAGAACTCATTTTCTTTGTGACAGCGGAACACACAAGCTAAGGGTCCCCATGTAAAGGTTCCCGTCCTCTTGTGAATCTCCTTAACCACAAGGGAGCAGTCAAGTGTCCGTAAGAAAAGCATAAATATACAGCTTATGTACACATGTCTTCTGCAGGTGGTTTTCATCAGACTTAAAAGCGAAGCTGTCCTTTTTCTTCTCAAATCTAACAGTGAAGAATCCCAAAGGCTATGAAAAGCTCTCAGAATGAATCAGCCACCACTGGGAAAAGCTTACTAACAGGGCCAATTTCAGGGGCCAGTGGCAGATGGAGGTGGGAGCAATGGCCCCTTTCTATGTGGCCAGTCAACAATCAAAAAAGCATCCCAGGTCAGCTGAGGACCCTCCACCGTTTCCTCCTGTGTCTTGTCCAACTTGATGACTTCCAGAACTAGAATATTAAAGAGTGTCTATGTCAGGAAGTGATATCAACCAGAACAATATGAGCCTCTGAAGGACAGGTGTCTGGGCAGTTGGACCCAAACCATAGAAAAAAGAAATTCTCTCTTCTGTTGCCACCGGTGCAGATGGATGAGATCCGAGGATCATTTCCTCAGCGGGCAAAAACCCAGGGAAGAGGAACTGGAAAAAGGTCACGTCCAAACAAATATGTCAACCAAACGAAGAGAGTCCCAAAAGGCACAGGCGGACACACACCGCCCACAATAGGAGAAAGCCACCACTGATTTGAAATCATCACGCACTCCAAGGAACATTCCCACAAATGGCCCCTGGGAAAGTTTGTGTGGTCAGGTGGTCAGATGGCCCTAGAAGGCAGGAAGTCACAGAAAGGGTGTACCCGTGACGGATGAAGAATGTTCTGTGACTCTTCCAACATTGAGTGTCTCCTTTCACCTATAAAACTAAAGCTAAGGCAAAATCAGCAGTCCATATAAAACAAATGGGAGAGCCTAAGCTATAGAATGTCTTCTTACCCAAAGGCCCCAAAGCGTAAGAGAAAATCCCACTATCCCATATAAGATGTCTCTACAAAGTGCTTAGCACAAGGTCAGGAATCCTCAGTAAATTTAACCAAAATTTATAATGTTATTGGTTATCTTATTAACAACAACAATAATATTCATAGCTGCCAATGAAGCAGGTGTTCCCTCCAAAGATTAAAAATTCAGTTACCGTCTAAGCAAACCCATTGAGTTAGCTAATGAACCACTTTCTGGAAATCATAGCTATTCAAAATATTCTTTCAAAGTCCAGTATCACCCATGTGCAAACACTCGCAGTGTCTGCCCATTCTTCCCCTCCCATTTCTAACCCAGCAATCAGGGATATGGGTGATTAGTTACTGATGCTAAGACCCAATGTCCTCATTGCAACTAAAATACAACACACTACCTTTACCCAGCTTGCTTTTCTCTGTCATCACAATTTTTCTCTCCTCCTTTACTTCTCCACTATATGAAGAAATGATAGGATTGTTGTGGCCTCTTCTGGTTTTACCATTCTCAGCTTCTACGCCCTTTTCTTCACATTGTTTTGTTTCCAAGGGCTCCATGACTCCATTTTACTGGTCAGGGAAGGTAATTTGAACGTTTGAGCTCCTGGGTGATGTGGGGACAAAACTGGCCTCTCATTCATTTTTGGCCATGACCCAACGGAATGCCTTCCCCACACTGTCTCCTCCATGTCTCTGTCTCGGCCACCTCCCAGGTCAAGCTCATCTTTATCCTAGTTTATGACCACAGGCTCCTAACAGGCATCCTGCCTTCTAGGCCTCCTCCCACCAACCAGCCTTCCCAATGCTACCCAAGGGATTTCTCTCCAAGGCACGACCTAGATTACATTCTTCCCTAACGAGAAGCTTTCAGTGGCTTTAACTTTCTGTTAGTAAAATTCAAGCTCTTTGGGGTTACCTTTAAAAACCCTCCATAACGTGACGCCAATGGGACTCTCTCTTCTCCCCTCTCACCAAATCCTCACAAATCCTACATACCAGCCCCATAGGACAACTCCTCTCCTATCGTGCCCCGCACCTTCACACTCCACCATTTCCCTGCATGCCTTTGCCACCCGATGCTTCCCAATTCTGGCTAGTCTTCAAAGCACCCTGCAAGATATGCCTCAAATACTGTGCACTCCACATAGTGAAATTTTTTTAATTTCAATAGTTTTGGGGGTACAGGTGGTTTTTGGTTACATGGGTAAGTTCTTCAGTGGTGATTTCTGAGATTTTGGTGCAGCCATCACCCAAACAGCATACACTGTACCCCATATGTAGTCTTTTATCCCTTAGCCCTTCCCAACCTTTCCCCAAGTCCCCAGAATCCATTATATCACTCTTATGCCTTTGCATCCTCATAGCTTAGTGCCCACTTATAAGTGAGAACATACAATATTTGGTTTTCCATTCCTGAGTTACTTCACCTAGAATAATGGCCTCCAGCTCCATCCAAGTTGCGCAGAAGACATGATTTCATTCCTTTTTGTGGCTGTTCCAAGGTATATATATGCCACATTTTCTTCATCTACTCATTGGCTAATGTGCACACAAAGTGAAGTTTAATATCCAGATAAAAGTGATCACTTGCTCAGGGCTCTCAACCACTTTGCTTACATGACACATATTAAGGGGGACTCCTTAAACTATGTTGGGACATCATGTAGTGGGCCCTAAAGTGAATCAAATTAACATCTGATATGATCCAAGCAAAGATCTTGGTGTGGGACCGAATCACACAAGTCAAAGGAATGTCTTTAATGGGGACACTGCCTGTATTCATCTGTTTTCACGCTGCTGATAAAGACATATCCAAGACTCAGTAATTATTTTATTTTATTTTATTTTATTTTTTTGAGACAGAGTTTCACTCTTGTTGCCCAGGCTGGAGTGCAATGGCACAATCTCGGCTCACTGCAACCTCCGCCTCCCGGGTTCAAGCAATTCTCCTGACTCAGCCTCCCAAGTAGCTGGGACTACAGGCATGCGCCACCATGTCCGGCTAATTTTTTGTATTTAGTAAAGACGTGGTTTCACTATGTTTGTCAGGCTAGTCTTGAACTCCTGACCTCAGGTGATCTGCCCACCTTGGCCTCCCAAAGTGCTGGGATTACAGTTGTGAGCCACTGCGCCCAGCCGACTGAGTAATTTATAAACAAAAAGAGGTTTAAATGGACTCATAGTTCCACATGGCTGGGGAGGCCTCACAATCACGGCGGAAGGCAAAAGGCACGCCTTACATGGTGACAGGCAAAAGGAAAAAATGAGAATCAAGCAAAAGGGGAAATCCTTTATAAAAACATCAGATCTCATGAGACTTACTACCACGAGAACAGTACGGGGGAAACCACCCCCATGATTCAATTATCTCCCACTGGGTCCCTCCCACAATACGTGAGAATTATGGGAGCTACAATTCAAGATGAGATTTGGGTGGGGACACAGCCAAACCATATCAGTGCCGTAATAAGCAAAAAGCAAGCACTTGCCATGAGGGACAGAAGAGAACAGATGTACACCGGCAGGTCAGTTCCTGCCGCACTCTACCTGCGCAGTCAGGGACATGAAGGTTTTCAACAGGATGACCAGGGACAGTCTCGCTGAAAAAGAAACATGACAGAACCTACACCCGAAGGGGGTACATTACGTAACTACCTGGGGAAGAGTGCTCCAGGTAGAGAGACAGCAAGGACAAGAGGCTCGAGGCAGGCATTTGCCTGGGGCCATATGACTGAGCAACAGCTGAGTGGAGAGAGAAAGAGAAATTGAAGATGGGAAGGGGCAGCTCAAGTCAGCCAGGAACCACTGTGAGCCCTCCAGTTTTTATTTCGGGGCAATTGGAAAGGCCCAAAAGGTACTGAGCAGAGTGACACTATCTGACTTTTAAAAAGGTGCCCTCTAGGCCAGGTGCGGTGGCTCATACCTGTAATCCCAGCACTTTGGCAGATCACTTGAGGTCAGGAGTTTGAGACCAGCCTGGCCAACATGGTGAAACCCCATCTCTACTGAAAGTACAAAAATTAGCAGGGCATGGTGGCACACGCCTGTAATCCCAGCTACTCGGGAGGCTGTGACAGGAGAATCACTTGAACCCGGCAGGCAGAAAGTGAGGTGAGACGAGATCACACCACTGTACTCCAGCCTGGGTGACAGAGCGAGACACTGTCTCAAAAAAAAAAAAAAAAAGTTGCCTTCTGGCTACTGTTTAGAGACAGGGTGGTGGGAAGGCAAGAGAAAAAGCAGCATCCAAATGCAAATTAAACAGCTGCTGTTTTCAGGCAGGGACTGAAAACACCAGCTACCAACTTGGATTTAAGAAAATGGCCAAGGGTGTCCACTCTCCCCTACCCCGGCAGCTGCAGATACAAAGACCTGCAGCACCCTGGCGAGGGATGAAAGGAGAGCTCTCTGTAGTTTTTCAGGCCAACTCCACATAAGCTATTAGAAAGGTTAGCAATAAGCATGGCCCAGCTTTAAACACAGGAGTTAGAGGGGTCACCTCAAATGAAAAGGAGACTGAGAGACAACCTTCTCTTGGGAGCTCCCCTGGAAACAGAGGAAAACACACCGCCAGAGAAGAAAGGTGCCCTGAAAATACCAACGACGCTGGACTTTGCACAGAATCAGCTTCAGAGGCCCTTTGCAGCAAGCAGGGTGGCGAGGCCTCTTAGAACTACCGCTTCTTTTACTGCAGTTGAAGGAAAGAAAAAGGAGTCAAGGTCACACACTCAGGTGGCTTTGAAGCCCAGCCCCCACCGAGCGGTCTAGCCCAGTAATCCTAGGTTGAAGATGTGTGCAAATTACTCTTCTCTGAGCCTCCCATGGTCTCCATGAGATTTGCCGGGCACACCAGGGCTGGCCAGTGACCCTTCCGAAGGAGCTTCAGCTCTGGAATCAACTCAGCCTGAGACCCTGGTAACTAAACTCCTCCAACCTCCTCGCTTCTCCTCCAAAAACCGGTATTCCGTGAGATTCACATATGAAGAGCACTCAGCACAAGGATGGTACTCAGCAAAGGGGAGTTATTATTGGGATCATTATTGCTAATTCTCTTCACCTGCACATGAATGCATGAGAAATTCATGTTAAGTAAAGTAAAATAATGGAAACATTCAATGGTACCATAAGCAATAGATGCATCATCATTAAACAATAGAGTGATAAAAACAGGATGGTGACGCACCTTGTATACTGATGTGTCATCTAAAACATCTATTCAAAGAACAGAAGACTCACCTTCAGTTAAATACTATCCTCCCCAAGATCTTGATCCTTCAGAGATACAAAATCTTCAGCAACACTTACAAGTGAGCTGTTAATACTAGTATGTTCAGACGCTGATGACAGCATTTAAAACCCTCTTTCTGGACACTAATTCAGCAATAATATGCATTCGATGCATTTAACAGTTTAAACTCTTTATCCAGTAAATCTGTGTTTAAAATTTTTAATCTAAGGATAGAATAAAAGATACAAACAAAGAAGTTAATACACCCCACAAGTAGAAAAACAAAAGTGGAAAACAAAATGATAAGCAAAAAGAAGCAATTAAATAAACTATATAACATCCTCGACTGAGAGTGGTGGCTTACACCTGTAATCCCAGCACTCTGGGAGGTCAAGGCAGGTGGATCACCTGAGGTCAGGAGTTCAAGACCAGCATAGGCAACATGGTGAAACCCCGTCTCTACTAAAAGTACAAAAATTAGCCAGGCGTGGTGGCGCGTCTGTGGTCCCAGCTACTTGGGAGGCTGAGGCAGGAGAATCGCTTGAACCCGAGAGGTGCAGGTTGCAGCGAGCCAAGATCGTGCTATTGCACTCCAGCCTGGGCAACAAAAGCAAAACTCCGTCTCAAAAACTAAAAATCAAAAATAAATAAACTATATAACATCCTTATAAGAAACTTCTCTGCAATTTTTGAAAAAGTGACTTTAGGAAAAATATCTGTCGGGAGAACCTGAGCTACCTAAGAACCTAGCAAATGGGCAAGGTTGGATGAGATGCAATTTCCTGACTTTGCCACATAATAATAATGATATGTCATGGTATAGAAAACAAGCCTTGAAAGGAACAAAACAGCTCATAGCCCAGGATAGCCACATCAGCCTCCATGTCTGTAAAAAATACCCATGCGCCAGAGCCGCCTCCTCTTCTGTTGCATCTCCTCTGGATATCAGTGAACACAATCTCCACAGAAATTCCAGGAACTAATAGAAAGAACCAGTTGACCTTTCCAGGGAGGCTTACTTAAGGGAAATTTGTGAAAAACTTTTCCAGTATCCCAGACCCTAAAGAGTCTAAAGGTGAGTACATGCAATAAAGCCTCGAAGCAAAGCATATCAGATTGTCCAAAATGATGCAACAATTTAGAATTCATTGAAATGACCACCTGACTTGTTTTACTGTTGTCTACATCACTGTTAGTGTTGGATGTGGTTTTAACCAAGTGTGTATTTTTCAAACTTTGTCCAGCAGAGTAGAATTGCCTTCAGAACTCAAACTTCTACATAGGGGGTCAAATAGGGTCTCCGTCAAAATAGTGGGTCAAATAGGGTCTCCCCAAAAAATTCACATCCACTCGGAACTTCAGAATGCGACGTTGCTTGGAAATAGGGTCTTTGCAGGTGTAATTAAGTTAAGATGAGGTCGGCCAGGTGCGGTGACTCACGCCTGTAATCCCAGCACTTTGGGAGGCCGAGGTGGGTGGACCTCCTGAGGTCAAGAGTTCGAGACCAGCCTGGACAACATGGTGAAGCCCCGTCTTTACTAAAAATACAAAAATTAGCCGTGTATGGTGGTGGGTGCCTGTAATCCCAGCTACTTGGGAGGCTGAGGCAGGGGAATCGCTTGAACCTGGGAGGTAGAGGTTGCAGTGAGTGCAGTGAGCCGAGATCGTGCCACTACACTCCAGCCTGGGCATGAGAGTGAGACTTCCTCTTAAAAAAAAAAAAAAAAAGAAAAAAGAAAAAAAAAGATGAGGTCATACTGAATTAGAATGGGCCCTAAATCCAATGACTAGTGGCCTTTAAAGAAGAGAGGACATACAGAGAAGGCCAAGTGGAGAGAGGGAGTGACTAGACATTGCAGCTACAAGCCAAGAAACGTTAAAGATTGCTAGGAGCCACCAGAAGAGTCAGCAAGAATTCCTCCATAGAGCAGGGGTCCCTAACCCCCGGGCTGCTGACCGATACCAGTCTATGGCCTGTTAGGAGCTGGGCCACACAGCAGGAGGTAGGCAGTGGGCAAGCGGGTGAGCATTACCACCTGAGCTCCGCCTCCTGTCAGATCAGCGGTGACATCAGATTCTCATAAGAGCATGAACCCTGTTGTGAACGGCGCATGCGAGGGATCTAGGTTGCACACTCCTTATGAGAATCGAATGCCAATAATCTGAGATGGAACAGTTTCATTCTGAAACCTTGGGTCCGTGGGAAAAACTGTCTTCCACGAAACTTGTCCCTGGTGCCAAAAAGCTTGGGGAACGCTGCCCTACAGCATTCAGAAGGAGCATGCCAGCTGGCTGCAGCAGCCACGCCTGTAATCCCAACATTGTGGAAGGCCACCCCAGGAGGACGGCTTGAGGCCAGACTTTTAAGACTAGCCTAGGCAATACAGTGAGACCCCATCGCTACAAAAGAAAAAAAAAATTAGTCAGGCATCGGAGCGCGCGCCAGTACTCCTAGCTACTCGCGAGGCTGAAGCAGGAGGATCTCTTGAGCCCACGAAGTCGAGACTGCAGTGAGTTATAATCACACCACTGCACTCTAGTCGAGTTGCTGCAGGTAAACAAGAGTTCCATAGGCCTCGACAGGTGACAGAATGACCCCGTCTCTAAAAAAAACAAACAACAACAACAACAAAAAAGGTAGCATGCCTTGCCGACACCTTGACTTCAGGCTTCTGGCTTCCAGAGAAGTGCGAGAGAATATATTCTTGTTTTTCTAAGTCACCAAGCTGGTGCTAATACGTGATGGCAGCCCTAGAAAACTAATACAACCTACAAACAAAAGTCTCAAAGTAAAGAAAAGAAAATCACACAAAAGAGGGATTATTGAGAGGAGAGAATATTAAGAACACATGTTACTTTATAGCTCCGTCTCAGGATACGTGTCAAGGATGGAAGATACTTCTGCAGAAATGCTGAAAGCTAAAATTAAGATTTTATAAGCAGTTTTCTTATTCCTCCGAGCAGTGGTTCCTAAGCATTGGTGTGCATAAGCGTTACGTGGCAAGAGCATTAGAGTGCAGACTCCCAAGCCCCCACCCAAGATCCTGATGCAACGGATTGTATTTTTAACAAGGAACCCTAGATTCCAGTGACACTGGCCTCCTGATCACATTTACGAGAACTCTGTTGGGAGTCGAACATACATATAACAAAAGCATCCCTGGGGATGTTCATCAAACTCCCTATCCAGCAACCCAAAACCAGATGACCCCTTGATGCCTGCGCTCACACCATCCACAACTGCCACCAGCAATGTCCTGCGCCTCCACCTGCACTCCACCTTTGCACCAATGGGCACCTCTCATGAACACATTGAGTATCTTTGTATCTTTGCTCACGATCTCTACTCAGAAGTTCCTCTTCCCCCCATAGATATATTGGCTTTCTGAAGAAATTTTGTTCACCTTCCAAAATCCCAATTAAGCATCATCGCTCCCTAAAGATTCCCTAGCATGCTTAAGGGAGAATCATCCATTGCTCCTGCAGCACACTGGACCAGCCTGCAGCATAGAGAGCTGTCTGCCCATGACACGGGGAGCTCCCTACAGGCACAGTCTCTCTCTCTCTCTTTACTGTATCATTGTCACCTAACAGAACCACTTAAAAGTCACTTAATACACACTGATTGAGGGGGTTCCTGGTAAGAGAACTGTGAACAGCACTATCTTTTTTTATTTTTTATTTTTTTATATTTTGAGACAGAGTCTGGCTCTGTCGCCCAGGCTGGAGTGCAGTGGCGCAATCTCGGCTCACTGCAAGCTCTGCCTCCCGGGTTCACGCCATTCTCCTGCCTCAGCCTCCCGAGTAGCTGGGACTACAGGCGCCCACCACCACACCCAGCTAAATTTTTGTATTTTTAGTAGAGACGGGGTTTCACCATGTTAGCCAGGATGGTCTCGATCTTCTGACCTCGTGATCTGCCCGCCTCGGCCTCCCAAAGTGCTGGGATTACAGGCGTGAGCCACCGCGCCTGGCCTGGCACTATCTTAAAGATGTGAAATAAAAGTCAAGAGTAGCCTACCCTCACTGTCCCTGCCCCATCGTTATACACATTCAGAGAATCCACAGTTTCTCCATTATAGAAACTAGCACACCTGTGATTAATAT
This sequence comes from Pongo abelii, assembly GCF_028885655.2. Lineage (NCBI taxonomy): Eukaryota > Metazoa > Chordata > Mammalia > Primates > Hominidae > Pongo > Pongo abelii. The sequence continues at coordinate 41,709,961 of NC_072007.2, forward strand.
CAGCGTACTAATTCACTTAATGTCCATCTTCCCCACAAGCCTGTGAGCTCTCTGCAGCCAGGGGCTGTGTCTGCTATTTACTGCTGTACCTCTAGGCCCTAGCCCTATAACGAGCTCGTGGCGATAAATGAATCCTTCACATGTGAGATCATTTGGCATCCTAGAAAGTTGTAAAAAAAAAAAAAAAAAAAAAAAAAAACCTTGAAAACATTATGCTATGTGAAAGAAGCCAGTCACAAAAGACCACACATTTTATGATCCCGTTTATATGAAACGTCCAGAATAGACAAGACCACAGAGAAAGAAAGTACATTAATGATTATCGGGGGGGGTCAAGGGAGTTTGGGGAGAAATAGAGAATGATTTGGGGCATGATGAGAGTGTTCTGAAGTTGATTGTAGTGATGATTGCACAACACTGAGAATATACTAAAAAACCACTGAATTCTACAATTTACGTGCATGAATTGCATGGTGTGTGAATTATATCTCAATAAAGCTGTTAAAGTTAGAGAAGTTCTGCTGTTACAGATACTTGAAAATTAAGTTTGCTCAGAAAAGGAAAATGGTATAATTGGGAGAAACCATGGAAATCTTTTAGAAGACGCATGGTCTTCTTTCTTTTTTGTTTTTAATAGATGCAGATTCGGTTTTATTTAGTATCCTGTAACTAGAGCTTAAATGCTTGTGAACATCTGGTCTGAGCTGCTCATTTCTAAAGAAATAAAAACTGAGACTCAGAAGTTCAGTGATTTGTCTACGATCTCACAGCCAGTGTGAGGAAGCTTAAGATTCAAACTCAATCACAGCTATTCACAGAAGAAAAAGGATGAATTTGTGGATGCCACCCAAGTACCCATCAACAGGTGTGTGGATAAATGAAATGCGGTATAGACATTCCATAGAATATTATTCAGCCTTAAAAGGAAAAAAATTCTGACACATGCTACAATATGGATGAACCTTGAAGACATTATGCTAACTGAAATAAACCAGTTGCAAAAAGAGAAATCCTGTGTGCTTCCACTTATATGAGGTACCTAAAGTACCAAATTCATAGAGAAGGAAGGAAAGTGGTGGTTGCCAGGGGCTGGGGGAGCAAAGGGAGAATGTGGAGTAATTATTTATTAAACACAGAGTTTCCGTTTTGCAAGATGAAAAGAGTTCTGGAGACTAACTGCACAGGAATGTAAATTAACTTAACACTACTGAACCGTACACATCAAAAGTGCTAAGATGGGCTGGTGCAGTGGCTCACGCCTATAATCCCAGCACTTTTGGAGGCCAAGGCAGGCGGATCACTTGAGGCCAGGAGTTCGAGACCAGCCTGACCAATATGGTAAAATCCTGTCTCCACTTAAAAAATACAAAAATTAGCTGGGTGTGGTGGTGCATGCCTGTAATCCCAGCTACTACAGAGGCTGAGGCAAGAGAATCGCTTGAACTGGGGAGGCAGAGGTTGCAGTGAGCCAAGATCACACCACTGCACTCCAGTCCAGGCAACAGAGCAAGACTTTGTCTCAAACATAAAAAAAGAAAACAAAACAAAACAGCTAAGATGGTGAATTTTATATTATTTTACCGTAATTAAAAATAAACAATTTTTTTAAATCCAAAGTCAAGTCTCCTAACTCTCATCCTGAACTCTCTTCCCGGACCCAGTGGAATGACAGATGGAAAGGAAAGCAGGCTGCTTGCTCAGACTTCACAATGGAGAAATCAGAGAGGCCCAAGTCACTGCTTCCAAGGAATTTCGAGAATTTTAACAAATCTCAGCAGGACCAATCAGTACACAGATCAATAAAATGGAGGCCACTCCACAGGTCTGAGTCTTCCCAAAACACAGCCCTGCCAAGAGGTAAATGGATGGCAGAAAAAGATAATCTGGTATTGAGTGCCGAGCAGGTCAGACAGCTTCTCAGACTTAAATGAGTTTTAGTCAACTAGGGATCTTGAGATTCTGTGATTCTGGTTTAGTTGGTCTGCAATTACGCATTTCTAACAAACTCCTAGATGATGCTGGTCCAGGGACTGCTTTTTTTTTTTTTTAATTTTTATTTCAATTAATTCCCCTTCCTTCCTTCCTCCCTCCCTCCCTCCCTCCTTCCCTCCCTCTCTCTCTTTCTTCTCTCTCTCTCTTCCTTTTTGAGACAGAGTCTTGCTCTGTCGCCCAGGCTGGGTTGCAAAGGTGAGATCTCGGCTCATTGCAACCTCCGCCTCCCAGGATCAAGCAATTCTCCTGCCTCATCTTCCCAAGTAGCTGGGATTACAAGCACATGCCACCACACCCACCTAAGTTTTTGTACTTTTAATAGAGATGGGGTTTTGCCATGTTGGCCAGGCTGGTCTCAAACTCCTGACCTCAGGTGATCCACCTGCCTGGGCTTCCAAAAGTGCTGGGATTACAGGCATAAGCCGCCGCGCCCAGCCCATTTCAATAGTTTTTGGGGATCAGGCGGTTTTTGGTTACATGGATAAGTTCTTTAGTGGTGATTTCTGAGATTCTGGTGCACCCATCACCCAAGCAGTGTACACTGTACCCAGTATGTGGTCTTTTATCCCTCACCCACCTCCCACCCTTCCTCCTGAGTCCCCAAAGTCCACTATATCACTCTTATGTCTTTGCATAAGGGCCCGCTTTTTGACACTTTGAGTAGCTGGGTAGCAATGAAACTACATCACATTCCTTACCCCAAATGAGAAGCCACCTTCTCAGACTTGGGGCTCCATGGGATCATTCTATTTTCAGGAGATCTAAGCACACAATGACAAGCCAACACATTTCAGCTCACTTTAGGTTGAGTTAAAAAACATTCATATTTCACTTCCACAGTTTGTGAAAATGAAATCTTCATTATGTTAAAATCAGGACAGTGGATTGGTTGCTTGATTGCAGGGAAAGGAAAGAAACCAACTGTGGTCTGTTTCTAAAGGGAATATGAAATAGGACTTAAAACTCAGAAGTCAGTGGAATGTGGTATAATAACTGATTCAGAAACTCACTCAGGTCCCTTGGTAAGCCACAATGTCAACAGCTACAACCGAAAGAGAGCCCAAACATTCCGCTTTGCAGAGTCATAGCACAGTTTTTTTTTAACGTTGGTTTTCATGAAGTCTGGGGTTTCATGCCAGTTCTTAGTGAAAATTAAATAGAAAGAAAAGTCATCAGAACAGCAAGAAAAAGCGATTTGTAAGGCCCAGAGCCTCATCAACCAACAAGACAGATGCTATAAAGACAAGCACTTGAGGGAAATTAGAATATTTAATAACATGCTATGTTTTTGAGGGGTTTGGGCTGGGTGTTTTTCGTTTTTATTTTTATTTTATTATTACTTTTTTATACATAGTGTTTGTCGCCCAGGCTGAAGTGCAGTGGCACAATCATATCTCATTGCAGCCCCCAACTCCTGGGCTCAAGCAATCCTCCCACCTCGGCCTCCTGAGTAGCTAAGACTACAGGTGTGTGCCACCATGCCTGGCTCATGTCTTATTTTCTGTAATGACACAATCTCGCAATGTTGCCCAGGCTGGACAAATTCCTGGCCTCGAGCAATCCTCCCGCCTTGGCAATATACTATGTCTTTAAGATTAAAGGTCATCGGCCGGGCACAGTGGCTCACACCTGTAATCCCAGCACTTTGGGAGGCTGAGGCAGGTGGATCACGAGGTCAGGGGATCGAGACCGTCCTGGCTAACATGGTGAAACCCCGTCTCTATTAAAATATACAAAAAATTAGCCAGGCGTGGTGGTGGGCGCCTGTAGTCCCAGCTACTCGGGAGGCTGAGGCAAGAGAATGGCGTGAACCCGGGAGGCGGAGGTTGCAGTGAGCCGAGATCATGCCACTGCATTCCAGCCTGGGGGACAGAGCGAGACTCTGTCTCAAAAAAATAATAATAAATTAAAATAAATTTTAAAAAAGATTAAAGATCACCAATTAAAATTAAAAACATTATGGAGCCAGACACAGTCGCTAATGCCTATAAGCCCAGTATTTTAGGAGGCCGAGGTGGGAGGACTGCTTGAGCTCAGGAGTTCAAGACCAGACTGGGCATCATAACGAGAACTGTATCTATGAAAAATTTTAAAAAAAATTAAAAATAGCCAGGTGTGGTGGTGTGCATCTACAGTCCCAGCTACTCAGGAGGCTGAGGCGGGAGGATTGCTTGAGCCCAGCAGATTGAGGCTGCAGTGAGCTGTGATTACACCAATGCACTCCAGCCTGGACAACAGAGCAATACCCCGTCTCAAAAACAATAAATAAATAAATAAATACATACATACATACACACATTAAATTAAAAGCAGTCTTCTTGTAGAAAGGGAAAGAAAAACTTTTTAAAAAGAGAAAGCAAATAATCGATTCCTTGCAACCAAAAACCATCCCAAAAATCCTCTATAGAAACTGAATGCGGCCAGGAGCGGTGGCTCATGCCTGTAATCCCAGCACTTTGGGAGGCCGAGGCAGGTGGATCATCTGAGGTAAGAAGTTCGACACCAGCCTGACCAACATGGTAAAACCCTGTCTCTACTAAAAATACAAAATTAGCCAGGCCTAGTGGCCTGTAATTTCAGCTACTTGGGAGGCTGAGGCAGCAGAATCGCTTGAACCCAGGAGGCGGAGGTTGCAGTGAGCTGAGATCACACCATTGTACTCTAGCCTGGGTAACAGGAGCGAAATCCCATCTCAAAAAAAAAAAAAAGAAAGAAAGAAAGAAACTGAATGTAGCAAACTAACTCTGCACCAAATAAGCTTCTAACTTCCACTGCATTTGTTAATACCCCTTCCTATATATGTGTCAGCTAATTTACCTTCTCGTTTTATTGTTATTATGATCAGTAAGTCCCTAGGACAGGAGAGGATAGTACACCTATTACTCATGATATACATTAAGTGATTCTCTCAAGGTTCAAAGCCACTAATGTTTACTTATTGCAAAGTCAATTTAATCAAATATATATACACACAATACACACAACTCTTCCCTTTAAAGGTTGGAAATAATTCAAATGGAAACCTCAAGATGTAAAAGGAGAGACCTGGCACAGGGGCTCATGCCTGTAATCCCAGCACTTTGGGAGGTCGAGGCAGGGAAATGGCTTGAGGCCGGGAGTTCGAGACCAGCCTGGGCAACATGGCAAAACCCCACCTCTACAAAAAATACAAAAATCCTAGCCAGACATAGTGGCACATGCCTGTAGTCTCAGCTACTGGGGAGGCTGACGTGGGAGGACTTCTTGAGCCCAGGAGGTCAAGACTGCAGTTACCTGAGATCACACCATTGCACTCCAGCCTAAGTGACACAGCCAGACCCTGTCTCCAAAAAAAAAAAAAAAAAAGTAAAAGTAAAGGGTTAACAGTGCTCAGCACTATCCAAGGTGAGGTAAGATAACACACTTCATACCTTACTCTGGTGGCAGAATTGATACAACCTAACTTTGTTTGTTTGTTTGTTTGTTTAAGGCAGGGTCTCACTCTGTCTCCCAGGCTGGAGTGCAGCGGTGCAATCATGGCTCACTGCAACCTCCGCCTCCTGGGATCACACCATCCTCCCACCTCAGCATCCCAAGTAGCCAAGACCACAGGTGTACACACGACCACGGCCGGCTGGGTTTTGTATATTTTGTAGAGACGGGGTTTCATTATGTTGCCAAGCCTGGTCTCGAACTGCTGGGCTCAAGTGATCCGCCTGCCTTGGCCTCCCAAAGTGTTGGAACTGCATGGGATTGCAGGGGATTGCAGACGTAAGCCACAGCACCGGCCAACCTACCTTTGTGGAAAGTAAATTGGTAACACCTAAAGAGTCAAAAATATTCAGAACCTTTGACCCATTAATTCTTTTTCTCAGGATCTGTCCCAAGGAAATGATCCAAGATTTAGAAAATGTTGCATACGGAAATAAAGACATCCACTGCAGTATTTCCTAGGAAGAGAATAAAAATTGTCAGTACACCCTGGGGAGGGGAAGGGGTGTGCCCTGCCACTGTAGCTAAGTGGGACCTCATTTCCCAGAATTCCCTCTCCTGGACGGCAGGGAGTGAGTGGCAGCCATGGGGGAGTTTGCACAGTGTGTGAAGGCAGGAGGGGAGAAGCAGGTCAAGCAGACTTAGGCGGGGGCGCACCACCTGTGGCTGCAGCCTCCCACAGTCCCTTGGGCTCCTGGGTCAGGCACTGTGCAGTCCAACGGCCAGGGCGTGGAGTCTTCTGTGCGCCGCTCCCAGTCATCCAGATGGGAAGTGGAAGAAACAGACGTGGGCTCCACCGCGAACTGGCTCCGCCCACTCCACATGCTACTTTTCTTCTTGACTCCTGGCCCAGCCAGAGGCAGAGACAATAGCCTTCCACAGACTTCTTCCAGCTCCCACAGTTGCACAGGGGGAGCCAGGCGTGGTGGCACAGGCTTGTAATCCTAGCACTTTGGGAGGCCTAGGTGGGTGGATCACTTGAGGTCAGGAGTTCAAAACCAGCCTAGCCAACATGGTGACACCCCATCTCTACTAAAAATATAAAAAATTAGCCGGGCGTGGTGGTGGGTACCTGTAATCCGGCTACCCCAGAGGCTGAGGCAGGAGAATCACTTGAACCCGGGAGGTGGAGGTTGCAGTGAGCCGAGGTCGCACCATTGCACTCCAGCCTGGGCAACAAGAGCGAAACTCCATCTCAAAGAAAGAAAAAAAAAAAAAAATATATATATATATATATATACACATATATATATATACACACACACACACACATATATATTGCACAGTGGGGAATCTCCATGATAAATCCTTCTGCCATGCACCTCACCGAACCCAAACTGATAATCACCATGCACGCAAACAAGAGCTAAGTAAACCCCAGTGCAGCACGCACGGAATAGGAAACACTTGTTAAATGAATATTTACAAATAATTTAAGGCCACCTGCAACACAACCATTTTTACCATTAAATGGGAAAAACATCAAGCTAGCATTTATACTTATGTATTATGTATAATAAACAAAGACCAGACAAAGGGGAAAAAAAGATGAAATCAAAGTACACCTGCAAAATAAAAATAGTTTCAGTCTAAGCTGAACTGAGTTAGCTTTTGTTTCTTCCGTTCTTAAAGTTTTCTGTAGATTTTCTGTATGGATTTGTTTTAGAATTAAAATTCTTTGAAGATTTTATATGAATTTCTAAGAATTAGGTTCTAAATTCTTTATTGTTTTCTTCATTTAAATTCCTTATTGTTCTGTATCTTTTCCTCCACTCTCATCTTAGATTTTGAGTCTATCATAAAGTAATTTTTCTAATTTGAAAAAGGCCCTATTTTTTGTATATATGCAACAGAATTGCAAATATGATTGCTTCATTTCACTGCTAAAAATATCTTTGGTTATTTTCCAGAAGAAAAGCCAAACTTCTTGGCATGATCTGGCCACTGATCTTGCCAGCTTAGCTCATCTTATAACCCTGACTTAAGAATATGTAATAGTAATAATAAGGACATAATGACAGTAATAATAATTGTCATCCCCAGAGGTGACCAAGCCCTTTGATTGTTCTGTACTTCTGCATGTATGGGTCTCCTGGCTTGAAAATGCTTTCCTTCTCCCCCTTATCCACTGGAAGAACAACCACTCATCATCTAAGACTTAACTTGAACTTGGCTCATCTGAAGACCTACCTAATTCTGCAACGCCTTCAACTTCACCTCCCAAACTACTCTGAGATACACTCCACGTATGTTCAGTAGCTTTTACCAGACTGTACTGAATGTATCCATCTCTCCAGCTGTAGGGCTTGTTAAACCTCAAGTTATTGGGCTATACCCCTAGAATTTCTGATTCAGTAGATTGGGGGTGGGTGGGGGTGGGCAAGAATGTGCATTTCTAGCAAGTTCCCAGATGATGCTGATGTTGCTGGTCTGGGAACCACAGTGGGAGAACCACTGAGCTAGACTCTGAGACTCCTGAAGGTGGGGACTTTTATTCAATCTTGCATCCTAAGGCCCAAGAACAGTATCTGACACTTAGCGCAAGATCGGTCAGAAATCATTTTATTTATTTTACTTTTTAAAATACAGTCATATATAGTCACGCATCACTTAACAACAGATACACGTTCTGAGAAATGCTGTTAGGCAATTACGTCACTGTACGAACACCAGAGAGTGTACTTAGACAAACCCAGATGGTACAGCCTATTGCTCATAGGCCAAAGCCTGTACAGTATGGTACTGTCCTGAATACTGTAGGCAACAGTAATACAATGGTATTCGTGTATCTAAACATATCCCAATAAAGAAAAAAATACAGTCAAAATATGAGATCACCGTCATATATGCAATCTTATGGGACCACCATCATGTATGTGATCCATTAACCAAAATGCAACATGCACCGCAAAATGACTGTAAACAAACTCCTTTCCCATACATATGGTTGCCATCACTAGAATGCCACATCGCATGCTGTGCAGAGTTACATGCCATCTTACAACTAATTCCTTGATCATATCTTTGTGAAATCTGGAAACCTTAAAAAATATGGGGTGAAAATGTCAAAAATCTAAGATTCCTTTTTTTTTTTTTTTTTTTTTGAGACGGAGTCTCGCTCTGTCACCAGGCTGGAGTGCAGTGGCGTAATCTCAACTCACTGCAACCTCCGCCTCCCGGGTTCAAGCGATTCTCCTGCCTCAGCCTCCTGAGCAGCTGGGACTACAGGCACATGCCACCATGCCTAGCTAATGTTTGTATTTTTAGTGGAGACAGGATTTCACTATGTTGGCCAGCATGGTCTCGATCTCCTGACCTCATGATCTGCCCGCCTCGGCTCCCAAAGTGCTGGGATTACAGGCGTGAGCCACCACGCCCGGCCCTTCCATACTCTTTATTCTGCCCCTGCATCTCTACCTCTATAATGATGACAGGCTGGCAGTACCAAAGCGAGGAGCCAGACTTGGGTGATCCGGCCTGCTTTCTAAATTACCTTCCTGGTAACAGTGACCATGGCCTTCCCAGACACACTCTCCGGCCAGTTTGCGAAAAAGCCATAGGAATGCAGAGAAGAAAAGCAACTGCACTTGTAAAGGCTGGAAAGATGCGGCAACATGCATGAAGTGGAGGGGAAGGCACAGTGAGAAAGATTTTCCAGGCAAACAGTAGAAACAAACACAGGGGTGTTAAAATAAATGACATGCCCCTGCAGTGTCAAGAAATGTGCCTTGTGGATGAAATAGAATGTGTGATGGGAGATGGGAGCAGAAAATAATTTGGGGCCAGACTGTGGAAGGTCTGAAGTGCCGTAACACAAAGATCAGACTTTAATCTGTATGTGGTCGCTCCCGTCAAAGGGGAGTGGCAATGATCAGAATTACATGTTGGAAAACAACTCTAATGGCTGGATAAATGATAAAAGGGGCATTGGAGGGGACATTCTGTGCATTACAGATAAAGAAATGCCAAATGAAACTGCAAGGAAAACATGTAACAAATTAAAATGTATTTGGGTATGTCTTTATCCAACATTGAAGTAAAGGCCTTTTGTGTTCTCTTTTCAGTCTCTCTCATTTCATTTCCAAAACAACATACGGTAGATAAATAACCAATTGAATCAATAGGTACTACAGAAATTGAGAGCCAGAGCTCTTCAGAGCAGGGGAGTCGCCCAAGCCTTCCTAGATTTGATCCTAGCCTTTAAAAAGTAAGAAAGGAAGATGAACAATGCCATTTATAGTTATTGGTATCATTTAGAGCTATGCAGAAGAGCTAAGTTTGCCTTGCTCTTTACAGCCAAAATCTTCTGAAATGTGCCTTAAACCCAAATTAACATCATTCAGGTGAATAGGTTGAGCAAACTGGGTAGAAGGAGAATGAAAATGAATACATCAGTTATGCCACTTGCAAACACAACCTCTGAAAGTAAATGGAATAATTAGATTTATACTTCAATTGCAATAATGCTTTATGGTCCATTCTTTTAGTTGGAAGCTAGGGCAATGCATACAAAACTCTGGAAACTCAAATCATTCTTTTTAGAACAATTTCTCAGAACATAAGAAGAAGAGGGAGCAAATAAAAAAAAAGATTGATCCCTTGGAGGCTGAGAGATTTTAATTATCCTTTAAGATGAGGGTGGTAATTGACTTATACTCTGAAACATCTTAACTCAGCGCTCATACACAGACACAACTTAATGATCAGATTGTCAGGGAATACGTTATTCCACACATGTGAATTTGCCACATAACTGAAGCTTAATATTTCTAAATGTCCTTTTTATTTTTTTTAGACAAAGTCTCGCTCTGTCTCCCAGGCTGGAGTGCAGTGGTTTGATCTCGGCTTACTGCAACCTTCGCCTCCCAGGCTCAAGCGATCCTCGCACCTCGGCCTCCCGAGTAGCTGGGACCACAGGCATGTGCCAACACACCCGGCTAATTTTTGTATTTTTGTTAGAGACAGGGTTTTGCCATGTTGCCCAGGCTGGTCTCAAACTCCTGAGCTCAAGCGATCCACCCACCTCGGCCTCCCAAAGTGCTAGGATTACAGCAACTGTGCCTGGCCTAAATGTCCAAATATTTGTTTAAATGTGTTTAAATCCCTATTTTTAAAGAAAAAAAAAAAGGCAGTGTAAAATATATTGCAGAACTTCCACATCCAGCCAAGATGAAGTAACAGGGACCAGATTTATACTCCCACCTGAAACAATGTAAAAATTGGACAAAATCTATGACACAATGGTTTTCAGACACTGAACAACAGGTAGCACAGGACACTGATCTCTAACAGACTAAATACCAAACAGATGAGCATTAAGATCTGCCCCAGTGTCCCAGCTGCTAGGCCTTAGCACAGGGAGAGGGAACTCGAGCAGAACCTGTGGTGCCCTGGAGTTGAGAAGTTGAAGCTGAAATAGATAACCATGCCACCATTTGAAATGGGCATGCTAAAGCATTTGCTTCTTGATGGCAAATGGTCACTTGTATACTATGTTATGCTCGAATATTGTGAAGACCGTGGTTAAGAGCTGGAAAGACTTCTTCTCAATACTGCTAAACTTTTAAAAATTCAGACATGCTCTTATAATGAATTTTTACTTCCTCACTTCCTAACAGGCCATCACTGCAACTAACCACAACAGTGTTTTAATTGCAGTTATAGTTAATTGCACCTTCCATCTTTTGAGTCCCAAACGCAGTAGCTCTGAGTGTGTGGACAGGCTCTAGGTGAGACACACAGTGACCCTCCAGGGTGAAACACTACTACAAGGACTGTGGTGAGCTCTTGGTTAACAGCTTGGCCGTCCCAGTTCTCTGTAATGTCCCAGGGAGACTTTTGCCAACAAGTGACCTCTGGCCTGGCACTCAGTAGGCATGCAATGAATAACCACTGAATTAATTAATTACTTAGTAAATGAATAAAGTATTATGGTTAAAAGTCTCAGGCAGCATGTATCCTCTTTGCTAAATTCATATGCTGTTCATGTTTAGATCAGTCTAAACAGACTACAGAGATGTCTTTGGTACTGAGCAGATTCTTGGCTTCCTTCCCTAAGAGTGATCCCCAAGGTTCTTGCCAAGAACTTCGGGGCCACTGGCCACACCACCCCTTTACCTGAACTGAACCTGTTTGTAGAAGAACACTGGAACCCACATTGCACACCAGCAGTCTCAGCCTTCATGTCTCTAAAACTAACATCCTGCTTCATTCAAGTTAGTCTTTAAAACGCTCTTCAAGTTTAAGGCAAGAAGATAAAAAGGGTTTATTTTATGCACCCAGGAATTACTCTAAAGATACATGCTTATAGAGTAACTTTAAAGTTACTCTAAAGATACTTGCTTATAAGGTCACAAGATGCCTTGTCAATTGTTGTAAACAAGATTTTAATTAATTCCAGGAAATTGATAAATCTAATTTTCATATAAAAAGGCCCAGTGGAATTTGAGCCCTGCATCATTCATACACATTTGCTGCATGTAGTACTAATGACAATAGTACTAATTTTCATTCACACAGCAACTTACAGATTATGGGATGAAACTAAGTAGGCAGCTCCCATTCATATTACAGAAAGCAAATGAAAAATTGGCCCAGTGTTTCTTGGCCTCTCTTTGGTTCATAAACTTCTACACTGCCATCAGGATCTGCCATGGTTCGAATGTGTTCCCCAGCATTCAAGGGTTAGAAATTTAATCTCCAATGCAACAATGTTGAGAGGTGGGACCTTTAAGACGTAACTAGGTCAAGAGGGTTCTGCTCTCATGAATGGATTAATGTCACTGTCTTGGGAGTGGGTTTGTTATAAAAGCAAGCTCGGCCCCTTCTTGTTCTCTCTCACTCTCTCTCACCATGTGATGCCTTGCATCAGGGCAGCGAGAAGGCCCTCGCCAGATGCAGCCCCTTGATCTTGGACTTCCCAGCCTCCAGAATCATTAGCCAAATAACCTTATATTGTTTATAAATTATGCAGTCTGTGGTATTTTGTTATAGTAGCCCAAAACTAAGACAAGATCCTTCACATATGCCACCTCCTCCATAAAGCCTCATTTTATATCTGTGAAGAAACTTGGCTATTCAACCTCTATTGTCCCATAGAACTTTATTCTCATCCCTACAGCAACACTTACTGCACTACAGTGGGATCTATCTATTCATTTATCAGCCTCCACTATAGACTGCAGGCTCCTCCAAGGACAAGCACCATGTAATATACACATGTCATTCAATCACCAGTGTCCACCACTGTCTCTGGCACATGGCAGCCACTTAATAAGCAAAGGACTCTTGTTCCCAAAAAATAAATTCATTTATCTAAAGTATACGCCAGAGCCAGGTGCAGTGGCTCATGCCTGTAATCTCAGCACTTTGGGAGACTGAGGCAGGCAGTCAGCAGTTCGAGACCAACCTGGCCAACATGGTCAAATCCCATCTCAACTAAAATACAAAAATTAGCCAGGCGTGGTGGCGCATGCCTGTAATCCTAGCTACTCAGGAGACTGAGGCACAAGAATCACTTGAACCTGGGAGGTGGAGGTTGCAGTGAGCCGAGATGGAGATCGCACCACTGCACTCCACCCTGGGTGACAGAGCGAGACTCGGTCTCAAATAAAAATAAATTAATTAATTAAAAAAATAGGCCAGGAGCAGTGGCTCAAACCTGCAATCCCAGCACTTTGGGAGGCCAATGCAGGCAGATTGTCTGAGGTTAGGAGTTTGAGACCAGCCTAGCCAACATGGTGAAATCCCATCTTTACTAAAAATACAAAAATTAGCTGGGTGTGGTGGTGCATGCCTGTAATCCCAGCTACTCAGGAGGCTGACACAGGAGAATCGCTTGAACCCAGGAGGTGGAGGTTGCAGTGAGCTGAGATCACTCCACTGTACTCCAGCCTGGGTGACACAGTGAGACTCCACCTCAACAATAAAAATAAAAATAAAAAAAGATACAATATAAAAACTTCACCACTGTAGCAAACTCTGAAATATTTACATTTTTCTCATCTCAAAAGTAATGTCTTTGTAAAAGAAAAAATTTGGTAAAATATCACATTATGGAGAAAATAGTTCTCCACTGTTCAAACTATAAGTTTCCAGTCTATTTTTAATGTAAATATATCAAAGTTAAGTTCATATTATACACAGTTATTGATCTAATTTATTTTATATCCAATATCTTAAACATACTCCCATGTTACTAAAATATTATGGCTGGGCACACTGGTGCACACTTGTAATCTTAAAGATTGCTTGAGCCCAGTTCAAAACCAGCCTGTGCAACATGGTGAAACCCATCTCTACTAAAAATTAGCTGGACGTGGTGGCAGGCATCTGTAATCCCAGCTACTCAGGGAGGCTGAGGTAGGAGGATCAATTGACTCTGGGAGGTTGAGGCTGGAGTGAACCATGATTGTGTCACTGCACTCTAACCTTGGTGACAGAGAGAGACCCTGTCTCAAAAAAAAAAAAAAAAAAAAAAAGCAACTACATAGTAGGGTGGTATGCTTTGGATTTGTGTTCCCACCCAAATCTCATGTTGAATTATAATCCCCAATGTTAGAGAAAGGGCCTGGTAGGAGGTAACTGGATCATGAGGGTGGACATCCCCCTTGTTGTTCTCAGGATAGTGAGTGAGTTCTCACAAGATCTGGTTGTTTGAAAGTGTATAGCACCTCCACCCTCTCTCTTCCACCTGCTCTGGCCATGTAAGAGTTGCCTGCTTCACCTTCTGCCATGAAAGTAAGTTTCCCGAGATCCCCCAGCCATGCTTCCAGTACAGCCTGGAGCACCATAAGCCAATTAAACCTCTTCTCTTTATAAATTACCAAATTTCAGATATTTCTTTAAAGCAGTGTGAGAACAGACTAATACATATGGATATTCCATAACTTACTTAACCATTTCTTTCTTTTTGGACAGTTAGATCACCTCTGGTAGTTGAATATTCACAAAATTATCTCAGCTTGCTTTCTTAATAAGAGGTTAACCTTTCCAAGGGGATGGTGCAGGAATTCATGAATGGAGCAGCTACCCTCATCAACTACTTTTTACTAACTAACTCCTTAAGCACAAGACAACAAAAGGTCCCAAGACGTGACCATGTTACTAGGCCACACATATGTAATTGAGTATTTGTGATCTTTTTTTTTTTTTTTTTTTTTTTGAGACAGAGTCTCGCTGTGTTGCCCAGACTGGAGTGCAGTGGGCATGATCTGGGCCCACCACAACCTCCACCTCCCAGGTTCAAGTGATTCTCCCGTCTCAGCCTTCCAAGTAGCTGGGATTACAGGTGCCTGCCACCATGCCCAGCTAATTTTTGTATTTCTAGTAGAGACAGGGTTTCGCCATGTTGGATGGGCTGGTCTCGAACTCCTGACCTCAAGTGACCCACCCACCTCAGCCTCCCAAAGTGATGGGATTACAAGTGTGAGCCACTGCAACCAGCATATTTGTGATCTTTTCCATGAGCTGACACTCTGTGTTGTGTTTGTCAAATAGGGCACTGGAGAGAATGAAAAGATCTGTGCACAAATGTACCATAAGCTAACCTGTTATGATGTAACCCTTTTCCCTCTTTTTCTTGCATGTGTCCTGCTCTCTCCTCCAAGTCCTCTTTTGTATCCCACTTCTTACTACCAACTACCTGTTAAGAAACCCTCCAAAGGTCAAAAGTCTCAGTCTCAGTGCTATTGACATTTTGGGCTGAATAATTCATTGTCACAGGGAAAGAGAAAAGTTCTGTGCATTGTAGGATGTTTAGCAGCATCCCTGGCCTCCATCCACTGGGATGCCAGTAGCAACCCACAACAAGCCCATTATGACAACCAAAACCAACTCTAGACATTGCCAACTGTCTGTCTCCTAGAAGGCAGTTTCATCCCCAGTTGAGAAACAATAATCTAAATTGATCATTTACTTATTTGATAATAAAGGCAAGGATGAGATCCACTAGAGCTGTGAGAATTCAGTTTCAATTACATTAACATGCTGACTATAATCACTTGGTAGCGATTACTTGATGTGATGCAGGGGAAAGTGCTACCGTTGATTGGGGATGTCTGCCACAGGTTGGGGAAGGGCAGCCTGCCATCTCCACTACCTCACCAGAGGCAGCTGAACAGGAACAGGGGGTGGCAACAGTGATTAAAACTAGACTTGGCCCCAAGAGACCCAGACCCAATACCATCTTCCCTTGAACCCACAGAAGAATAACAGAAACCTTAAAAGCATTGTATTCTTTGTTTTTGTTTGTCTGTTTGTTTGAGATGGCATCTTACTCTGTCGCCCAGGCTGGAGTGCAGTGGCACAATCTCAGCTCACTGCAACCTCCATTTCCTGGGTTCAAGCGATTCTTGTGCCTCAGCCTCCCGGGTAGCTGGGATTACAGGCATGCACCAGCATGCCCAGCTAATTTTTGTATTTTTACTAGAGACAGTGCTTCACCATGTTGGCCAGGCTGGTCTTGAACTCCTGACCTCAAGTAATTCGCCCGCATTGGCCTCCCAAAGTGCTGGCATTACAGGCATGAGCCACCACGCCCATATGGTATTGTATTCTTTAACATGCATTTGATTATAACATCCTACGAAATGATCCCCAGAAGAAACTACAGTTGACCAGTCATTAATATGTATAAGCTTCCTATTCTATCCAAGCACTCTGTACGCCATCAAAGGCTGGTAAGAAATAGAACTTACTTTACCCACATCCTCAAAAAGTTGGCAGCACTGAGTGCTAACCCAGAAACCATAATTATCATGAAAGGAAATAGAACCACTTTCTGCTGAACCATGTAATCTATGTTTAAAAAAGAGGGAGGGCTCTCTCGAAGAACCACTGGATGTCTAAGAATATAACAGCTAGAGTAGAACAAACCAGACTGAGATGGAACAAAACCATGGATGGCTGATGCTTCTGATTGTCAATAGGGTCTTGATCACCAGCAATGTAACCTTGCAGTTACCTAACCGCTCTGTGCCTCAGTTTCCCTTGTTTGGTAAAACAGAGATAAAATAGTACTCATACCTCCTAGTGTTGTTAGGATGAAGAAATAAGAGAATAACAAAAGCCATATGCAGTAAGTATTCTACACGTTAGCTAATATTGTGTGATGTCAGAACTATATTCAATCAAGAAAGCATCCAACAGCTTGTGTCATATTTGCCAGCAGCTTAGCAACTGAAGGTGTTAAGAAATGAGAAACTCAGAAAAAGTCTCACTCAAAGGCTGTATTCACAATCTAGCTTCCCCTTATAATTTCAGTGTGCTCAAACTACATCTCATGCAGGTCCAAATATTTCTTCTTACCTAGTCCTTAGTGGAATTAAGAAAATCTGATCACCACACTGCTGACTCCCCCAATCCCCAAGCCCCACATATCTGATTACAGCCTAATTCCTGACAAAAAATAAACCTAAATTCTTGGCCTTTAAAAAAAAGTCACAACACAAATGACCAAGTTAATACAGATACTATCAGGGTTGTCCTGGTCCCAGATCAGTGATTCTTAGCAGAATAGGTTAAGAAAACCTTTAGATTTCCAATGGATTGAAAGACAAATGGCTGGGCACGGTGGCTCATGCCAGTAATCCCAGCACTTTGGGAGGCTGAGGCGGGAGGATCACAAGGTCAGGGCATCAAGACCATCCTGGCCAACATGGTGAAACCCCGTCTCTACTAAAAACACAAAAATTAGCTGGGTGTGGTGGCGTGTGCCTGTAATCCCAGCTACTGGGGAGGCTGAGGCAGGAGAACTGCTTGAACTAGGGAGGCAGAGGTTGCAATGAGCAGAGATCGTGCCACTGCACTCCAGCCTGGCGACAGAGTAAGACTCTGTTTCAAAAAAAAAGAAAAAAAAACAAATGAAGTGGTAAACTGTCCACTTTAATTAGTTGCAAAGGAAAACAAGCATTTACATTTTCTGTGTTCCCCATTCTAGTTCCCAGCACCCCATCATGGAAGGAAACACATAAGGTAATATCTCAGTGGGTTCCCAGAGCAGAAGAGTCACAGCAAGATGATTATGGTGCCTATTTAATCAGCTGGTCTTAACATGTCACCATGCTTTTATGAACTCAGGATATGGGAAGAATCCATTGCGATTTTGCTGGTTCAATTCCTCTTTTCATCTTAGAGGGAAATGCTTGCCTTTTTCCACGTGAAAAGTCACAGCACAACAGAATCACGGCCCATTAGGGTTGGAAGGAACTTAGCAAATATTATAAACAGCATTTACCAAGGTGTGGCCCAAGCATCCCCCTGCATAAGAATCACATGTGACACTTGTTTAAAATGCAGATTCATGTGTTGGTATTCAACAAACTCCTTCCTTCTTAAATGTGGCTGCATGGCTTGACTCTAGCCAATAAGGAATGTGAGTGAGAAAGATGTGTCTGCCCCTCTCACAAATCTGCAAGCACTTTCCCCTTCTAGGACTTGAGTCCCAGGAATATGGCAACGTTGGAAGGCACAAGTTGGCGATAGCAGAGCCACAATATGGAAGGAGCCTGGGTCCTGGAATCACCATTTGGTAAAGAACTTTTATGTGGACAAAAAATAACCTTTTGTTGGGTTAAGCCACTGTAATTTCAGACTTTGCTCCAGGAGTGAGCCTTCCCTACCTAACATACAGGCTTCTTGTCTTAGACATAGCAAGTAAGATCTAGAGGTCAATGAAGAAAAAAATTGACACTTGTTAAAAGAGTAATGAAGACTTAATTCAAAACTATTGCTGAGCACGGTGGCTCATGCCTGTAATCCCAGCACTTTGGGAGGCCAAGGTGGGTGGATCACTTGAGCCCAGGAGTTCGAGACTAGCCTGGGCAGCATGGTGAAACCCCATCTTTACAAAAAAAAAAAAATACAAAAATTAGCACATGCCTGGAGTCTCAGCTACTCAGGAGGCTGAGGTGGGAGGATCATTTGAGCTCAAGAGGTGGGAATTACAGTGAGCTGAGACAGTGCCATTGCACTCCAGCCTGGGCAATGAAATGAGATCCTATCTCAAAACAAACAAATATATATATAAAACAATAAGGGTATTGTAACAGGGAAAAAAGATCAAGCTCAACTCCAAACACAGCAAGGACAAGTGGGAACTTACAGCCAAGGAGTGAAGCTGAGAGGGTCAGTCAATGGACAATTACTAAGACGTAACATCAGGAGTAAGGAGATTTTTTTTTTTTTGAAATGGAGTCTCCCTCTGTTGCCTAGGCTAGAGTGCAGTGGCACGATCTTAGCTCACTGCAACCTCCGCCTCCTGGGCTCAAGTGATTCTCCCACCTCAGCCTCCTGAGTAGCTGAGGCTACAGGTGCACGCCACCATGCCTGGGTAATTTTTGTATTTTTAGTGGAGACAGGGTTTCACCATGTTGGCCAGGCTGGCATGGAACGTCTGACTTCAAGTTATCTGCCCGCCTCAGCCTCCCAAGGCGCTGGGATTACAGGTGTGAGCTACCACACCCAGCTGGGAGATTCCTGCAATCTTGCAAAACTGGCCTAACAGAATTCTTGCTAAAGACAGGCCAAGGACTTACACATCAAAGGTGGAAAATGAGGAACTTGATCAGATTATCAAGGGTGGTCAGATATCAAGAATGAGAGGATAACCTATCAGGATTCTTTGCTAAGACTGGAATGGATAGGTCAAAGAGGATGGGGCCAGGGTCACAGCCTAGTCAAAAAAAGGGCTTAGAGGAGCATGACTACAGTTTCATCAAGGAGGGAATTACTGTCAAGGTAGGGCTCTGGAATTCTGTATTTAACAAGCTCATTAAGATTTAGAAAGAAAAATAAGCTGAGGAAGGAGAAAGACCATGCACCAGGTCACATATGCAAATATGAGACGGCTAGGACCTGAAGAAGTCCCCAGGGATTGGTCAGGTTGGATCCAGTGTTTCAATGAACTAGTGTATTAAATACCAAGTTGCAATGTGGCTCCTACGTACATGTTACCCAGGATTGAAAGCAACTTTGAACTGCCTTGGAGCAATTTCCGCAGAAAGCGTATCTGCCTGAAAAGTAGAAACCTTGGACTATGGAGTTTCGTTTTACAACTTTAACTCTGAAAAAACAAAGGGAAAAGAGGATGGAAAGGAACGGGCTACAAAAGTGCCCAACGTGGGACAAGGCCAGGCCTGTTGGACTCCCCAGCTGCTTTTGGTCATTGGGAATAATTAAACCCCCTAGTAACAGACAAGAAATAATGAACAGACATATCAGGGCCAGCTCCCCAGATATTATAAAAGCATGGGAAGTAGGGGAGGCAACATCTTCCCACAAGACAATTACAGTAGAGATGCGCCCATAACCCAGAGTCTATGGACCATGCTGCTATATGTCAGTGGTATAATTCTTTTCCTTTTAAGGAAAGATCTGATATTTTAATGGTTTTTTAAACGTTATCATGCAGAGCTAAGTGTTAATATTCTTTCAATGCATTCTCCTGCTTTTTAGCCTCCCTTGCCTTCCTTGCAAATCTGCCTGTTGAAGCCCTCATTGACCATCAAGGACCAGTTTAAATGCCCTCATGTAAGAAGTCTCACCTGACCCACAACCACCACCACCCACCACTGGAATAAAATCCCCTGATATCAGACTCCTGTGGTCCATCAGTGGTGAATCTCTTTTAGCTTCTGAAATATGATTTCTGATGTTTATCAGAGGCAAAAAGAATCATATTTTACAGCCACGGTTTCTACAGTGAGCCCTGAACTATTGTGGTTTTCCAAGTTTTCATTCTCAAACAAGCTCAGAGCATCCCTATCCCTCCTAAAAATCCCTAAAAACTGGGATTTGAAATTCATTGTATGCAACATAAATCTGACTGGTTACATAATATAAAACATCAGACAGAGCTGGCTTCCATTCAAGTCATTTAGAACATGTTTCATAAAAGCTGAACCTCATGGGAGGCAGCCTCTCAAAGCCAAAACAAAGCTGCAGTTCATCCTTAGACCCTCCTTGGTCTCAAATTAAAATATCCAGGAGGATAGAAATTGATGAGATTTCATTAAGTAAAAAATTTCATGAAAATCAATACTAACCTCTGTAGCTCCCAGCAGTGGGACCTGTGTTTATATGAACAGCATTAAAGATAAGCTGTCCCACGGAAATTACAGCAGCAGTTATCAAACAACTTTAATGCACTCTTAAGTAGAGGCACTAAAATGTAGAATTTGCACTGGCTTTTCTGTCGTTCACAGTGTGGCGCTGAGTCAGCCTGCAACCACACAAGAAAACAGCTGTTGAGAAACACAGCTTCCTGATTTAAAAATAAATCAGTAAATTTCTACTAAAAGTTTCTGCTAAATTCCTTATTGCATTCTATTTCAAAGGAGGGGTGAAATATCTAGAATGCCACAATGGTTTTTAAGTATAAGGGGTTGGACCTGATGAATTTCATGTTTGTGCTCTGGGACTTTACTAGAAAAAAATGAGGGACAGATGACTAATTGCCACAATATTAATTTCATACTCACATTCCCCATAAGGCATGAAGCAAAATTTGTCAGCTTGAGGGAAATGAGACTGGACTAATTATCAGGACCTCAGCAAATAATGATCCAATATCCAAAGAACTGCAGTCTGCCATTAAATATTTGACAATTTTTTTAAAAAGTCAGCAAACTTTTCTAAGAAGAGAATGCAGGACAGGCGCGGTGGCTCACGCCTGTAATCCCAGCACTTTGGGAGGCCGAGGTGGGTGGAACACCTGAGGTTGGGAGCTTGAGACCAGCCTGACCAACATGGTGAAACCCCATCTATACTAAAAATACAAAATTAGCAGTGCGTGGTCGCACATGCCTGTAATCCCAACTACTTGGGAGGCTGAGGCAGGAGAACTGCTTGAACCTGGGAGGCGGAGGTTGCGGTGAGCTGAGATCGCGCCATTGCACTCCAGCCTGGGCAACAAGAGCGAAATTACATCTCAAAAAAAAAAAAAAGAAAGAAAGAAATAATAGAATGCAAAGACAACTACTGCTTTTGCCATAGGCAATTTTATGACCAGTAACAAGTAGATAATGTTTCTGTGGGAAATGTCTCCTAGCATATGAGATACAACATCAAATGTCGCAGGCTAATGTGAGAAACAGGCTACGGTGATGAGTGAATCTTGACTTTGAGCAAGACGCGGAAACTCCAAGGCCTCAGGTTTTGTTTTTAAATCTATAAAATAAAGAATCCAGGCTCATTGTATCACTGTACCCCTGCTGGCTTCAACCTTCTGTAATGCTAAGACCAGCCTTACTCTGTTTAATACGCGTGTCTTCCAGAATGTTCTTTAACCACAGTTCTTCTGTATGACATTTCTTCTGGTTTTGCTGAAAGAGGGGCAATGGCCACTCCAAAAGACTCCTTTATGTAAGTTCCAAACTTGTGGAAAATAATCTGGTAAATCCAAGAGATGTTATATTCCCACTTGCCATTCTGGATGTCGTCTATAATTCTAATTAATAGGGACACAGCTCGTTGGTGACTGCATGGAATTCTATCACCCCAAATGCTCACCTCTCTCTGCCTACTCTGCAGAAATCTCAGGCACTCAAACTGCAGGCAGCATCCAAAGACCTGTTCTCTTCATCAGGAGACCCAGGAGATCCCCAATCCAAGAGTTTACTCAAGACTATCAACCATTGTTTCCCGGATCAGACTATACCCATTAAATTTTAACAGCCTTCTCTGACTCAGGGACATGAGTACAGCCAGGGGGAGGAGGGGAGGAGAGATGATAAAGGAGAGATTGGGATTTTTTTGGTTGTATTTTAACGTTTGAGTTTTGGGAAGGTTGGTTTCATGGTTTTGCTTTTGGTTTTTTGAGGACTATGCTTGTTTTTGTTTTTATTTTTTTATTTTTTTTATTTTTGAGACGGAGTTTTGCTATTGTTGCCCAGGCTGGAGTGCAGCGGCACAATCTCAGCTCACTGCAATCTCCACCTCCCAGGTTCAAACTATTCTCCTGCCTCAGCCTCCTGAGTAGCTGGGATTACAGGCACCCACCACCACGCCCGGCTAATTTTTGTATTTTGGGTAGATGCAGGGTTTCACCATGTTGGCCAGGCTGGTCTTGAACTCCTGACCTCAGGTGATCCACCTGCCTCGGCCTCCCAAAGTTCTGGGATTACAGGTGTGAGCCACCTCACCCCGCCACTGTGTGTGTTTTTTAACTTAGCCTACCATTGGCTGAAATTTCCGCAGCTGAAAAATAGAAGCAAGCTCTAGTTGCTTTCTACTTAAGATAGGTATGTAAGTCCTGGCTACATCATGCCTCATGACCCAAACAGCCATTCTAGGGGCATAGGCAGCAGGCAGCATGCATAATTCCATCTGTCTCATGCTAAGATTCACGGGTGATCACTTTCAGAGAGCACGCTGAGCTTCCAGTGAAACCTTACACACTGAAAACTTACACACCACACTTTCACGGTGGACTGCAAGGTCAGCGTTTATGGGCACTACTGAGAGAAGGCCAGGGAGAGTGATGAAGTATGAATACGAAAGATGTAGAGAACGCAAAGAAAACAGAAAAGAAACATAAAGCTTATGTCCCTGACATAACGATGGGAGATATTCACTCACCACAAACAGAAAATAGAACAAGGAAGACCTCTAGCCACAGTGGCAGGCACCCAGCAGCAGCCGGGCCACTCTCAGCCCACCCACCAGAGCTTTTTCGTGCAAAATGTTATCGATGTGCTGCACGTCTTCAGTGAAAACAAATGCTAAGCACAGAAAAGTTGCAAATCTTGCAGTAAAAGCAAAACAGTAAAGTTCAAATAGAAATACTTTATTCATCTTAAAGAAAAGATTTACTTTGAAGAAAGTAGGGTAGCTGGAGACATTCTTGGAAATTCTGGTTTGCAAAACCATTGGTTTTGTTTACTATCAGGGATTTTGTGTTAAGACAAATGATATCAGTATCATTCTTACCCCTATGAACCACAATTATTACGGCCATTATGGGCCTTAAGGTAAGACAGGATAGGGTAGGATAATAAGAAAGATGGAAAAGTAGGCCAGACACAGTGGCTCACACCTGTAATCCCAGCACTCTGGGAGGCTGAGGAAGGGGATCACTTGAGCCCAGGAGTTCCAGACCAGCTTGACCAACAAAGGGAAACCCCAACTCTACAAAATTTTTCTTTCTTTATTTTACTATAGCTGCTAGCAACTGGGAAAAAAATTTTTTTTTAATTAGCGGGGTGTAGTGTTGTGCACCTGTAGTCCCAGCTCTCAGGAGGCTGAGGTGGGAAGACTGCTTGAGCACAGGAGGTCAAGCCTGCAGTGAGCTGTGTTCATGCCACTGCTCCCCAGCCTGGGCAACAGAGCAAGACTCTATCTCAAGAGATTTAAAAAAGGAAGAAAAGCAAAGGGAAGGAAAAAAGGAAAGAAAAATGGAGAAAGCAGAGAAATAGGAAAGAAATTCTCTTAAGATCAATAAATTAGAATAAAGGATGAAGAATACGAGAATGATCTGAATGTGTTAAAAACTGAACTGTGAGTTCAGAGATAAGAGGGGAAAAGCGAATGGAAGTGAAGAGACTGTGGCTCACGTGTTTCCCTGAAGCATCTGCAGGAATGTTGGTCAGATGCCTGCCGGCCTGAGAAATGAGGAGGTGGACAGTGACCAGGGATGAGTGCTTGTACTAGTCAGGATTCTCATGATAAACAGAACCCATACATATGTACATACATGCACAACACACATGTATATATCTGCATAAAGAGATTTATTATAAGGAATTGGCTTGTGTGATTATGGAGGTTAACATATCTGAAGATCTGCAGTTGGCAAACTGGAGAACTAGGAGAGCAATGGTGGAGTTCCAGTCCAAGGCCGAAAGCAGGAGGGAAAAAATGATGTCCCAGCTCCAAAGAGAGTCAGGCAGGAGAAATTCCCCCTCACTCAGGGGCAGGGCCAGAGTTTTGTTCCATTCAGGCCTTCAACTGAAAGGAGAGGAGAAGAGACGAGGCCAATCTCTTTCACTCAGTCTACTGATTTCAAGGTTCATCTCATCCAAAAACACCCTCATAGAAACAACCAGAATATCTGACCAGATATCTGGGCACCTTGTGGCCCAGTCAAGCTGACACACAAAATTAACCATCACAGCACTCATTGTGTAATAGGCCCCAACAAAAACACATGAGGAACACTGGTTACTCCTAAAACATCTACATTGACCAAGATTAGAGGACAGAATCTAAATTAGAAGTGCAACTTGGAGGCCAGGCGCAGTGGCTCATGCCTGTAATCCTAGCACTTTGAGAGGAGGAGGCGGGTGGATCACCTGAGGCCAAGAGTTCGAGACCAGCCTGGCCAACATGGCAAAACCCCATCTCTATTAAAATACAATAGAATTAGCCAGGCATGGTATTGTGTGCCTGTAGTCCCAGCTACTCGGGAGGCTGAGGCACGAGAATTGCTCGAGCCTAGGCAGCAGAGATTGCAGTGAGCCAAGATTGTGCCACTGCACTCCAGCCTGGGTGACAGAGCGAGACTCCACCTCAATGAAAAAAAAAAAAAAAAAAAAAAAAAAACAAGTGCAACTTGGAGAAGCCCAAGGAAGGTGCTGAGCATGGAAGTGTCTTGCAAATATTCCTTCCCAGCTCCACCACAGACCTCAGGCTGCAACTTCCCTGTCACTCAAGACTCCACAAGCTCTCAGAACCTCTACAAGACAGGATGGCAAATCCCCAAATTACAGGCATGGGTTTTGGTTCAGAAAGTCCAGCTCTACTAAGTGGAGTCCCCTGGCATCTACTTTTGAAAGTCCCTGTGGCCTAGGTACTTGACCTCTCCCAACCTCAGTTTCCCCATTTGCAACAGCAAATATAACAGTGCCCACCTGCTAGGATTGGCTTGTTTTGGTTTTTTTTTCTGAGACCAGGTCACTCTGTCGCCCAGGCTGGAGTGCCATGGTGCCATCATGGCTCACTGCAGCCTGAACTTCCCAGGCCAGGTGATCCTCCCACCTCAGCCTCCCGAGTAGCTGGGACTACAGGCACACACCACCACAACCAGCTAATTTTTGTATTTTTTGTAAAGATGGGGTTTCACCATGTTGCCCAGGCTGGTCTTGAACTCCTGGGCTCAAGTGATCCTCACACTGCTGTTTCCCAAAGTGCTGGGATCACAGGTACGAGCCACCATGGCTGGCCAGGATTGTCATGAGATGAGAAAGAAGCAATGGATACTAAGGAATTAGCCCAATACCAGACACATACTAGGTGCTCAAAAAAAGTCATAGTTCTTTTTGTTTTGTTTCTTATTTTATTTATTTATTTATTTGAGACAGTCCTGCTCTGTCAACCAGGCTGGAGTACAGTGGCACAATCTCAGTGCACTGCAACCTCCAATTCCCAGGTTCAAGCGATTCTCCTGCCTCAGCCTCCTGAGTAGCTGGGATTACAGGCATGCGCCACCACACCCAGCTAATTTTTTATTTTTAGTACAGACGGGGTTTCACCATGTTGGTCAGGCTGGTGTCGAACTCCTGACCTCAAGTGATCTGCTCGCCTCGGCCTCCCAAAGTGCTAGCATTACAGGTGGGAGCCACTGCACCCGGTCTGTTTTTTAATTAAATGCTTGTTCCCTCCACAAAGTTGCTGCCCAGAAAAACACCAGCCACTTCCACAGAGAAATCTTCCTGGTAACTGTCACAACTCCCTTTTCTTTCTATCCGGGGTAGGCCTGGTTTGCAGTCAGGCAACTGACTATGTCAAGTACCGAGAGGTCCCTGCAGATTGACCAAGCCTAGGCAGAAAATGTTCACACTGAGGCATAAGAATTAGGCAGAAAAGCAAATGCCTGGCAGGTTGGTTGAGAAAAAGGCCAGAGGGGCCTGGGGGACTTCCTTTGGGCAGCCAGGCCGATAATCAGGCAGCAACCACGTAACTGGCCTTGCCTCTTCCCTCCCCACAGAATATAAGGGATAATGGAAGGAGCTGCTCGTGAATCGTGCAGCTGCAGCAAACAGGCCTCCCGGGCCCCAAAAGCATTGCTACCCTTTTCCCTGCTGCCTGTTATTGGACAAAGGCAGGATGCAATTTGCCTCCTTCCCAGAATATACAAGACAACTCTGTATCCTATCATAACTGGAATCCTCCAAATTACCTCTTTTCAGAGAGGCCCCATCCAACTTCCCTACAGAAACAACAGTGCCTCTCTCCTACTCCAAGGAGAAGCACGTCCGAGATGTTTTCTTGGAATGTTTTCTTGACTTTCTGCAAGAAGCAGGTCGTGTTTAATGGTGCCAGCTCCTCCTGTAGCTCTATTGTTAGGAAGTGTCACTCTTGCCCCTGGGCACCCTGCCTCCCACGCAGATCTGAGATTCTTCAAGGCAGAACAGGTGCTCTCTCTCTGCACATTGCTTTCCTGGGCCTGGGAAAATGCAGAGCACATACTCAAAGGACCTCAGTGAAGGGCAGCATTGACCCACAGAGGCACTAGGGGGACAGGGGGACTCTCTTCCCTCCTTGAAAGTTGTATTAGTCTGTTTTCATGCTGCTGATAAAGACATACCCGAGACTGAGTAATTTATAAGAACAAAGTGTAATGGACTCACAGTTCCACATGGCTGGGGAGGCCTCACAATCATGGCAGAAGGTGAAACGCGTGTCTTACATTGGTGTCAGGCAAGAGAGAGGAGAGCCAAGCAAAAAGGGTTCCCCCTTTTAAAACCATCAGATCTCGTGAGACTTATTCACTACTATGAGAACAGTATGGAGGAAGCCGCCCCCATGATTCAGTTACCTCCCACCGGGTCCCTTCCACAACATGTGGGAATTATGGGAGCTACAATTCAAGATGAGATTTGGGTGGGCACACAGTCAACCCATATCAAGAGTCCATCAAAACAGTCCTTGTGGGCTTCAGACATCAATAAGCAGCTCCTAATCCATCTAGTGGTCAATTAAGCTAAGAAGCTAAACTGAGATTCTCAGAGGAAAAAGAAAAGGTTCGCTCTGGATGAATATGGCTGAGGTCCCACATGTTAGGACAGGCCCCGGCATCTGCGTCATCCCGTGGAGCGATATGCGGCTCCGAGGCCAGCATAAATCAGGCCCAGAGCCACAGGCATGGCCAGCCCACCGGGCCAAAGGCATGCCACAGCGCCATCCATCACACGGTGGCTGCCCAGTCACCGGCAGAGTCGGCCACGGGGACAGGAGGGCTTGGTGACTCCGGCTGCCAAACAGCAGCATGTTTGATTTAGTATTATCATATTTTTCTCATGAATTTTTAAATTCAGATAATTCACCCCGCATTACTTTTATAGATGTATATATACACACTGCATACAGGGAAGTTAGCCAAGTCTACACATGACTGAGTAATCCAATTTCAATGACCTTGATGATTCTAACATAAAGAAAGGCACTGGGCCTAAGTGGACCAGAGTCTGCAGTTCAGAGAAAGAGCAAACGCGGTGGCTTGGGAGGGGTAATGGGAAATGTGGCCAAGGACATCCCAGGAAGGACAGACAAGCTCCAAACCAACACAGCAGAAATGTGGAAGTGAAGCAATTTGTTCATACAGAAAAGGATGGACAATTAAGCCAACACCAGGCACCAGGCTCTGGGAGAAACTCAGTACCAGACAGAGTGAAAGCGTGTGTGTGTGTGTGTGTGTGTGTGTGTGTGTGTGTGTGTGTGTGTGTGTGTGTGTGTGTGTGTGTGTGTGTGTGTGTGTGTGTGTGTGTGTGTGTGTGTGTGTGTGTGTGTGTGTGTGTGTGTGTGTGTGTGTGTGTGTGTGAGACACACAGAGAGAGAGAGAAAGAGAGATAAAGAGAGAGTGAGAGATACAAAAACTAGTGTTTAGGAAGATGGTTTACAAAGGACATGCCCAGGAAAATTTGAGAGTACTTCATAAGTGCAAGGATACTGAAAATGACAAAGAAAAAGAAGCGTCAGTGCTAATACCCCGACTAAAAATCTGGTGGCTGGAAGACTAGAGGTGATGCTAATAGAGATGAAGTTGGAAGAGGGAAAACAGTAAGTTTGGGTTTCAAGTTGAACTTCCAAGATTAGCAGACCACCTTATAGAGGGCACACCCTAAGATGATTGATCCCAAATGATCCATGTTCTTGTATAACCCCTCCTCTTGAGTGTGGGCAGGACATGACAAAATGATGGGGTGTCACTCCACTGATTATATTTCATTATGTAAGACTTATCTAAGCAGGCTGGGCCTTGAAAAAGCAAACTGCTGAGCTCAGGAGTTCAAGACCAGCCAAGCCAACATGATGAAATCCTGTATCTACTAAAAATACAAAAAGTTGGCCAGGCATGGTGGCACACACCTGTAGTCCCAGCTACTCGGGAGGCTGAGGCATGAGAATCACTTGAGCCCGGGAGGCGGAGACTGCAGTGAGCCAAGATCGCATTCCAGCCTGGGCCACAGAGCAAGACCCTATTTAGAAACAACAACAACAGAAAGGTTATAAGCGCCATGGCTATGACTAGTGTCAAATTGCTTGCCGTTGTTTTAAGAAAGCCAGATACCTGGATTGGACTCTGGGGTGTTCTCCGAGGGAAACCTTTGTCACACAAACTCTGTACTTCCTGGAATCGATACAGTACTAAGTTACGTGCACCAAGTTATAAAAGACTTATCCATAATATTTTCTCACTGAAATTCTCAGGGCTTTTACTATCTCCAAAATATATTTTTCCATTTTCCATAAGACTCAAAAGTAATAAACGCTCTAATAAATCTACTACAAAGTCACTGCAAAAAGTAGAAGATGAAGAGGACTCTGATGAAGAAAGCGATCATGATGAGATGACTGAGCAGGAAGAGGAGCTTGAGGATGACCCTACTATAGTCAAAGACTATCAAGACCTGGAAAAAGCAGTGCAGTCTTTTTGGTACGATGATGTCCTGAAGACAGGCCTAGATATTGGGAGAAACAAAGTGGAAGATGCGTTCTACAAAGGTGAACTCAGGCTGAATGGGGAAAAGTTATGGAAGAAAAACAGAACGGTCAAAGTGGGAGATACATTGGATCTTCTCATTGGAGATCTTCTGAATCCAATGTATCTAGGAGATATATTGGATCTTCTCTTTGGAGAGGATAAAGAAGGAGGAACCAAGACAGTGATGAGGATTCTCCTGAAAAAAGTGTTTGAAGACTGAAAGTGAAAAATACAGAGTGGTGTTACGGCAGTGGAAAAACTTAAAATTGCCTAGGAAGAGAATGTCTAAATAAACGGATTGCTTTTTAGCAATAAAGCTGCTTTCTAGTGGTAGAGAAAGCGGTCAAAAAAAGAAAAAAAGAAAATTGCCATGTTGGAACTGCCTATGAAGGGGCTGTGTGGCAGGAACTGTGGGTGTCTATAGGTAGTGGCAATGGCCTCTGAGTGCTGAGGTGGCCTCAGGCTGACAGCCATTAAGAAGCCAGAGGGCAGGACATGGTGGATCACGCCTGTAATCCCAGAACTTTGGGAGGCCAAGGTGGGTGGATCACCTGAGGTCAGGAGTTCGAGACCAGCCTGACCAACATGGCAAAACTCCATGTCTACAAAAATACAAAAATTAGCCAGGCGTGGTGGTGCACGCCTGTAGTCCCAGCTACTCAGCAGGCTGAGGCAGGAGAATCGCTTGAACCCGGGAGGCAGAGATTGCAGTGAGATTGCGCCACTGCACTCCAATCTGGGCAATAGAGCGAGACTCCATCTCCAAATAAATAAATAAATAAATAAAATTTAAAAAATAAAAAAAAAGAAAGTGCAGTAAAATGAATACTTTTCCATGGGTTAAAAAGCAAATGGCCAAAAAAGGGGGAAAAATAAAAGTGCTACAAAGACCAACATGACCTGGCCTGCTTGACCTCACTGAACCTTCTATATGCTCCTTCTTGCTCAGCCTGGTCCAGGCACACTGGCCACCTTTCTGTTGCTCCCACTCCAGCACGAGCTGTTATTACCTCTTCCCAGAATGCTCTTCCTCCATAGCCACATTTCCTTCCATTGTTTGCCCAAAGCCTTTCCCATAAATGCCTACCCTGACCAATGTATTTTTAATTGCACTCCAGTTACCTCATGAGCTGCTATACTTTTATCCAGACCATTTATCACCTTCTGCCATGCTATAAGATTTACTATTTGTTATGTTGATTGTTTTTCTGTCTCCCCCTGCTAGAATGCAAGCTCCACAAAGACTGATTTTTGTCTGTATTTTTTGCTGATAAATTCCAAGAGTTCAGAACAATACATAGTACAAAACACGTGCTCAGGAAAATATTTACTGAAAGGTTCAAGGCAGTCATTAAGCAATGAGATTGGTCTACATGTATTACTGTAGTAAGATGTCCATGAGATCTCATAAGGTTAAAAATTTTAAGAGCATGTCAGAAAACAACATGTGTACTATGATCCTTTCTCATATATGTACAAAACAAAAACTCTCCTTTACAAGCAATCCATTCCTGAAGTCTTAACATGGGCCAGAGCAAGGTAGGCATTCACACAGGAAGTGGAGGCCATGATGTCACTGAGTAGGGTGTCCAACCCAACC
Organism: Pongo abelii; assembly: GCF_028885655.2. Taxonomy (NCBI): domain Eukaryota; kingdom Metazoa; phylum Chordata; class Mammalia; order Primates; family Hominidae; genus Pongo; species Pongo abelii. The sequence continues at coordinate 41,740,944 of NC_072007.2, forward strand.
CAGCAGGGTGAGGAAGGGGCCATGTGGAACAGCAGCGCAGCACGCGTGTCCAAGCCAAGCACGACAAGGAGGGCATCCACGTGGGAGGAAGTAGAGCCAGGAAAGAGATTGGTTACATACATGCCAGTTGATCAAATAAGTAAAGATATGAAGGATAATGGGCACCACCAGAGTTCTGCTTGTTGGAGAAGCCATTTAAATGTGGAAAAGGAGAAAACTAGAACAAACCTTATGGAGCTGAATCAGAATTGAAGGCATCAGTGTGAATTCATGTGTGTGAAGATGTAACTCCCTAGTGAGCGTCTCGGGACAGTGACTCCCCAATAAACAGTGAGCACACCTTAAGCCCAGATTTTGGTTTCTACGTCCCAGTGTCCACTAAAAGAAAGCACGACTCCTTAGACAAATGGCTGGTTCCCCTGCTGGGGCAAGCAAAGAATAAGATAAGCATAGAGTCCAGGCATAGTGGCTCATGCCTGTAATCCTAGCACTTCGGGAGGCTGAGGGGGGTAGATCACCTGAGGTCAGGAGTTTGAGATCAGTGTGACCAATGTGGGGAAACCCCATTTCTATTAAAAATACAAAATCAGCCGGGCATGGTGGCACATGCCTGTAATCCCAGATACTTGGGTGGCTGAGGCAGGAGAACTGCTTGAATCCAAGAGGCAGAGGTTGCAGTGAGTCGAGATCACACCATTGCACTCCAGCCTGGGCAACAAGAGTGAAACTCTGCCTCAAAAAAAAAAAAAAAAAAAGACCCTAGAACATAGGCTAGAAAGTAAGGAAGTACGCAAAGAATGACAGCACAGAGAAACAAGCTCCTCTTAGCCAGCTGAGTGGCAATATGAGTATCAAGATAATTTCATTTTTTTAATTTTTTTTTTTTGAGACAGAGTCTCACTCTTGTCGCCCAGGCTGGAGTGCGGTGGCATGATCTCAGCTCTCTTCAACCTCCGCCTCCCAGGCTCAAGCTATTCTCCTACCTCAGCCTCCTGAGTAGCTGGGATTACAGGCACCCGCCATTACGCCCAGCTAATTTTTGTACTTTTAGTAGAATGAGAGTAATGGAATATAGGCCACTGAACAAGACACAGGAAACTATGAGCGAACAGTAGAACAGCTCAGAATCTGGACCACCAGATGGGAAGCGCTAGAACACAGCAATTCCGTGACGTTGCTGCTAAAAACGCAGAACCAGATTCTAACTGTGGAAAAATTATCAGGCAAACCAAAATTGAGGAAGCTTCTAGAAAACAATAGCCTGCCATCCTCAGAAGTGTTAAGGAAAATCACAGCTGTCAAGGAAAAACTGAGGAACTCATCTCAACTGAAGGAAACCACTAAATGTGATGCAGGATTCTGAACTAGATCCTTTTGCTTACAAAGGACATTCCAGGAACAACGGGAGAAATCTGACTGGGGTCTGAGGACTAGAGGGTGGCAATGTGTCCGTGTTAATTTCCGGATATCAATGGCTATCTTGCGATTACGGAGGAGAACGTTCCTGGTTGTGGGAAGCACACACTGAGAATTCCAGGGTAGGAGAACATCAATATGTCACTACACTCAAGTGGTTCCAGAAGGGGGTTGTTGGAAGAGAAATCTCTTTTGCATTATATTCTTATCTTTCTGTGACTGTTTAAAATTTGTATATTATCTAAAGAATAAAACATTTGCAAAAAAAGATAGGTTGGTCCACAGATCATTTCTGGAAGGGTGCAGGAGAGATGGAGGAGGCTCAGGAAGGAAGACTCTCCTATCAGCTCTGCAGGGACACTGTGGGTTCTCTGCTGGCACAGAGAGGGTCATACCTGGCGGAACCCAGGACCAGGTGCATGAGGATCAGTAGCCTCCCTGCCGCCCTGGCAAGGGTGAGCTTCCTTGAGCTCCTGTTCCCATATCCGCTTGTCACTCAGGGCAAAGGGCCTTTGCCAGGGAAACTGGGAAACATCTGCTGCATTTGTAAGATTCTTTAAGATAAGATGAAAAAGTTGGCAAATTTCTCACACGGTTTCTTTATTATTTTAGGTTGCAAAGAGGTTTGTGATGTGCTACAGTTGATCAACTTTCATGTTTTTAAAACTTTTTACTTGGAAATGTTTTATGGTAGGTACATAATCCCCATGTACTCACGATATAGCTTCAACTATTCAATCATAGTTTGCGATACTCCCCCAACACTGGCTTATTTATTTTGAAGAAAATAAGCATCCTATTCTATCATCCATTGATACCTAACACTTATTTCTAAAAGAGAAGGACCTTTTACCTAAACATCATCCTACCCACCCACCACCCAAAAATCCTTAACACCACCAATTAACCATTCCCTGTTTAAACATCCCTGATTTTGTCTCCCTCTCTCTCCTTCTCTCACAGTTGTTGTGTTCAAATTAGGATCCATACAAGATCCAACATTGCACTTGGTTGATTTGATTCTCCCACAGATTCCTTCTATTTCTTTTCCTTTTGCAATGTTTTTCATAGTTGTCCTTTTCCAGTTCAACATCTTTGCAGTTTAAGATGCTCCTCTCTCCCTCCTTTTCACTGACTCCGCATGTCTCCTCCCTGATCATTTTTTTAGAAAATTTCTTATTGACAAATCTTCCATGGGCCCAGAATACTGGCACCTTATGTTCAGGCTCCGGCAGGGAGCTCAGTGGAGGAGGTAGAGAGCTCTGAGGTAGAGAGCTCTGCTAATCCCAGCACCAACTTCACAGAAAACAAAAGTGCAAGTAAATTCCGCAGAAACACCCAGACGGTCATTGCTGTACCATTAGCCAAGATTTGGGTGCACCACTGTCCCTCTTAGCTTCCTCATCTTTAAATTGAAGGCATTGAAAAAGATCATGATCATGACAGCAATGACAACGACATTAACAGGACATTTAATATTTGTCCAAAGGTCCCTCAAGATTCCTTCCAGTCAAGACTTTCTCTGATTTTAAGCATCAAACACACTTCAGTATATTAGTGGAGAGCAACATTCTGGTTAGGGGGGAGATATTTCATAAATGACAAATGAAAAGTAAGACAATGATAACAAAAGAACGGAGACCACAAATGTAGATGACAAAAGAAAACTACAGTCATCGACATATCTAAATTTGAATAACATACTATGTTTCAAAGCACTTTCTTATACATTAGCAAATCTCAGCCACACTAATAGGTAAATGATAAAGAATGGTATAAAAGGTTAATAATGGTGGAACCTTGGGTATGCAGGTGTTTCACTAAACCAGTGGATCTCAACCTGGGTGATCTTGTGTCCCCCCACCTCCTGCCTCCAGGGGTCATTTAGCAATGTCTGGGGACATTTTGGTTGTCCCAGCTAGGAAGGTGTCCTGAACTCTACTGGGCAGAGGCCAAGGCTGCACTGAAATATCCTTCAATACTTGGCACAGACTGCACCACAAAGAATTATCCAGCCCACAATGTCAGTAGTTCAGAAACTGAGAGATCCTGAGATAGGCAAGTCCCCTTGTTACCCAACTGAAACTGTACTAGACCAGGGGACTGGGGAGGCTACTGAGGCCTGAAGGCACAGGAAGTCAGACACCCTGTATTACAATCCTCCACACTGCGGGCTACCCCAACACATGAGGTTCAATAACAAAACAATTGGCCGGGTGTGGTGGCTCATGCCTGTAATCCCAACACTTTAGGAGGCCAAGGTGGGTAGATGACATAAGGTCAGGAGTTCGAGACCAGCCTAGCCAACATAGTGAAACCCGTCCCTACTAAAAATATAAAAATTAGCTGGGCATAAGGCGCAGGTGCCTGTAATCCCAGCTACTCAGGAGGCTGTGGCAGGAGAATTGCTTGAACCTGGGAGACGGAGGTTGCAGTGAGCCAAAATCACACCATTGCACTCCAGCCTGGGCAACAAGAGCGAAACTCCATCTCAAAGAAAAAAAAAAGAAAAAAGAAAACTGTCCTGGTTTGGTTTTGTTACTGAGATAGACCACAATATATATTTCTGAATCTGAACTATTCCCTCAATGTATTCATTGTACTTACCAGACACTGTCCAACTGAAGAATTTACCTGCTTAGCAGACCTGTCTCTGAATGACAGCACCTGCACTGATTTAGACAACGGGCACCTGCATCCTTGGGAACGCTTTACTCTAATGGGAGTGACCGACAATGAATATGTCCATGAGAAAGAGTCAGATGGCCATGAGTGCCATGATGAGAACAGAGCAGGAAGAGGAAGGGGAGGGGAGGGAGGGGTCTGGGGAGAGGGCTGCTACTTCAGCTTAGGTTCTCAGGGAAGCCTGTCCGGGGAGGTGATATTTCAGCCGAGACCTGAAGGAAGTGAATGGCTAGCCAGGCAGAGCTTGGAAGGACAGTATCAGGGGCATGCAGTGGGAAGGCCTGCAGCAGAGGCATGCTGCATGTATTCTAGTCCCAGAAGGAAGGCCTCTGAAGTGCCCTAAATGAGGAGGACAGGAGGTGAGAGAGAGGCGGGGCCAAATCCCTTGAGGCCTCCTAGTCCCAGCAGAAAGTCTAGCTTTCAAACAAACTGTAATGGGAAGCCATTGGAAGTTCAACCGGAGGAGTAAGGAGAATTGATTGCTATTGATTGATTGATTGATTGATTGACTGAGACAGGGTCTTGTTCTGTCACCCAGGCTGACTACAGATCAAAGCTCACTGTGGCCTCAACCTCCCAGGCTCACACGATCCTCCCACCTCAGCCTCCTGAGTAACTAGGACTACAGGCATATGCCACCATGCCCAGTTAATTTTTTTAATTTTTTCGTAGAGATTGTCTGGCTATGTTGCCCAGGCTGGTCTCAAACTTCTGGATGCAAACTATTTCGATCCCTCTAGCTATTCTGTGGAGAATGGACATTATGCAGACAAGAACGAAGAAGAAAACCGACTGAGAGGCAACTGCATTAAGAATTTTACTGAAAATCAAAACCACCCAAAAAGAGAAATATCTGCCATTGATGAAGATATTCCAAAGAAGAATTCACTCCTAAAAGCTATTTCAAAAGACAAAAGGCCCCAGATGTTTAATTATTAGTGGTCTCTTTCCAGTAAGGGTGCTGGGCAGTGTTGCCTCCCCACCCCACCCTAGATGGCGTCCGCAACCAGAAACTCTGGTGTGAAGCTATCAATAACTTTCTCCAACAGGCTGGGACTCTGGGATTTGACCATCAGGGCGTGGTGAAGGGCACCCACCACCTGGGAGAAGCCTGGCCACAGGGAGCAATGCACAAGGAACTTTTGGACCAGAGTAACAGTGAATATAAGCTCAGATCTGCGTGGTATACTCTCTCTCACATTTTATTTGTGTTCTTGAGTGTTCTGGTCTCCCAGTCTTCAAGAGCCAACTGGAGCCGGATGGTGCATGGGAAAAACGGAGGCTGAGACTCTCAGCCTGAGGTTCCATTATCTTCCCCTCTTTTTCCTCAGGGTGCTTTTCCTCGTACTTATTATTCCCAGCCAGCACGGCAACAAGATCCATGGGGGACCCACACCCAGGTTACGGTGTGGATCTAGAAAATGCACCAAGGAGGCTCCTCTGCAGGTTTTAAACAACAAGCCCCAGGTCAGTCTAGCACGTGGTAGACTCCAACTCCCCAGGAAGTTAGCCTGAGATCTGAAGCTGAAGCCACTGCCCATATTAAGGAGTTTGTCCTCTCCTCCCTGACAAACCCCAGGCAGCAGTGGGTGGGTGGTCAAGCATCGGAGGATGGTCCTCTGTCCTAGCCTTTCTTCTACCATCTCCTTCGACCACACACACACAAAGGCAGGTAGCAAAACCCCATAATCTGTGCACCACTTCGGAAGTGCCACTGTTCAAGGCCAGGCGTGGTGGCTCACACCTGTAATCCCAGCACTTTGCGAAGCTGAGGCAGGTGGATCACTTGAGGTCAGGAGTTCGAGACCAGCCTGGCCAACATAGTGAAACCCCATCTCTACTAAAAATACAAAAATTAGCCAGGCGTGGTGGCGGGCACCTGTAATCCCAGCTACTCGAGAGGCTGAGGCTAGTGAATCGCTTGAACGGGGAGGCAGAGGTTGCGGTGAGCCAAGATCGTGCCACTGCACATGTTCCTGCCTGGGCAACAGAGCGAGACTCTGTCTCAAAAACAAAAATGAAAAAGGAAGTGCTACTGTTCAAGAACAAGTATAGACATCCCCACATCCTAAGAGGTCCTTCATCCACCCAAACTTAAGCTTCACACTTCAGAGACTATTAATTACACATTACGACACCAATTACATCTGAATGCATTATAAAACAGAATCTTTGCTAAGCAATTTTACTGTTTTAATTCTTTTCTTCCACCATTTTTAATAATTAAACTCCTGTTTTTATATTAAGATGCAATTAAAAAAGAAAAGTCCTTTAAATTTTCAATCTATTTCATTTTTTTTACCTAAAGATTCAATAGCCATCCATTATAATGTAGCACACAATATAGCCAAAGGAAAAATGAATAACTTAGATAAAACAAGATGAATTCCATTTAGGGGGAAAAAAATACAAGTCTACTTATTTTGAAAGCACTTAGCATGAAATAGTCAATAAAAATATGGGGAACTCCCGACCAAACACAGATAAAACAAACCACATGGTAGCATACTCCTGTGAAAGAGAAAGCTTTACTCTGTAAAGGAAGAAGGGACAGTGAATCGGGTCTCAAAATGCTGAATTTCAGGCCGGGCGCGGTAGCTCACACCTGTAATCCCAGCACTTTGCGAGGTCGAGGCGGGCAGATCACTGGAGGTCAGGAGTTCGAAACCAGCCTGGTCAATATGGTGAAACCCCGTCTCTACTAAAAATACAAAACATTAGCTGGGCGTGATGTGTATGTCTGTAATCCCAGCTACTCGGGAGGCTGAGGCAGAAGAATTGTTTGAACCTGGGAGGCAGAGGTTGGAGTGAACCGAGATCATGCCACTGCACTGCAGCCTGAGCAACAGAAAGACGACCTCTCTCAAAAAAATAAAAATTAAAAAAATTAAAAATGCTGAATTTGGGGACTGCCAGCATTCAATTATTGATGAAGTAAAAGGACACCATTATTTAGTGTGAGCCTACCCATGCTGAATTACATTTCAAATACAAGGATAACGTCTCACGTGTACAAGAGTAAACAGGGAAAATTAAATAATTTTGATCCTTTTGTGTGTGTGTGTGAGACCTGATCTCGCTCTATTGCCCAGGCTGGAGCGCAGTAGTGTGATCATGGCTCACTGCAGCCTCAACTTCCCAGGCTCAGGTGATTTTCCCACTTCAGCCTCCCGGCCAGCTGGGACCACAGGCATGTGCCACTATACCTGGCTAATTTTTCTATATTTTTGTAGAGACGGGGTCTCTCCATGTTGCCCAGGCTGGTCTCGAACTCCTTGGCTCAAGCGAGCCTCCCGCCTCAGCCTCCCAAAGTGCCGGGATTACAGGCATGGGCCACCAAGTGCAGCCAGTTTTGATACTTTAAAGCCACAGTTTGTGAGCTACAGATTTCACATTCACATGTACTAAGGCTGAACAATGTGTCGAGGACGAGGAGTATTCCTGTGTGATCCATCTACTACAGCCTTATTCATCCTTTGTTTCTCTTCTAACCCAAAGATCAGCAAACTTTTTGTAAAAATAAAGGGCCAAATAGTAACTATCTCAGGTTTTATAGGCCATATTTCACAACTACTCGACTCTGCTGTTGTACCAAGAAAGCACAGCTATAAATAACAGGTACACAAAGGAGTATGGCTGTGTTCCAAATAAAACTTTATTTACAAAAACAGGCCCATGGGCTGTGATTTGCTGACCCCTATTCTAGTTCTCAGGGTGCTAGAAAGGAGGAGTGAAGCAGAGATACACTTAAGACACTCGTGTAAGAATACAGCAGGAATAAGCAAAGAGATCCAGTTGATCTGAATGTATCCACCAGGCATAGCCGATTACACCCAGGAGTATTCTTGTAAGACAAAAACCAAGTCTAGAGGTATTAGGTTGGTGCAAAAGTAATTGCAGTTTTTGCCCCTGAAAGTAATGGAAAAACTGCAATTACTTCTGCACCAATCTAATACCAGGGAGGCCTCATTTCTCAACAACCACAGCTCTCAAGACACGAGGGCCTCTCCCTCACAGAAGCAGCGACATTCCGTCATGGGGTTTGTCCCCTGAACTGCATGTCCACTGGAGACTCTATAGTGACCTCTCCAAACTGCCTACCTAACCCCACTTTTTTTTTTTTTTGAGACCGAGTCTCACTCTATTGCCCAGGCTGGAGTGCAGTGATGCAATCTTGGCTCACTGCAACCTCTGCCTCCCAGGTTCAAGCCATTCTCCTGCCTCAGCCTCCCAAGTAGCTGGGATTATAGGCACCTGCCACCATGCCCAACTAATTTTTGTATTTGGAGTAGAGATAGGGTTTCACCATGTTGGCCATGCTGGTCTCCAACTCCTGACATCAGGTGATCCACCCACCTCGGCCTCCCAAAGAGCTGGGATTACAGGGGCATGAGCTATCATGCCCGGCCAGCCTGCCTCTTCTTGTGTCTAGCAGCACACCAGGGCTGGGGACGCAGGCTGTGGTCACCAATTCAAAAGAGGTAACTGGTCTACCAGGGAATGACCCTACCCAGGAACTAATCAACAACTCGATGAGAGCTCAGGACATAAGCCTTTCCACTCCAGCTTTGAACTCTTACCTGCCGAAGGGCCGAGAAAAGCCCAGTGAGCCCAGAGCAGCCGTGATCAACCACTGTCACTTCACAAACCCCAAATACATGGGTTCTTCCTTCTCCTGAACACCTCTTCCTCTCACACCTCACACTCCACCTGGAGCAAACCCTGTCAATTCAACCCTCAAAGGGTTCCAGAATCTGCCGCATCTCCATCACCAGCAGCCCATCGCCAGTACCAGCTACATCGCCAGCACCCTCATCACTGTCACCTCCTAATTGGTCTCCCTGACTTTGCTCTTGCCTCACTTCCAACAGAATAGTCATGTTAAAAAAGAAGTAAGAGGCCGGGTGCAGTGGCTCATGCCTGTAATCCCAGCACTTTGGGAGGCTGAGGCAGATGGATCACCTCAGGTACAGAGTTCGAGACCAGCTTGGCCAACATGACAGGACCTCGTCTCTACTAAAAATACAAAAATCAGCCAGGCATTGTGGCGGGCACCTGTAATCCCAGCTACTCAGGAGGCTGAGGCAGGGGAATGGCTTAAACCCAGGAGGCGGAGGTTGCAGTGAGCCAAGATAGCGCCATTGCACTCCAGCAACAGAGTAAGGCTCCGTCTCCAAAAAAAAAAAAAAAAAAAAGAACAGGGAGTGAAAATCAACAAACAGCAGGCACAGATTTGGGGCTAGATAATAGACAAATAAGTGAAAAAGCAAATTTATTCACATACCCTTGATGCCCCTAGAAAGTCCTTCAAAGCACATGACAGGGCGTATATGAAAGTGTAAACTGCTCACCATATGACCGTCAGGCTTCTGAAGCTGTTTACATCTGGAATGCGACCATCAACCTGGAAGGTAAGAAAAACAAACAAACAAAAAAAAACTTCTGAGTGACAAATAGCTTCCACAAAGCCCATCCATTTTATTCCATAGAAAAAAAAGAAATACATCATTTATAAAACTCTACCAGAGGAGGCAACAGCCATCGCTAATAACAGAGGAAAGAAACAAAGGCCTTAAAATTAGAAGCAGAGGAGCAGAACCATCCAGGACCTTGAAATAAAGACGGAGTCACACAGAGTCAACCCCGGTGCATCACCCTAACAACCTTCTACAGTAACAATATTTCCAGGTCAGCAACACAGGTTCAACCAGGCTCAGAATCCTGTTCAAGGACACAAGATGAGTAATACGTTTTTATTCTATTTTTATTTTTATTTTCCTAAGATGGTTAAAATTGGGCCAGGTGCAGTGGTTCACACCCCTAATCCCAGCACTTTGAGAGGCTGAGGCTGGCAGATCACTTGACCCCAGGAGTTCAAGACTAGTCTCGGCAACACGGCAAAACACTGTCTCTACAAAAGATAAAAATATAGGCCGGGTGTGATGGCTCACGCCTGTAATCCCAGCACCTTGGGAGGCCGAGGTGGGTGGATCACTTGAGGTCAAGAATTCAAGACCAGCCTGGCCAACATGGTGAAACCCTATCTCTACTAAAGATACAAAAATTAGCCAGGCGTGGTAGCACGCACCTGTAATCCCAGCTACTTGGGAGGCTGAAGCAGGAGACTCCCTTGAACTCGGGAGGCAGAGGTTGCAGTCAGCCAAGATCAAGTCACTGCACTCCAGTCTGGGCGATAGAGGAAGATTCCGTCTCGGAGAAAAAAAAAACAGGGCCACATGTGGTGGCTCACACCTGTAATCCCAGCACTTTGAGAGGCTGAGACACGAGAACTGATTGAACCCAGGAGACGGAGGTTGCAATGAGCTGAGATGGCACCACCGCACTCCAGCTTGAGGGACAGAGAGAGACTTTGCCTAAAAAATAAAAATATATTTAAAAATAAAAATGAAAAAAATCAGCCTGGTGCAGTGGTGTGCAACTGTAGTCCCAGCTACTAGGAAGGCTGAGGTGAGAGGATTCCCTCAACCTGGGAGGTCAAGGCTGCAGTGAACGGTGATTGCGTGATTGCACCACAGCACTCCAGCCTGGGCGACAGAGCAAGAACCTGTCTCAGAAAAAAAAAAAAAAAAAAAAGGTTAAAAATTTCAAAGCTAACATATTCTTATTTTATTTTATTATTTTTATTTATTTATAGTGCAGAGTGCAGTGGCAAGATCTGTGGTCTCGAACTCCAGAGCTCAAACGATCCTCCCACCGCAGCCTCCCAAGTAGCTGGGACTACAGGCATGTGCCACTATGCTTGGTTAAAAGCTAATATATTCTCTTAATAAGGGAAGGAACAGCTTTCAAAGAAAGACAGAATTAAGATGAATGGGTAAAAGCTGAGGCAGATTTCAGGCTTGAGACCAAGGCAGGGCTTCTTAACAATGAGAACCAGCCTATAAGGGCGGTGACTGGGCCCCTGGCAGTGAGTAGTGATCTTCTTACAGGTCTTGATATCAGGCAAGGTTGATCTAGAGGTCCTTGAGGATCCCAATCAATTCCAAGGTTTTATGATGGGTCATGTTCAAGCAAAAAATTATTCTGACACTTTTTACAAATGGTAACGCAGACTTTAGGATTACAGCAACAGGTGTCAAGGTCATTGCAACAGGGAGAAAGATTGGGCTCAACTCCAAATACAGCAAAGACATCTGGAGATCAGCAGCCAATGAGCAGGGAGAGGCATCCGTGGAGGGGAAATTACTAAGAAGAGACATTAAAGTCAGGGGGATTCTTGCTAAATCAAATTAACAGGATTCCTGCTGAAGGCAGGTTGACTTAGACAACAAGGACAGGGACAAGGAACTTGATCAGGTGTGATCAGATATCCAGAATAGAGGATATCTCTCTAAACTCATCTAGCAGCTCTCTAACTTTAGCAGGATTCTTGCTAAAACTAACTGGGAAGGCCTGGAAGGTGAGGGTGGGCTAAAGGCCTCGCTGAGAAGGGGGCTCAGAGAAGCCAGATTCAAGTTTGGTCAAGGAGCAAGTCTTCATCAGTAATAGTAACTCCAGGGAACAGAGGTCCTGATACCTCGAGGTGGTGCCCAAGGCAACAGGAAAGTACTAGCCAGAGCAAAGAGCAGAATCCAGATGTCCCAGCCCCAAGCTCAGTGGGGTGAGTTATAGCTGGTGCCCAGTAATACCTGACACCGCGTAACACCTTCTAGTTTCTCCATTTCTTCCCACGTATAATTGCGCTTTTTTGCAAAATCTAGAAATGGCCGTTTCTAAACATCAAGCTACCACACAATAAGGGGAAACTACCTTTGCACATAATGCCATGTGAGCAATTTATATACAATTCCCTGTGATATCGAGGCAGATTGATTCATCATCATGAAGACAATGAGGCTTTTCAAAGTGGCCTTGTAATGACAGGCATATAAATAAAATAGGCCAAAAAAAAAAAAACTGAAACTAAAAGACTGGATTTAAAAGCCTCTGGCAAAAGCCAGGAAGCTTGTGATCACTAACAGAATTACTAAACTACCCTAGCAAAGTTAAACAAAGTTCCATAATCCCCAAATCCAAAGGAGAGCATTTAAAGCTGACCCCAGCCTGGTCAACATAGCAAGACCCCATCTCCACAAAAACTTCTTTTAAAGATTAAGTGGGCGTGGTGGCACATGCCTGTTGCCCTGGCTACTTCAGAGGCTGAGGCAAGAGGATCATTTGAGTCCGGGAGTTCCAGGCTGCAATGAACTACGTTCACAACACTGCACTCCAGCCTGAGTGACAGAGTGAGAATCCCTGTTTCTTAAAAAATAAAAATAAGGCTGGGCGCAGTGGCTCACACCTGTAATCCCAGCACTTTGGGAGGCCAAGGCGGGCGGGTAACGAGGTTAGGAGTTCGAGACCAGCCTAGCCAGTATAGCGAAACCCCGTCTCTACTAAAAATACAAAAATTAGCTGGGCATGGCAACACACGCCTATAATCCCAGCTACTTGGGAGGCTGAGGCAGAAGAATCCCTTGAACCCAGGAGGCAGAGGTTGCAGCGAGCCAAGATCACGCCACTGCACTCCAGCTTGGGCAACAGAGCGAGGCTCCGTCTCAAAAAAAAAAAGAAAATAAATAAATAAATACATACATACATAAAATTAGCCAGGCATGGTGGCATGACTGTAGTCCTAGCTACTTGAGACACTGATGTGGGAGGATTGCTCGAGTCCAGGGTTCAAGGTTACAGAATATCCGTTTCTAAAATAATAATAAAAGTAAAAATAGGCCAGGTGCGGCAGCTCATGCCTGTAATCCTAGCACTTTAGGAGATCAAGGCAGGTGGATCACCTGAGGTCAGGAGTTCAAGACCAGCCTGGCCAACATGGTGAAACCTTGTCTATACTAAAAATATGAAAATTAGCTGGATGTGGTGGTGGACACCTGTAATCCCAGGTACTCAGGAGACTGAGGCAGGAGAACTGCCTGAACCTGGGAGGTGGAGGTTGCAGTGGGCCAGGATCATCACGCCATTGCATTCCACCCTGTGGAGTTACAAGAGCGAAACTCTTAAAAAAAGTAGAAACAAATAAAGACGACAAAACTGCCTTCTTTGATCTCAAAAGTGCGATCCACTTGCTGGGCAGAAGTTATTTAAGAATACAGAAGGGTTGGTCACACACAGTGGCTCATGCATGTAATCCCAGCACTTTGGGAGGCCAAGGCAGGCGGATCACTGGAGGTTCAAGACTAGCCTGGCCAACATAGTGAAACCCCGTCTCTACTGAAACAATAGAAAAAAAATTTAGCCGGGTGTGGTGGTGTGTGCCTGTAATCCCAGCTACTTGGGAGGCTGAGGCAGGAGAATCACTTGAACCCGGAAGGTGGAGATATCAGTGAGCCAAGATCACACCACTGCACTCCAGCCTGGACAACAAAGTGAGACTATCTCTCAAAAAAAAAAAAAAAAGGCCGGGCGCAGTGGCTCAGGCCTGTAATCCCAGCACTTTCGGAGGCCAAAGTGGGCGGATCACGAGGTCAGGAGGTGGAGACCATCCTGGCTAACATGGTGAAACACGTCTCTACTAAAAATACAAAAAAATTAGCCAGGTGTGGTGTTGGGCGCCTGTAGTCCCAACTACTCGGGAGGCTGAGGCAGGAGAATGGCGTGAACCCAGGAGGCGGAGCTTACAGTGAGACAAGATCATGCCACTGCACTCCGGCCTGGGCGACAGAGCGAGACTCCATCTCAAAAAAAATGAACCTAGAAGGGCGATGTGCTAAATACTCTCAGATTGCCCTTCAGGTGACTTTCCCTCTTTTTCCTCTGGGATCCGTGCCTGGGAGGCTGCCCTTCCTCACCTTCTGGCCCTGGGGAGGCACCACGGGCAGGGATGACGGTAGGAAGAGGGTCAAGACCGTAAGAACACTGACCCCCTGCTTCCTCCCCACAGCAGCACCTGGAGATCTCTCCATCACAAGTCCCTTTTTCTCTCAGGCTTCAGTTCTAGGGAACAAAGGGGCTTCCTCCTGCTGCCCGAGTGGAACCAATCCCTGTCTTTTTTTTTTTTTTTTTTTTTTTGAGACAGGGTCTCATTCTGTCACCCAGGCTGGAGTACAGTGGCACGATCACAGTTCACTGCAGCCTTGAACTCCCACGCTGAGCTTACATGATCTTGCCCCTCAGCCTCCCAAGTAGCTGGGACTACAGCCACACGCCACCACACCATACCTGGCTAATCTGGGCAGCAGCGGGGGGGTTGGTAGAGAAAGGGTCTCATTATGTTGCCCAAGCTGGTCTCAAACTCCTGGGCTCAAGCAATCCTCCTGCCTCAGCCTCCCAAAGTGCTGAGATTAGAGGTGTGAGCCACCACACCCAGCCTGTCTGCTTTTCTTAACTCCGTGAAAACATCTTCTCTCGTGACTCTCTTCTGTCACCTGTGAGTGTGCCATATATTTTCCTGCCAAGCCTCTGACTGACAACAGTAGAAGAAGAGGAGCAGAGAATTTAAAATTCAATTTTCTGGCAAGGCACGGTGGCTAATGCCTGTAATCCCAGCACTTTGGGAGGCTGAGGTGGGCGGATCATGAGGCCAGGAGATCAAGACCATCCTGGCTAACATGGTGAAACTCTGTCTCTACTAAAAAAATACAAAAAAATTAGCCAGGTGTGGTGGCGGGCACCTGTAGTCCCAGCTACTCGGGAGGCTGAGGCAGGAGAATGGCGTGAACCCAGGAGGCAGAGCTTGCAGTGAGCCGAGATCGCGCCATGGCACTCCAGCCTGGGCGACAGAGAGAGACTCCGTCTCAAAAAAAAAAAAAAAAAAAAAATCAATTTTCTATCTTTGCCCTCAATGGAGAGGGAAGAAATAGAAAACCTGATTTTTAAGCTAGATTTCCAGGCATGGGTAGGGGGCAGGTGTGGAGCACTGTCTGAGGAGGCTCCGAGTGTTAAGAGTGTCAGTGAAAATCTTGAATTTCTTTTTTTTTTTCTGAGACATAGTCTGGCTCTGTCACCCAGGCTGGAGTGCAGTGGCGCGATCTCAGCTCACTGCAACCCCTGCCCCCCTAGGTTCAAGTGATTCTCCTGCCTCAGCCTCTCAAGTAGCTGGGACTACAGGCATGTGCCACCACACCTGGCCAATTTTTATATTTTTGGTAGAGACAGGGTTTCACCATATTGGCCAGGCTGGGCTCACACTCCTAACCTCAGGCGATCTGCCCACCTCGGCCTCCCATAGTGCTGGGATTACAGGTGTGAGCCCCCGCACCGGGCTGAAAACTTCAAATTTTATTTATTTATTTATTTATTTATTTATTTATTTATTTTTCCTTGAGACAGAGTTTCGCTCTTGTTGCCCAGGCTGGAGTGCAGTGGCACGATCTCGGCTCACCGCAACCTCCGCCTCCAGGGTTCAAGCGATGCTCCTGCCTCAGCCTCCCAAGTAGCTGAGATTACAGGCATATGCCACCAGGCCTGGCTAATTTTGTATTTTTAGTAGAGACGGGGTTTCACCATGTTGGTCAGGCTCATCTCGAACTCTTGACATCAGGTGATCCACCTGCCTCAGCCTCCCAAAGTGCTGGGATTACAGGCGTGAGCCACCACACCTGGCTAAAACCTCGAATTTTCTACACAAAATTGTGTGTATGTGTGCATTTTTCTGAAAAGAGAAATCCAGAAAGGAAAAGGTCAAAATATTTCTATATCCTCAAAAGGTGACCAAAAATTTTAAGAGACAATGCTGCCAGAAAAACCACGTAGAAACGGCCACTGTCTCGCCAGGAGAAGAGAGAGGAACAGGCAGGTGTTGGGCACCCAGGTCAGCTCCATGAGCAGGAATGCCACCTCTTCCCTTGCCAAGGGGAGCCGGGCTGGAGGAAGGACCAGCACCAGCATCCCCAGCCGCCGCCCACCCCCGAGGGGGCAGCTGGGATGGTGCGTTCCTGAAAATCTCTCACAGCTCCCTCTCAACACTCAGTGACATTTACAAAGCTGATCAGCCCAGCAGGTGTCGGATGCACAAGCAACAGCAAAAACAGTTCCGGGGCTGGGGAAAATCTCATCGTGTTGTTCTGAAAACCTCCAGGCTGCTGAGAGTCTCCAGGCAGCAAACCAGGAGGGAAAAATTACTCAGGAGACAAGAGAACAGCAGAGCAGACCACACAGGAAATGCCCAGGTGGGCACAACGAAGCCCAGAGCTGTCTGTAGATTCCTGCCCCAGGTGGGCATCGGTCAGCCCTTCCGGAGCCCAGATCCGCCCCTTGGGAGCTGTGTGAGGAGGATCAGCGGCCCCCTCCCACTAGGCTCGGTTCCCCCTTTACCACATAGACACGATCATTCAGAATGAACCTCATAGGGCTGTTGTGGGGTCAAGGAGAAAATGTGCTTTGCATGTCACCAAGACCCAGTAAATGCCTTCAGATGTGTGTTAGGATTAGTATCAGAGCTCTTCTCTGTTTTCTTCCCTGCAGGGGTGATCGCGGGTACAAACAAACAGCAGGTGACAAGGGAGGTTGATGGAATCAACTTCCCAGTTCCACAGGGCCCTTGCCCAAAGGGAGTGGCAAGGGCTAGGTGAGGTGGCTTATACCTGTAATCCCAGCACTTTGGGAGGCTGAGACGGATGGATCACCTGAGGTTAGGAGTTAGAGACCAGCCTGACCAACATGGAGAAACCCTATCTCTACTAAAAATACAAAATTAGCCAGGCATGGTGGCGTGTGCCTGTAATCCCAGCTACTCGGGAGGCTGAGGCAGGAGAATCGCTTAAACCCAGGAGGCAGAGGTTGCAGTGAGCTGAGATTGCGCCATTGCATTGCAGCCTAGGCAACAACAGCGAAACTCCATCTCAAATAATAATAATAGTAATAATAAATAAAGGAGTGCCAAGCCAGCCAGGCAATGCCACCTGAGAGGGGCGGGAGCCTTGAGTCCACAGGGAGCCCTACAATGATCTCCATCTCCCATGCCATGGTCCCTTTTCCAGCTGTGCCAATGTCCTCAGCTCAGAGGCACAAGGCTGTTGTGGTTAAGAGCCTGGATGGGGAGCCTCGGTGGACACTTGGTCTTGCCATGAACTGACTGGACGGCCGTGTGCAAGTCATATCATCTCTCTGTGACTTAGTTTCCTCATCTATAAATCAGGATGATCATAATCATAGTACCTGTGTTTCTGTGAGGTTTAAATAAATTCAAACAAAGTTCTCAGAATAGTATCTGGACCAGGCTCGATGTCTCATGCTTGTAATCCCAACACTTTGGGAGGCCGAGGCGGGCAGATCACTTGAAGTCAGGAGTTTGAGACCAGCCTGGCCAACATGGCTAAACCCCGTCTCTACTAAAAATACAAAAATCAGCTGAGCGTGGTAGCACACGCCTGTTTGTAGTCCCAGCTACTCGGGAGGCTGAGACAGGAGAATCGCTTGAACACAGGGGGCAGAGGTTTCAGTGAGCCGAGATCGTGCCACTGCACTCCAGCGTGGGCAACAAAGCAAGACTCTGTCTGAAAAAAAGTAAATAAATAAAAATAGTGTCGGGTGTGCAGCAATAACTCAATAGATGCTGGCTGTCATACGGCCCGCATGTTTCAGTGAGTTTCCAAGGACCATTAACAAAGAGGCCTCTGTGCTCCAGATACTGGCACCACCAGCCCATGAGCCTACTGCCACATGGCCTTGATCCTAAGATGAGTTTCGTAATTTAATGTTCATAAAACTACAATAGACATGCACATTTCACATAGATTTTCTCATCTGTTAAATGGGGATAATAACAGCATCTAGCTAATAAGATTGGTGGAGGATTAAGGATTAATATATGCAGAATGCTTCGAACAGAGCTTGGCATGGTGTACTCATCAGAAATTGTCCTCTGCAGGTATTTTCACCGTCATTATAGTAATTGATCTGACCTGCTGCAAGCCTTCCCACTCCAGTCAAATGTGGAAATTCCTCCTCATCTCTCACTCAATCCAGGCATCACTTGACCCTGGTACCAAAGATGCATGGTCTGGGGCTAGCAAGGGAATGGCCTTGGTAAACAGAAAGATGCTGTGGAGTTTCAGGCATTTTCTGGGGTTTTCCCATTCTGTTGGCTTCCCAGAATTAGTTACTTACAAAAAGAACATGGCCGCCAGGCACGGTGGCTCACGCCTGTAATCCCAGCACTTTGGGAGGCCGAGGCGGGCGGATCACGAGGTCAGGAGATCGAGACCATCCTGGCTAACACGGTGAAACCCCATCTCTACTAAAAAATACAAAAAATTAGCCGGGCGTGGTGGTGGGTGTCTGTGGTCCCAGCTACTCGGGAGGCTGAGGCAGGAGAATAGCGTGAGCCTGGGAGGCAGAGCTTGCAGTGAGCCGTGATCGTGCCACTGCACTCTAGGCTGGGGGACAGAGCAAGACTCCATCTCAAAAAAAAAAAAAAAGAACATGGCTTAGAAGTTGCTGAGTTGCATATTAGATCCGAGGTTGATTTAAGGTTAATTTTGTTTTTTTGCGTTGGAGTAATTTTCAGGTCACTATGTTGGCTTCTTGGTGGCCCCTGGAGCACAGCTGGCCTCCCATCAGTCTGAGGGCCTCATGGAAAATAAACCTTTAGCAGGGGCACACAAGGAAAACAACCGGAAATGGAGAGAAAATGTAGCAGGAAAGGGGTGCCAGTACAGTCAAAGATCAGTGAGTGAGACAGGAATTGAGACAATTACTAAATCAGTGGCCTCCACTGTCCGTAACAAAGTCTGAAATAAGTTCCATAAAATCACTATTTTCCCTTCCTCTGTCACCTTAGCTGGTGCCTCGCTGCACTGGAGACTTGCAGAACCATTAGTCTGTTCTTGCACTGCTATAAAAAAACACCAGAGACTGGGTAACCTACAAAGAAGAGAGGTTTATTTGGCTCACAGTTCTGCAGGCTGCACAAGAAGCATGGCACCAGCATCTGTTTCTGGTGAGGCCTCAAGAAGCTTCCATTCACGGCAGAGGCAAAGGGGGAGCAGACATGTCACAAGGCGAGAGAGTACAAGAGAGAGAAGGAAGTGCCAAGCTCTTCAAACAATCAGCTCTCCCGTGAACTAACAGAGTGAGAGCTCACTCATCACCATGGGGATAGCACTAAGCCATTTGTGAGGGATCCACCCCCATGACCCAAACACCTCCTACCAGGCCCCACCTCCAATACTGGAGATCACATTTCAACATGAGATTTGGAGGGAACAAGCATCCAAACCGTATCAGAGAATATTAAACCAATAAGGGTACAGTCAATGAAAGGCAGAATCCTAAGAGCATGGAGTCTGGGTCAGGACACCTGGATTCAAATCCTGGTTTCCTCAACATTTAGCCATGCAACCATGGTCCAGCCCCAGGCACTCTGTGCCTCAGTTTCCTCATCTGTAAGATGAGGATGGCAGCAGCTAACAGGCAAGTGAGGTGTAAATGAATTAATATATATGAAGCTCTTGGAAAAGTGGCAGATACACAACAAGCACTCACAAACCTTTAGTCTTTTTTTTTTTTTTTTTTTGAGGCAGAGTTTCCCTCTTGTTGCCCAGGCTGAAGTGCAATGATGCGATCTCGGCTCACTGCAACCTCCGCCTCCCGGGTTCAAGAGATTCTCCTGCCTCAGCCTCCCAAGTAGCTGGGATTACAGGCATGCGCCACCACCCCGGCTAATTTTGTATTTTTAGTAGAGACGGGGTTTCTCCACGTTGGTCAGGCTGAGTCTCGAACTCCCGACCTCAGTTGATCCGCCCGCCTTGGCCTCCCAAAGTGCTGGGATTATAGGCCACCGCTCCCGGCGAACCTTTAGCCTTTATTATTCTTCAGTTCCTGTGCCCTGGGAGCCCTACAGGGAAAACCTGTTTAGGGTAAGGAGGGGAACTTTTCCAGCTTCCTGCAGCCAGTAAAATGGGAAGATAATTGAAGACTCACAGAACAGGATTCAAATTGCAGCCGCTCCACATATAAGTTGCTGTGAGCTAGTTTATTATTATTATTATTATTATTATTAGTTTTAGACAAGGTCTTACTCTGTCTCCCAGGCTGGAGTGCAGTGGTTTGATCACAGCTCACTGAAGCATCGACCTCCCCAGGTTCAGGTGATTCTCCCACCTCAGCCCTGCAAGTAGCTGGGACTACAGGTGCACATCGTCATATCTAGGTGATTTTTGTATTCGTTTGTAGAGACAGGGTTTCTCCATGTTGCCCAGGCTGGTCTCAAACTCCTGGGCTCAAGTGATCCACCCTGCTCAACCTTCCAAAGTGTTAGGATTACTGATTACAGGAGTGAGCCACTGCATCCGGCACTGTGAGCTATTCTAGTTATGAAGTTCTCTGAAACTCGTCTTCTTCACCAGCTACATAGGGTTTGGCGACTTCCTGGAATTGTTGTAAGAAATAAGACTACACCATGTAGGTATTAAATAAATGTTATTTTCTTCATCTCTTCCCCTTCCTTGGGGTGCAAAGGAGGCAATCAAAGCAAACGCTACATTCTTGCAACTCTCAGAAAGTTTGTCACCCATCCAGATCAAGGCCTCGGGGTGCCCTGATACATCATGGCCAGCTGGGACTAGTGATGTTTTTTTGCCAAGAAACCAAGAATCAGTGCGCTTCACCAGGGCACACCCATGTGGCCTGTCCTCCAATGCTGAGATGTCAGCCATTTTCCACCCATGGCCCAGACAGCAGGAATCAGGAAACGCAGAGAAAACAGCAAAACAATCTGGGCCTGGAGTCTTCCTGAGCAAATCCTGATTCTAACCAAAAGTTATGGGAACAACTTGACAACTACTTCATGAGGTGATGTCTGAATCATTAGCAAGAAAGGCTAGGGCAGGTCATTTTTATATAAACATCTGAAGGATAAAAAGTGTAGATAAATGTCAAAAACAATGCCTAAAATGGCTGCCTACTGCCTGCTTACACAGCTTTTTCCTTCTTTAGACAAATGATAAAACATCAGCACTTCTGAATATAAATCATCTTCAATTAAGACATTTCTGTTGGAAAAGCACTTTTGGCAGGACAAACGAAATATCTGCCACTGTTCTCCAACTTGGGTCTTTCAAGGTTGGCAGGGCGATTTATTTTTGTTGATTAAACAAAATACAAATCGAAAAGGCCTAAAAATTGATTAGCCAATTAAACTCAATGATTCTCAACAATGAAATGTGCATTATTAGCTTTGCCAGAGTTATAAAAATGTCTCCTAGCTTTACTGCCATTTTCACGATTTACACCATTGATATTTGTGCTGACAGAAAGATTAAGGACTGGCTGATGCAAAATTTGTCTTCTCTTTTGCTGGAACAGAAGGAAGAGAAACGATTAAGGGCTTGGGCCATTTCAGGAAGAACATCTGCACTGCATTGGTAATTCTTGAAAGAATGATCTGGGTTGAGCGAGGGAGCTGTTGTCACTCATTTTGTGTGTACTTGTTCTTTAGTAAATTACAGATTCACTAATAGGGGCCAATTTGTTGAGATGACAACAATCATAAATATCCAGATTCTTCATTTTCTCTTCTCATTTTCCGTGGGGATGAGTGTCCAGACAGGCAGCCAACCAAATGATGGGTGTCAGATGCTTTTGCAAAATCGATCCACGCACGGAGGGGCTCCGTGAGCCTATTTCAGTCCAGAACAGTTTTTCTTAATTGCCACCATGAGGTCAAGATCACAACTGCAATAAATTTACTTACAATAGCCCAAAACCCAGGGCAGTAGAATGCTGATACTTCCTGGTGGTCAGAGCAGAAATGTTGCCGGCTGCTATGCATTTTTAAACTTGATTGTATATAATTGTTAATCACTGACCCATTCTCCAACCCTTCTGGGCTGGAACATGTTGCTAGGCAACGAATTTTGCTCTAGATACTTTCTGAAAGCTAGTGAGGCAACAACCAAGTGTCAACTAAGTAAACACTAACCATTAGAGACAGGTTCAAATAAAAAAGGGATGCCTGACTTCCTTAGAGCACATCCATCTCATGTCCTTTCTTAATGTAGACATGTATTTCCTGCGCTTACGACTTAGCAAATAAGCAATCTTAGGTTGAACTGGGGGAAATTGCCCTTTTGGTAGCTCAATTTGGCAATTCATATGGGTCAACCTAATCAGAGAGAGGTTTCCACAGTCTGTGAAATGGAAGAACTATTTTCCGCCACAAGCGTAATCATAATTGGGCTTTGCATCAATAACACATCACTTACCTAAGTCACGTATTTCCTGAAATTCTTTTTATAAGAAAGAGTTGGGAGAGGCAATCTGTTGGCAAATGCCTGAATAAGAAGTCACAATTATGTTTCCATTTTAGACTAACACAATCTGATTTGACCGATTCTTGTACAATATCCACGCATTCCCCACCTTTTCAAATGTTCAGCGACTCAGGAAAGGGAACTAAATGCATTCTTCTTCTTCTTTTTTTTTTTTTTTTGAGATGGAATCTCCCTTTGTCACCCAGGCTGCAATGCAGTGGCACAATCTCGGCTCACTGCAACCTCCGCTTCCCAGGTTCAAGCAATTCTTCTGCCTCAGCCTCCCAAGTAGCTAGGATTATAGGTGCATGCCACCACGCCCAGCTGATTTTTGTATTTTTAGTAGAGACGGGGTTTCACCATGTTGGCCAGGCTGGTCTCGAACTCTAAATGCATTTTTTTTAATTGAGATCAGGAACCCCAGAGGACATCCTGAAGATGAGGACGGAACTGCCAACTGCATGAAAGAAGTTCATTTAGGAGGAAAGAGGAAGGAAGGCAGCACGTTGGTATCATGGCATGATGCTATTCTTGGGAAGCAAGTGAAGTCTAATGACACTCCATGTCCCAGGCAGCTGAGAGCCTCACCGTCAAGAAATGCTAAAGAAACAGAATGGCCCTATGTTAGTTTACAGAATATCTCCAGGAGGTTCTTAGAATGAATTACCACTGGGAGTACAGAATAACAACCAGCTTAGGCAGTGCGTGCACACAGGTGATCAACCTCATTAGGAAAGAATTGGGAAAAAATTAAGAGGTGAAGGGAGAACTCGCAGTAAAGTTTAAGGTTAGATTGCTGGCCTTATTGAGCAGGTGTGAACAGCTATGGAATTTTAATTTTTAGCAAGCAAAATCAATTGTTTCTAGGATTACTACGTAACAATTTATAAACTAGACACATGTAAACTTTGCATTGGGCAAATGGCAAATTGCCTTAAAAGGACAATAGAAAGTTTATCATCCATTCCCAGATGAGTCCTCTTAAAATAGAACCAAGCTTTCTGTTTAGTCTGGATTTGCTTTACTACCTACTTGTAATTAAAAAGTTTTAAAAAAATCAATCCATACAGAAACATGTAGAGTTAAAAGTGAACAAATTATATCCTCACTGTCACTCCCCAGAGGTAACTGCCAATTTGTTTGCCTACTTTTCACAAAAGTCACATCGTAATACATAACCTGGCGACTTGCTTTTTCACTCAACATTATAGCACAGAAACTACTTTTAAATGGAGTCCTCTGGAACATTCAGTATTCACCAGCCAATGTGTCCACAATTTCAAAATAAAGCTTCTTTTTTTCCTTTTTTGTCTTTTTTGTTCAAAATAAAGCTTCTTAGTTGGTAAGAATCACCCCCTACCCATGAGTTTACAACAATTTAAAGACCACCAAAACAATGATCAATTATTCATCCTTCCAAAAGCTCCAAAGCACGCTGTTAGAAGCCAAAGTGTTTCAACCCCATAGATGTGTCAAGGAAATCCAGCCCAACACAAATGGGGTGGAGGCAGCGAGCTGACACCCCAAATGCATGGCTTAAGTTGGAATCCTAAAGGAAAGATGACTACATCACCCAAAAAGAGATAAATGAAATCCAGAAACACCAAAGACTCAAGAAATATTAAGAGCCAACTGCTAAATTAGATTCTGAAACTATCTGCTATGCACTAGGAAAAGAATGTGATTTCTACAAGGACATTTTTAACCACCTATGAAAGAAATCGTGAGCCTGCTGGGAACAAGCAACTATTGAGACAAGGAACAAAAACAGCTTCGTGAGCATTAGGACTGTCACAACTGTGGTCTGCACAACTTAGATTCCACATTGCTTCAACTCAAGAATTGCTAAACCATATTCTTTACTTGAATTCTGGAGAAAATGGTCCTAATAGCTCAATGAACAGAATTTTAAAAAGCCACTTCCCCTCTCTAGACATTAGCTTTCTTGTCTATAAAATGAGAGGACTTGATTTAAAAAAACTCTAAAATTTGTAACATGATTTATTCCTGTGATTCTGTCTGGTTATAATTATGCATGTGGATGGATGATTGGATGGATGGATGGATGGACGGATGGATGGATGGATGGATGAATGGAAGGAAGGATGGATGGATGGATGGATGGATAGATGGATGGATGGGAGGCAGAGGTCTGCTGGAGTGGGACCGTATAGGCTTGTGACCAATTGTTACAGTTTTAGGAATTTTGTAGACCAGTTGATATCATGCTGATAGCTTGGAATTGGCCATGATGGGAAAATTTACACCATAGAAATCGACAAAACACTACAAATCAGGCCTCTTTATTCACCTTGGGAGCCAATTTACTAACACGCCACTGATGGAAGTGAAAAAGGAAGGGTAAGAAGGGGAGAAGAAAGACAAACAGTACCTGTAAGTGCCTACAAAGTCCTCCAAGTGGACTGTTCCCCCATATCTCCATATTGATACACTTCATATTTTCTCTGCTTGAAACCCTATTCCCCACTGGGATTCCCTGTCTGTTTTGCCTCTTTTAGAAAAGCCATTCCTGGCGTCTGCCCTCCACCTGAGATGCCCCTACACGTGTTCTCACAGCATGCAGTAATTACCCCTCTCCACCCTCTTAGGGAACACCTACTATACAGTGCAGCCATTGTCCATTTAGTCAGCCCCACAAAAGCATCAGCTAATTCTGCACAGCAACTATGCATTTTAGCTCTTGGTGCTTAATGCCCAGCACAAAGACAGGCACATAGCCATCATCCAATCAATCGATTTTAAATTAAAGGTTTTAGCTGCAAGGCAGAGCAAAAACATCTGATGATAAAAGGTTCAGCCTCCAAGAGCAGCACTTCTTCTATCCTGGTCATCATTGGGTAGCAGGAGCTACCCAAGGGCTTAAGCTTTTTGGGTCCACTTTCCCTTACATTGTGGTTTGCCATTAAATCAGTTAACCTACTCTTGTCACAAAGCAGTGCAGTGTGTCACTGGCCCACTTCATTTCATTTCTTTGCTACTCAATGACATCCACATGTCACTATGAGTTGCATTTTTAAATAAGGAATTAACTATCTCTGTCCTGGATTTACCCAAGGGAGGCTTGGGGTGCACCCTTGGGCTCTATTGCCTAATACACTAAAGTGACTTGGAGCAAACTGCTTAAGCTTTCTCATTCTTAGCTACCAAATCCATTAAATGAAGACAGAAGACTAGAAACAGCACAGACAAGAAAGAAACCACCACACTGCCCCATGCCAGAGTAAAGGCAGGGACACCAGCCAGCCCTGACCTTGGCAGTGGCTGCAAATGGAGCCACACCCTTCTATTACCTTTGGAAGGAAGGAGGGAAAGTGTCTTAGTCTCCTTGGGCTGCCATAACAAAATAGCACAGACTGGGGGATTCAACAACATTCATTCATTCATTCATTCATTCATTCGTTCATTCATTTATTTTTGAGACAGAGTAGTCTCACTCTGTTGCCCAGGCTGAAGTGCACTGACACAATCTTGGCTAACTGCAATCTTTGTCTCCCAGGTTCAGACAATTCTCCTGCCTCAGGCTCCCGAGTAGCTGTGATTACAGGCATGAGCCCCCAACGCCCAACTAATTTTTTTGTATTTTTAGTAGAGATGGGGTTTCACCGTGTTGGTCAGGCTGGTCTTGAACTCCTGACCTCATATGATCCACCACTTCGGGCTCCCAAAGTGCTGGGATTACAGGCATGAACCACTGCGCCCAGCCAACAGACATTTATTTTCTTACAGTCCTAGAGACTGGAAGTCCATGATCGGGGTGCTGTCTGCATTGGTTTCTGGTGAGGCCTTTCTTCTTGGCTTGTGGACAGCCACCTTCTTTCTGTGTCCTCACATGGCCTTTTCTCTGTACAAACACGTGTGTACAGGTCCTATACACTTAACAATAAGATGTAACCCAGATGCCAAAGGTATAGTCAACACTTCCAAGTTAAGCCATAGCTCCTTGTTGGGTACCTGTTTCTATCCTACATCATGAACTGCTTTTACTCACACTTCTGACACCAAATGTATGGGGTTTTTTCCTCACACCAACCAATGCTCCAACTCTCTGGACACCAACTGGGGGTCCTACAATTCAATTCAAGACTGACGCTAACTACCCACAGTTAGCAGAGAACCCACAGGTTAAGGGCTCAGTCCCACAAGATTGCCCTCATTTCAGACACCAGCTACAAATGGAGTGCCCACACTTTGGCTTGACCAACTACAAATTCTGGGGTTCCCATGATCCTCTCCCCAGGCTCAATAATTTGCTAGAATGGCTGGCAGAACTCAGGAAAACACCTGACTTAACTATTACTGGTTTATGACCAAGGACACAACTCAGAAACAGCCAAATGTTAGAGATGCACAGGGCAAGGTGTGGGGAAGAGCACCCAGCTCCCACGCCCTCTCTGGACAAGCCACCTCACAGGACCAACATGTGTTCACCAACCCAGAAGCTCTCTGAATTCTGTTGTTTAGAGATCTTACGACATGAGTGAGTAAATCACTGGCCACTGATGATTAATTCAATCTCTCGCCCCTCTCTCCTCGCCCTAAGGAGAGGATGGAGCTGAAAGTTTCAACCCTCTAATCACATGGTTTGGTCTTTCTGGAGACCAGCCCTCATCCCGAAGCTATCAGGAGGTCCCCAGTGTACAAAAGAAAGACATTCTATCGCTCCAGAGATTCCTAGGGTTAGGAGAACTGTCTGCCAGGAACTGGGACAAAGTGTGTGTGTGTGTGTGTGTGTGTGTGTGTGTGTGTGTGTATACACATATATACATACATATATATTTATATACATATATTTTTTTTTCTTACCATAACAACCATCCTTTTTTTTTTTTTCTTTTTTTTTTTTAATTTTGAGTCTGAGTCTTTCTCTGTTGCCCGGGCTGGAGTACAGTGGTGCAATCTCGGCTCACTGCAACCTCCATCTCCCAGGTTCAAGTGATTCTCCTGCCTTGGCCTCCTGAGTAGCTGGGATTACAGGCTCCTGTCACCATGCCCGGCTAATTTTTGTACTTACAGTAGAGACAGGGTTTCACCACATTGTCCAGGCTGGTCTCGAACTCCTGACCTCAGGTGATCCACCCACCTCGGCCTCCCAAAGGGCTGTGATTACAGGCACGCACCTGGCCCATCACACCCATCTTAACCAGAAATTCTGCCTTGCACACCAACCTAAAGATGGTGCCCTCTTGTCACCTGGGCTAAATCAGCCTAGAATGAGAGAATCAAGAAAGGGCTTATTTTCTGGCTCTGAGGCAGTACAAGTTTGTTTTGTTTCTGTCTGGTGATGGCTTCTGGTGGGAGGTGGGAGGAGAGAGCGCAGAGTGGGAGCCCAGAAGCACAACAGAAGGGTGATGCAATATGCAAGCTGACGCTCAGGACACGCCCACCTGCCTGCCCATGTGCATCTGGTAAAGTGAATTTGAAGCTTGCCGGTCCTCAGCTGAACCAGAAGCACCCCTAGTCAAGGCCAACGTAACACTGAAAACAGCGTGGGAGCCCTTGGCAGTGACCCAGAGCAATGTAAGGACTGTGCTAATCATGAGATTATAAGAAGAACAGATACCATTTACTGAGTAGCTACTGTGCCAGGCCCTGGGCACTGTGTGTATATAATCATTGTCAAACTGGTAATGAAAGTATTGCACCCATTTTACAGATGAGGATACAGAGGCTCAGACACTAAGCAGCCTGCCCCAGGTCACACAGCTGGTAAATGAAGGACAGGAATCCAAGTGTATCTGGCTGCAAAGGCCATGGTCTTGGCACCACACCATGGCGGGCTGTCTCTCTGGCTCCTTCCATGAAGTCCTCAGACTTATGTTTAGAGAGAAGGAGATATTTTATAAACATAAGCAAACAAAGTAGGCCAAAACTAACAAGACTTGCAGCAAATGGTGCTGCAGTCCCCACCACCATGGGATCAAGCACCCTCCCACTCCTTTGTTTTATGAAATCTGAGGTCTTGAAAAGACACATACGCACTGCACCCCACGCTTCAACCCAAGATTCAGTGTGTAAAAGACAGAGTGGGTCTTGTGCCAAGAAGTTGGATCCAGTTTATTTTAGACTCAATGTTAAGACAGCCAGCACCAGGTTGAGGCTGAGAAATGCTCCTTCTAATTAAAACTTTATTTTCAAACACATGTCACAGTTTCAACATGGTGAGACTCATTTTTTGCTATGTGGATTTCTAAGAGTAGAAGCAGCTGCTTCTACTGACAGTCTCTTCCATTCATTTCAGGACAACCAGAGGATCCCAAGGGGCCAAGATTGGTTTTATATGCAGGACAGGAGCAATGTGAGTTCTGCGAGCACTTAAGATACCTACAAAATCAAGAAAAATGAGACACTGTCATTAGTCTAGCTGATATCGCAAGAGGCACTGCTTCATGACAGAGTCCGTGCATCCAGTCGAGGAGCAGCCTGACAAATCTGCACATAGGACCAGAGACAATGTCCCTTGTCCCCATCTGGTGGGAAAGTAGGGTCCAATATAAGAAACTCCCAAGCAGATCCAAGGCAGCCTTGGAAAAAGGGAGTGAACCAAGGCATTATGGAACCCTGGTCATTGCTGGAAAAAGGAGTCAGAAAATCCACTGCCATGGGCTGAAAGGTTGGGTCCCCTGCAGAACTCACACTTTCAAATCCTCACCTGAAATGTGATAGCCTTTGAAAGGTGATCAGCCATAAGGTGCAATCTTCATGTATGGGATTAGTGCTTTTATCAGAGACCCCAAAGAACTCCCTCACTCTTCTACCACGTGAGGACACGGCAAAAGTTGGCTGTCTATGAGCCAGGAAGCCAGCCCTCACCAGACACAAATCCGCTGGCTCCCAGATCTTGGACTTCTCAGCCACCAGAACTGTGTTGTTTATATGCCACCCAGTCGGTGGTAGTCTGTGACAGCAACCCAAACAGATGAAGACACCCACTAAGAACACTGTACCCCAACTGCCTGTCACTTTGCGTGTCCCCCACAGGACTCCACAAAGAGGCTTCCAGGGTGGGGACTGTGTGCGCTTTGCTCCCCAGTTCATCTGCAGGCACATACCCGCAGGTATGAGCTCAATACGTCAACACCTGCTGGTTGAATTAGCACCATGGAGCTAGCACTGTGGGTGGCCTCCAAACCCAGCTTGCCTCTGCCTCCAGGGCAGGGACATTACTTAAACAGCAGCTCTTAACCAATGTGAAAATCAGGGAGAAACACACAAAGAAAGGGCTGAGGAAGCCTGAAAGAGCAAACTACTATGGGTTTCAAATCCTTTGCCCACCACTTTCTAGTAGTAAACTTACTCAAGGCCCAGCTATTAAAGCAGGCCCTGAAGTCCACAGCTCTGTGCGTCCTGTAATCTCAGCTTCCTGCTCCTCCAGGAAGGGAGGCCTGGCAGACTTTCTAGGACCCTGACCCCAGCCATGGCCATCTTCACATTCTGAGGCTCCCCCACTACAGCCAGTGCTGTGACCTAAATGTTTGTGCTCCACCTCTCCAAATTCCTATCTCCCTGAAATCCTAGCCCCCTAGGTGAAGGTATCAGGAGGTGGGGCCTTTCGGAGGTGACTGGGTAGGAGGGCAGAGCCCTTGTGAATGGGATTAGTGCCCTTATAAAAGAGGCCTCAGAGTACAAGCCAGTCTCTTCCACCATGTGAGGACTCAGTGAGAAGACAGTCTTCTATGAACCATGCAGCACGTCTTCACCAGACACCAAATCTGCCAGTGCCTTGATCTTGGACTTTCCAGCCTCCAGAACTACGAGCCAAATAAACTTCTGTTATAACTTTATAAATTACCCAGTCTGTAAATTACCCAGAGCAGCAAAACACAGACTAAGACAAGCACCAATCATAGCATAACACATCCACTGAGGAACAGAGACTGAAGAGCAAGTCTAGAGCACCACGCTGCCTTCCCACAAACCAGGGCATGCCTCACTCCATGGCTCGCACACATTCCAACTGGTCCCCAGAAAGGAGTCCCAAGGGCTTCTCAGACATGGGCTATTCTCATCCTGACATCTTACAACACAGAACATAAAATGACTCTGACACCAAGAGGTGGCGCTACCAGGTGGACAATTTATAACTCACTGTAGCATTGTCTAGGAGCCTATAAAATTCACGTGCTAATCTTGAGACAAAAAATGAAAACATTTAATGCACTGTTGCCTGAGAGTGTGGAGAGAGGAGGCAGAGAGAAAGCAAAATGCTAACTCTGGGATAACAGATCAAAATTCAGCCCTGGAATCTCCAACACCTAATGACCATATTCTCTCTGCTGGACTCCAGCAGCCGCCATTGTGTCAGGAACCTCAATAAGCTCTCACATCCTCAGAGACAGCCTGCCCTCTAGAGACAGCACACTCCTGAAAGGAGGGGCTTGCACAGCTTGTGTCCCAGGGAAGCAGCAAGGTGCCAACAATTCCAACACCACCACCACCAACAGCCACTGGGTGCCAACCAGGGCCAGATACTGGTCTAAGCCCCCACGTGTATTAGCGCACTAAAACTTCGCACCTGCCTGAGGGGTAGGTGCTACTAATGTTCCTACTTTGCAGATGAGGAAATGCAGGCACGAAGAGGGTGAGTTCCCTGTACAAGGTCACAGCCCAGCTCCAGAACCTTTCCTCTTAGCTCTACGCCCCGGCTAATCACATGTTCGCAGTGCCTGGTTCTCTGATTCCCTGATTCCAAGCAACCATCTTCACATACACGATCTGCTCCCCTGTGGGCTCAGGAACAAGCTGCATGCCACTGAGTGGAAACCAACAGCACATCCCACCCCTCTTCCACCCAAGGGTTCACCATTCAAAACCAGTTCTTGTCCACAATAAAATATGAACTGTGGGGAGGGAGGTGCCATAGGGCACTGTGAAACCAGTGTCCCTTTAGGAGGACGGGGAGTCCCAGCCATCCAGCACCGGAACACAGGACACTTTCCACTCTGGATCATCCTGGGGAAAAAATGAAAACCCTCGCCCTCTGACAGCCAGTCAGCGGCCCCCGAGGAACTCCCCACCATCCCTCTGAAAGCCAGCTGCACCGCTGTCATCCTGCCCTCAAGTCTGAGGCTGCATTTAGAACCTGAAGCAGCAGAAATGAGAGTCCCACTGTCCTGCATCATCCTACAGGGTCAGAACGAAAGGGACAAAGGGTGCGTCAGCAGCTCCACCAGCCTATTCCTCCTTGGGCAGCAAGATTTACAAAGCATTTCATTTAGGTCTGACAAATATTCTGTGTCCTGAGGTGCTGCTCTGGGCTTGGTTGTGCTTTTTTACATTCAACTGCTCCTCGGTCACCACTGCCCAATCACCCATGTCACGGGCTTGGCAGCCAGGCTCAGGTGGAAGCTTCCTGCATCTGCCCTCTCCACTGAGGAGGGGAACAGGCTGGGCCATCCTTCCTGATGGGAAGCCCAAGGACCAGTAAAGCCTGGTGGTCTTTGATGTGGGGCAGTCCCAGGTCAGAAGCACTTTGTGCAAAGCTGCCTCGTCCACAGCCTGAGATGTAATGAGAGTCATATCACCACTCAGGCCCCTGCATGTCACATGAGGGAGCACTGAGACCTTTCTGCTGTGTGGCCGCTTCGCCCAACTCCTCACTGGGGCCACAGGAGTCTCCACCTAGGGTCAGGAGAGGACAGGCAGTGGTGCTAGCTAAGACTTGGTGACACAGACACGGCAGGTCTCTCCTTGGAATGTGGGATGGCAGATATTCAGAGGCTGGGAAAGGAGGCATCAGACGTCATGCCTGGCTTCACAGGTACTCGACAACCTGGTTGCCCATCAGTTTTGTTCAGGGCTGGGGGCAATCCAGGTGATAAATCCTGACTGGTCCAGTCCAGGGGTTTAAAACTTAAGGAGCTTTTTCCGACAGGGCACATTTGGTGGTGTCTGAAAACAGCTGGAGGTGGGGGCTGTTAGTAACGAGCAGAGCCCTACAAGGCACAGGACAGCCCCCACGACAAAGAATTCTCCACCCCAAAACCTCAATACTGCCACGGTTCACACGTCCCAGTCTAAGCAACTCATGACATCCAGTTTTCCTTTGCCAGAAACCAGGATTTCCTTTTTCTTTTTTCTTTTTTTGAGAAGGAGTATCGCTCTGTCGCCCAGGCTGAAGTGCAGTGGTGCAATCTCGGCTCACCATAACCTCCGCCTCCTGGGTTCAAGCAATTCTCCTGCTTCAGCCTCCCAAGTAGCTGGGATTACAGGTGCCCGCCACCACACCCAGCTAATTTTTTTTTTTTTTTTTTGTATTTTTAGTAGAGACGAGGTTTCGCCATGTTGGCCAGGCTGGTCTCAAGCATCTGGGCTCGAGTGATCCATCCGCCTTGGCTTCCCAAAGTGCTGGGATTACAGGCACGAGCCACTGTGCCCGGTCACTTGATCCTTTTAAAAAACAAAAATGTAGGAAGAAATCTATAGTCTATTTGTAACTCCTGACCTCAGGTGATCCACCCACTTCGGCCTCCCGAAGTGCTGGGATTACAGGAAACCAGGGTTTTCATCCCCACTTCACAGCATAGGGAGGACATATGAAAGAGCGGTCGCTGAGAACGCAGGAGACTGTCAACCAGGAATGTCTATGCGGATGCTGGGCACGGGACTGAGTACTCCAGAGAGTTTTACAATTGGTCCTCATAGCTACCCTTATTCTTGTTTCACAGACTGGGAAACTGAGGCACATAATGCTCACATTCTGCTTAGAAGAGCTGAGATTTGTCAAATCCAGGCAGTCCGACCCCAGTCAGTGTATTCAGGGGGATGGGGAGGGAGATACAAAATTATATCTGTATTCTGTGTAATCCTCATATGTACAGACAGAAAAAAGAAAAGGAAGGGGAGGAAGGGGAAACGGGAGGTGTATTAATCTGCTCTCACGCTGCTAATAAAGACATACACGAGACTGGGTAATTTATAAAGGAAAGACGTTTCATGGACTCAGTTCCACATGGCTGGGGAGGCCTCACAATCACGGCGGAAGGTGAAGGAGGAGCAAACTCATGTCTTACATGGTGACGGGCAAAACAGCGTACGCCAGGGAACTGCCATTTAGAAAACCATCAGATCTCATGAGACTTATTCACTACCAGAACAGTATGAGGGAAACCACCCCCATGATTCAATTATCTCCACCTGGCCCCATCCTTGGCATGTGGGGATTATTATGATTCAAGGTGAGATTTGGGTGGGGACACAAATCTTATCCGGAGGGGAGAGGAGGAAAGAGGAGAACAAGGAAAAAACACGGATATATAAGAGAAAAAAAAGACAGGAAAAGCATAGGTGAAAACGTTCACAGCAGCTATTCATAAGTGGCAAAATTATGGATAACTTTTGTTTTCTTCTCTACGCCTTCCTGTATTGTATTCTCTCCAAGGAAAATGCATGCTACAATCAGAAAAAAAAAAAATACTTGCCAAGCATATATTTCAAGAATTTCGTCAGCACCAGCCAACTAAACGGTAACAACAATAACTGTGGGCTGGGTGCA
Organism: Pongo abelii; assembly: GCF_028885655.2. Classification (NCBI taxonomy): domain Eukaryota; kingdom Metazoa; phylum Chordata; class Mammalia; order Primates; family Hominidae; genus Pongo; species Pongo abelii. The sequence continues at coordinate 41,774,766 of NC_072007.2, forward strand.
GTAGCTCACGCCTGCAATTGCAGCAATTTGGGAGGCTGAGGCAGGAGGAACGCTTGAGTCTAGGAGTTTGAGAACAGCCTGGGCAACATAGAGACCTTATCGCTACAAAAATTTTTACAACCTTGGCCAGGCATAGTGGTGCACACTCACAGTCCCAGCTACTTGGGAGTCTGAGGGAGGAGGATGGCTTGAACCCAGGAGTTCAAGGCTACAATGAGCTATGATTACACCACTGCACTCCAGTGTTGGCGACAGAGAAGGTTGGAGGGGGTGGGGGAGGAAGGAGGAGGAGAGGGAGAAGGAGGGGGAGGGAAAAAGAAGAACAAGAGAAGAACAAGGAGGAGGAGGAGAAGAAGAAAGAAAGAAAAAGAAAGAAAGTGAGGAGACGAAAGAAAGAGAGAGAGAGGGAGGGAGACAGGGAGGGAGGGAGGGAGGGAGGGAGGGAGGGAGGGAAGGAAGGAAGGAAGGAAGGAAGGAAGGAAGGAAGGAAGGGAGGGAGGGAGGGAGGGAGGGAGGGAGGGAGGGAAAATTGTGCTAAGGGAAAAGTGCAGACCCCCGCCTTGGCAGATAGGAAGGGCCACCCTGGGTCGCTTGGACCCAACATACCTCTACAACCGTGACCTTAGGAAGCCATCCTCAGGAGGCCACGCTCACAGCACACCTGTAAGGGATCCAGTGCTGAGGAAAACACTCCCTGGAGTCTGAGACAGCATGTCAGCTCCTCATCCATCTCAGGGCAGAAAGTGCCCAGAGGGAGAGCCCTGGAGGGGAAGGTCAAATCCCCCTCCCCTCCCCATCCCACTTCATCTGGCTGTTCATGCCCATGCTCAAAGCACTTGAAGAAACTTCCAGAAAAACAAGGTTTCCGGATCATTACAATTCTCTTTCAGCAGTTTTATTAACTGGCAGGAGTAAGAGGAAAAAGAAGACTTTTTTATCCAGCCCTTCATGTGAAAGTTTGTTTTAGGAAAAAAAAGGAAAAGAATTCTAGCGTTCACTGAAAAGTGTGCCTTTCCAATTTTTTCCCAAAAAACTTGTACATGTGTTACTGTTAATTCTGTTTGGAGTCTCCTTCCACCATAAAAACCTACTGTATGCAGAGGTGCCCATTATCTAATAAATCTTTTTTGTTTTATTAGATAGAGAGGCAAATTCTATTCCTGCCCTGTGACCATGACTTGGGGTCACTGTGAGGCCCTCTCTAATTCTACTTTATGTAAAATAATTAAGTGGCTTTATAAAAAAAATCTTACAGATATCCTCAAGTTTAAAGAAGAATCTCTAAAGTTTAAGATACCACACCCAAAAATGCAGAGATTCAAAATACCCAAATGTCACCACTGATTAAAGCACGAAATAAAATGATTTTTTTTAGACTGCCAGCAGGACTGGGTCTAGCCTTTACATAATAATAATAATAAATCCCTAGTTGCCTTCCCAAGAGCACCCCTTGGATGCCTCCCTCCCTGTCAACAGAACACTGATCATCCAAGTTCATTCTCAGGCCAGGACAGCCTCAGGGAACCGCCGCTGCCCAGCCCCTGCCTGAAATAAGCCAGATATAAACCAATGAGCGCCTCCCATTACTCCTTGCCTGTGATTGGGTTAGGGCTGGCCATGTGACTCAGCTGCCACCAATGGAACAAGACAGGAAGTAGACTGGGGAGTTCCAGGAAGGATTCTTTGCAGATGAAAAGAGGCCAACTGGTAGAAATGCCTGGCTGTTCATTCCAGTGTTGTTGCAATTACTGGCAGTGCTGTAACTCCAGCTGCCACCCCTGCTACTGTGTAGAAATAAGCCCAAGGATTGACCGGGCGTGGTGGCTCGCGCCTGTAATCCCAGAACTTTGGGAGGCGGAGGCGGGCGGATCGCGAGGTCTGGAGATCCAGACTATCCTGGCCAACATGGTGAAACCCCGTCTCTACTAAAAATACAAAAATTAGCCGGGCATGGTGGTGCGTGCCTGTAATCCCAACTACTCCAGAGGCGGAGGCTGAGGCAGGAGAATCACTTGACCTAGGGAGTTGGAGGTTGCAGTGAGCCGGGATCGCGCCACTGCACTCCAGCCTGGTGACACAGTGAGATTCTGCCGAAAGAAAGGAAGGAAAGGAAGGAAAGGAAGGAAGGAAGGAAGGAGCCCAAGGATCAAGCAAAGAACCTGAGGACAGTGGAGTAGAAAAGTGGAAAGAACTCATGATTCTGATGCCATCACTGCATTAATGAATCAACCTTGGAAGCATCATGTGAGATACTAAACCCCATATTGTTTAAGGTATGTTTGGTTGGGTCTTTTGTTTCTAGCAGCCAAAACCATCCTAACTGATAGAACCCTATACCAAGGCTCATTACTAAGAGTCTAGAATCTTACAAACATATTAAAGACAAAAGACAATGTGTCAGATTGTCTGGACCAGATCCCCAGCAAGGCACACAGAAGAACGGAGAGAACAGGTGACCAGGACCTTCATGATGACTTCCTGTCAGTCACCAACCTGTTTTCCAACCCTCCTTTCTTCACACTCTGACTGTAAGTCATCCTAACAGAAGGCAGACCAACTGATACCTTTTATGACATATTCGAGAGGTAGAAAATTGATGCTTTGTGGCCATCTGAGAAGGAGCAGTGAAAGCCAGGATTCAAAAGCTCTCTTTGCTTTCGCAATTTATAGACTACCCACTGCTAAATGTCATCCCCAAGTTTAGACATTAAATAAAACTGATTGATGAATCTATGAGACTTTGGAGAAGAAAATCTTCCAAAGCAATTTTTTCAAGGATGGAGGTTGGTGGGGGAGACAGTGCTAGATAAATCAGTACATAAATCATCTTGTTAAAGATAAGAATTTCACGTAGGACTCTCCATGCTTAGGAAATAGACGTAAACAAAAGATAACACCATCTGACTGGATAGAAAATGTCTCTACTATGTGCCTGCAAGGTTATTCTTCAAGAACTAACTTCCTGAGACTACATAAGCATTAAAAATAATTACTTATATATGTGTGTGTGTGTATATACATATGTGATGTGTGTATATATATGTATATATGTGTATATGCATAAGTATATGTATATAAACACAGAGAGAAAGAAAGAGAGGAAAATAAATCTCAAGACCCCAAAATCATTAAGCCAAGGGAGAAGTCAAGCTGGGAACTACATCAGGTAAACCTGCCTCCCATTTTATTCCTAAATAAGACAGCTAAAAAGATTTTAAAAAGCTACATACCTCCCTCACAATTTGGAATTTCCTGGTGGGCCTCAAGATCTTTACCCTAAAACAGTTCTGAACTGAAAGCTGATCTTCACAGGTGCAGGAAGGAAAGTCATCCCTCTGCTCACCTAAGACGAAGGCATATCTGATTGCTTCCTCCACCACACTGTTTATGTAAGAATGCAGATTCACTGAGCCAGACTAAATTGTGTAAATTTACACAAAGAACAGAAAACTTTAAAGACTGATCAAGGACTCAAAAGAATGCAACCTTTTGTCTCTTATCTACCTATGACCTGGAAGCCCCTCGCTTAGAGTTCTCCCACCTTACCAGGCCAAACCAATGTACATCTTACATGTACTGATCGCTGTCTCATTTCTCCCTAAAATGTATAAAAGCAACCTATGCCCGACCACCTTGGGCACAGGTCATCAGGACCTCCTGAGGCTGTGTCATGGGCACGTCGTTAACCTTGGCAAAATAAACCTTCTAAATTGATTGAGACCTGAGATATTTTGGGTTCTACACACACACACACACACACACACAAATGTTAAGTGAAAAAAATCCATCTATCACATATATAGTGATTCCAAAAGAAGGTACATATGTGCTCAGTGAAAAGACCAGAAAGAATCTGGAGGAATAAATAATTTTTTAAGGTGTGTTTTAATGAAGTTGGCTTTTTAATGAAGTTAATAGTTAACATATGTTTTTTTTTTTAAATGAAGTCGTTTAAGCTGATGATGAGTATGTTCTCAGACATCTCCAGTGCTTGGAATTGTAAGTTCATCAAAACCACTCACTGACCTTCTTACCTTTATTAAGCTCAATCCTGCGTAATCTGAGGGCCAACTACATTCCAGGTACCATGCAGGCTCTGCAAAGAATTCAATTATATTTCAGATACAGCCCTAGTGGCCTTGAACTCTTTCTGGAAGGTGAGAAATGAGGGAAAGCATGAAGGAAGATGAATTTTACCTTCTAAGAATGCATGATCTAATTAGGAGCAGGGAGGAGTATGTGAAGGGTAAATACAGACACATATAACGTAAGACACACAATCAATCAATGATAAAAAGAGAGATGAAATGATAGCTTTAAATGAGGAAGAGATCGCATGGAGAATTTCCGGAAAGGTATTGTGAGAGAGGCGGCATCAGAAATGGAAACCAAAGGATGGAAATTAGGTAGACTGGCATTTTCAGAGGGTACCAACAGCTTAAGCAAAGACAAAAAACAGAAAACTTTGACAAGAATTCTGGGAACAATGTAGAGTATCAAGATAAGCTGGAGTGCAGGGTATGTATAGGCAAGTCATGGGTTTAGAAAAAAAGCAGATGGCAAGACCTGCAGGACCAGATGCCAGGCTGCCTTGGTTTGAGAGGCAACGAAGGGTTAGGAGAACAGGCTGGCTTGGCAGTGACACATCGGAGCTGTGCTTTAGAAATAAACAGATCCAGCAGCAGCAGGTGACCTGGTCTGGAGCTGGAGAAGGGACCAGCCGGTGGTGTCTGCACTCAGGGCAGAAGTAGGGAATGTATAACCACGGCTGGCAGCACAGTAGGTAGAGCATAGACAGCTCCACAGATATTTGTTAAAGTGAATTAGGTTTCTTGTGGGCAGGAATTAGATCTATTTCTTTTTTTAAAAAAAAAAAAAGACAGAGTCTCACTCTGTCGTCCGGGCTGGAGTACAGTGGCGCGATCTCAGCTCACTGCAACCTCCACCTCCCAGGTTCAAGCAATTATCATGCTTCAGCCTCCCCAGTAGCTGGGATTACAGGCGTGCACCACTACGCCCAGCTAATTTTTGTATTTTTATAGAGACGGGGTTTTGCCATGTTGGCCAGGCTGGTCTCAAACTCCTGACCTCAAGTGATCCGTCCACCCTGGCCTCCCAAAGTGCTGTGATTACAGGTGTGAGCCACCATGCCTGGCCCATCTAATAATTTATTTCTGTACCCTCTACAGGCTGGGAACACACATAAGGCAGTAACTAATGATGCCAGCTCCTCTTGCCCCCTTCTTCTTCTACAAGTGATCCAATCCAAAAAGCACACAGATGAAGCACCAAGATCAAGACAAACCCTCCCTTTTCCTATTTCCAATGAAGAATCCTCTTTCTCCCAAAGCAAACATGAGGAAAGCACAGAAGCTTAACAAACAGTCCAGGAAAGGGCTATGGGTCCAAGAAAGAATACTTTATCAGCTTGATATGAAAAAGTAAGATGCTTTCCACCTCTCTGCTCCTACACTGGAAAAGTCAGCTTAGAAGACTCCTAAAAATCAGCCGGGCACAGTGGCTCACACCTGTAATCCCAGCACTTTGGGAGGCTGAGGCAGGTGGATCACATGGTCGAGAGATCGAGACCATCCTGGCCAACACGGTGAAAACCTGTCTCTACTAAAAATACAAGAATTAGCCGGGCGTGGTGGCACATGCCTGTAGTCCCAGCTACTCAGGAGGCTGAGGCAGGAGAGCTGCTTGAACCTGGGAGGCAGAGATTGCAATAAGCCGAGATCGCGCCACTGAACTCCAGCCTGGCGACAGAGCGAGACCCTGTCTCAAAAAAAAGGAGTCCTAAAAATTAACAAAAATGTATACCCACCCAACTAGCACAAAGCAACACCTGCAGAAAAGTGCAATGGAATTAGAGGTTCTCTGAGAACATGCAAGGATGTCTTCATTTTTCAGGCCACCACACTGAAGTACTTAGGCAGCAAAGGGACGTGATGTTGCCAAAATACTCTAAATTAGGTCAGGGAAAAAACAGTGTGTGTATAAGTGTGCATATATAAATGTGTATGAGGATAAATGTGTTAGGCGTAAAAGTGTGTGGATACATATTTAGATATAGAGAGAATTATAAAGCAAATGGGATGAAATGCAAACAACTGGTGAATTTTGGTAACGTGTATGTCTTAATCAGCTTGTGCAGCTGCAACAAAATACCTGAGACTAGGTAATTTATAAAGAAGAGAAATTTATTTTCTCACAGTTCGGGAGGCTGGGAAGTCCAAGATCAAGGCACCGGCAGATTCATTTGTCTGGGGAGGACTGCTCTCTGCCTCCAAGATGGCACCTTTTGATGTGGCATCCTCCAGAGAGGAGCAGCGCTGTGTTCTCACCTGGCAGAAGGTGGAATGGCAAGAGAGCCAAATGCTGCATAAAGTCTCCTTTATAAGGGCCTTAATGCCGACAGAGGAGCCTCCACGGCAGAGGAGCCTTCACAGCCTACTCACCTCTTAAAGGCCCCACCTCCCAATACCATCATACTGGAAACACCTGAATTTTGAAGGGGCCACATTCAAACCACAGCAATACATTCATGCACTGCACGATGACATTTCAGTCAGTGACAGTGGTCTGAACCATATATGACAGTGGTCTTATTACAATGGAGGCCAGGCGCAGTGGTTCATGCCTGTAATCCCGGCACTTTGGGAGGCCGAGGCGGGGCGGTGGGGGTATTACCTGAGGTCAGGAGTTCAAGACTAGCCTGGCCACAGTGAAACCCCGTCTCTACTAAAAATACAAAATTTAGCCAGGCGCAGGGGCAGGCGCCTATAATGCCAGCTACTCAGGAGGCTGAGGCAGGAGAATCACTTGAACCCAGGGGTTGGAGGTTGCAGTGAGCCGAGATCGCTCCACTGCACTCCAGCCTGAGCGACAGAGTGAGGGTCTCAAAAAAAAAAAAAAAAATTACAGTGGAGCTCTCACTGCCCTTGTAGAGCTTCCCAAAAGACAAGGACAAGACATGGAGATGGACAACAGTGATACTGCTGGCCTGCTCCTCCGTAGGCGTAGGCCAATGAGTATGACCATATCTTGGTTTTTAACTAAAAGTTTAAAAAGTTAAAAAAATAAAATAAAATGTTTAAAAATAGAAAAAAGTGTACAGAAAAAGGACGTAAAGGAGAATACTGGCCAGGCGCGGTGGCTTACACCTATAATCCCAACACATTGGGAGGCCAAGGCAGGCAGATCACTCGAGGTCAGGTGGTCGAGACCAACCTGACCAACATGGTGAAACCCCATCTCTACCAAAAATACAAAAATTAGCTGAGTGTGATGGCATGCACCAGCAGTCCCAGTTACTTGGGAGGCTGAGGTGGGAGAATTGCCTGAATCCAGGAGACGAAGTTTGCAGTGAGCCAAGATTGCACCACTGCACTCCAGCCTGGGCGACTCTGTCTCAAAAAAAAAAAAAAAAGGAGAATATCTTTTGTACAGCTGTACATTGTGCTTATGTTTTAAACAGGGTTACAACTGAGTCAAGTTTTTAAAAAATCAAAGTCTGTGAAGCTAAAAAGCTACAGTAAGCTATTGTTATTATTAAACAAAAAAAATTTTTATATATTTAGTGTAGCCTAAGTGTCCAATATTTATAGTCTATTTTAGTGTCCAGAATGTCCTAGCTCTTCACATTCACTCACCACTCACTCACTGACCCACTCACCGCAACTTCCAGTCCTGCAAGCTCCACTCATGGCAAGTACCCTATATGGGTGTAGCACTTTTTCTCTTTCATTCTGTATTTTTGCTCTATCTTTCCTTTGTTTAGATGCACAATTTTTCCATGGACTGGGGTCGGGGGTTGGGGAGGATGGTTTCAGGATGAAGCTGCTCCACCTCAGATCATCAAGCATTAGTTAGATTCTCATAAGGAGCATGCAACCTACATCCCTCGAATGAGCAGTTCACAATAGAGTTCGCACTCCTATGAGAATCTAATACCGCCACTGATCTGACAAGAGGCAGAGTTCAGGCCGTAATGCTCACCCACCTGCCGCTCACCTCCGGCTGTGCAGCCCTGTTCTTAACAGGCCATTGACCGATACCGGTCAATACCCAGGGGTTGGGGATCCCCTAGGCTATCATCCAGCGTAGGTGTGTTGTAGGCTATACCATCTAGGTTTAGGAAAATACACCCTATGTTGTCTGTACCAGGATGAAATTGCCTAACAACACATTTCTCAGAACATATCCCAAGCGTTAAGCAACGTGTAACTGTGTATGAAAGTTTTTTATATTATTCTTGCTACTTTTCTTTAAGTCCGAAATTGAAATAATATCAAAACAAATAGTTATAAGAGTAAGGAAGCGTTATACTGATAAGATCTTTAAAATATGCAAAATAAAAAAATGCAAAATGAGATGTATGGAATATTACCATTCATTTCACAAGTGGAGAGGAAAAGGTACTGATATGTATTTACCTGGATGTTATATCCGTAATGGCAGATAGGAAACTGGTACCATTACTACCTCTTTGTAGAAGGGAACAGGATAGTTGGAGATGGAGCGGAATGGAGATTTTTCACCATTTACTTTTATATATTTTGAATTTTGAATCATGTGAACATATTGTGTATTCAAAATATAAATAAAGGAAATAAAATTACTTTGAAAATATGTTCAAGGAAAATAATAAAATAATAGCGCGAGCAGACAGTTTGGAGTGGCTTAAGCCAAAGACACTTAAGAAATCAGCTAAAAGCCACCTGGTAGGGTGCTGCCCAGATGTGACCCCATGAGCCACTGTGCTTGGAGAGTTGCCTGTTTAGAAAGGGCTCATTCCAGACAAGTAAAGCTGGGGGCTTGGAAAAACATGTTCTATCAAGTTTCAGCCTAAATTGGACAGAACTTTCACATAAAATAAATTATGTGATTGACTTACAAGCCACAATTCCCCATAGCCCTGTTCCCCCAAGCTGATATTGCTGGTTCTGTGACTGAATCATGTGACACACTGGCACATCTGTCCTCCATCTGACTGTCACAACCTGCTAAAGCCCTCAGGAGGATATCCCATTCCTTGGAAGGACAAACCCGAATGTAAACAGCATCCAACCCTCTTCAGTGGCAGCCCCCCTCCCTTGGAGATAATAGCCAACAAGCCATTTGGTGGTGTGTCACTGAAGGAGATTCTTGGATCTACGCAAGAACTTTCCAAGATGATCACAGATGATTCCAGCAGCGAGCAATTCTGAATGGAGAAATGAACCTTCTCACCAGCCTAGACTCACCATGTTAAACTTTATGGGACTTGAGCAAGCTCTCAGACAACCAGAGAAAGGTAAGAAGGTACTACTGTCTGCAGAAGCCAGACTGAGAAGATGGTGAGCTCATCTGGCTTTCCAATTGTCAGAACACCAGGCAAGGGACCCCGTAGCACCCCCACTCTCCCTTAAGGAAATCCACAGCTGCTCTCTCAGCCAAGATCCCGGCTCCATGACCCAGTCTCTAGTGCTTTGGGGGAGGATTTGATTGGGCACACCTGTGTATGTTTGTACCACATGAACTGTAGCCTGAAATGTGATTGATATTTGTATTTGAAAAAGGATGTGGGACTAGTGAGAAGTCAAGACATGGGATGAGAAAACAGGGTCCTGGCCAGGCACGGTGGCTCATGCCTGTACTGCCAGCACTTTGGAAGGCTGAGGCAGGTGGATCACCTTAGGTCAGGAGTTCGAGACCAGCCTGGCCAAGATGGTGAAACCCCATCTCAACTAAAATTACAAAAATTAGCCGGGCGTGATGGCGGGTGCCTGGAATCCCAGCTACTTGGGAGGCTGAGGCAGGAGAATTGCTTGAACCCCAGAGGCAGAGGTTGCAGTGAGCCAAGATCATGCCACTGCACTCCAGCCTGGGCTACAGAGCGAGACTCCATCAAAAGAAGAAAAGAAAGAAAAGAAAAGAAAAAAGAAAAGAGAGAAGAGAAAAGAGAAGAGAGGGGAGGGGAGGGGAGGGGGAAAGGAAGAAAGGAAGGAAAAGAGGGTCCTTTTCCCCCAGAACATTAAGATGATGGGATCTATTTATTTGGCAAAGATACCTTGAGCATTGGCTCTGTCAGTCAATGAGCAAAGCCTGGAAAGACACAGCTGAGGAGCTGCTAGTCCAGTGGAGGGAGACAAACACCAATCATAAGGGATGGGGAAGGTCCTCACCCCATCTCCCTGGGGTGCTACGAAGGAGGCACAGTTACACGTAAATGACATACTTTAACAAAGATACGGCCAGGCACAGTGGCTCACACCTGTAATCTCAGCACTTTGGGAGGCTGAGGTGGACAAATCACTTGAGCCCAGGAGTTTGAGACCAGCCTGGGCAACACGGTGAAATCGCATCTCTATAAAAAATAACAAAAATTAGCCGGGCATGGCAGTACATGCTGCACGGGGGCATGAGGATCACTTGAGACCAGGAGTTCAAGGTTATGGTGAGCAACGGTCACGCTGCTGCTCTCCAGCCTGGACCAGAAAGCAAGACCCTGTCTCTGAAAAAAAATTACGACTAAAAAAAAAGGCTGGGCGCGGTGGCTCACGCCTGTAATCCCCAGCACTTTGGGAGGCCGAGGCAGGCGGATAACAAGGTCAGGAGTTCAAAACCAGACTGGCCAACATGGTGAAACCCCGTCTCCACTAAAATACAAAAATTAGCTGGGCATGGTGGCAGGCACCTGTAATCCCAGCTACTCAGAGGCTGAGGCAGGAGAATCACTTGAACCCAGGAGACAGACGTTGCAGTGAGCCAAGATCGCACGATTGCACTCCAGCCTGGGTGACAGAGTGAGACTCCATCTCAAAAAATAAAATAAAATAAATAAATAAAAACAAAGAGGAGTAGTAGCAAAGGAGGACAAGTACACCCTTGGAAAGGCCAGCTCGCTGTCAGAAAGCTGGATTCGGGCCCAGCTCTTCACTGACAGGCAGCACATGACTGGGTCAGCTACTTCACTCCTGAAACTCAGTTTTCTCTGGAAAGAACAACAGCGACCTTCAAAAAGGTGAAGCTGCAAGGGTCTAAGACAGCATCCGCCATGTAGTAGACCCTTGGCCAACGAGGCTCTTCCCCTTTGTCAGCTGACATCAGGCCAAGCACATAAGTCCTCTGTTAGGGGTTTAACCGGGTCTCTCAGAAAGATATGTTGAAGTCCTTACTTTACATCGCCAGTAGCTTGGAATGTGACCTTATTTGGAAATAAGGTCACTGCAGATGTGATCAAGTTAAGAAGAGGTCACACTGGGGCACAGCAGTCTTTTAATCCAGTATGGTTAGCATCCTCAGAAGGAGGAGAAGGAGAGACAAAGACACACAGGGATGATGGAGGCACAAAATGGAGGGAGGCCTCTACAAGTCAAAGAACTCCAAAGCTTTCAGAGAAACCACCAGAAACTAGGAAGAGGCCTGGAACTGACGGTCCTACAGAGCCGTCAGAATGAACCTACCTGGCCGACATCTTGATTTTGAACTTCTGGCCTCCAGAATTGTGAGAGGATCCATTTCTGTTGTTGGAAGCTACCAGTTTGTGCTACGTTATAACAGCAGTCCGAGGAAACAGCTACATCCTCCTCCCCTCTACAAAAACCAAATTCTTGACTTGCCTGAGAAAACAGGACACTTTTACAAAAGCAACTAATAAATAACATTTCAGGAAAGGCTATCTTTGCTAACACGCCCTGGCAGCAGAAAGAGAAATGTGGGTGTTTTGTTGGTTCTTTTTTTTTCCCTCTCTCCTCTTCCCTGCCCCTCTCATATTGGACCCGCCACCATTTGGGGTTGTTTAATGATTCCCCCAAGGGATAAAGATACAGCTAAAGAAGGACTTTCAAATGCAGTCCAGAAGGTCAGGACCACACACTCCAGTACTGCAGAGGCTGGTTCACACCCCACGTACATTGCACCTTCCAGGAGCCGCTTACCGATGCTGCTCAGTTACAACGGTGAAGAACCGGGGAGCTGGATTTTTTTTTTTTTTAAACATAATCAGCTCTCAGCAAGCCACAGGTCAATCAGGATGGAAAGAAGAGAGGGGGGAAAGAGTCAATGCAAAGCAGAAAATCACTTTTCTAGGCATCCACGCAGCTAGGAGGAAAAAAAGTGACCTTTGGGCCTGATTGACCAAAGCGACCCAAGCTCGACAGCTTTCTTTGGCCTTTCATATCTACCTGTTGTTCTCTCAAGACAAAACTGGTATTTCTCACTGGAACCCACCAAATCCATGAAGTGGGTTTTTTTTTGTTTTTTTTTTTTTGAGACAGGGTCTCACTCTGTTGCCCAGGCTGGAGTACAGTGGTGCAATCTCGGCTCGCTGCAACCTCCACCTCCCAGGTTCAAGCGATTCTCCTGCCGCAGCCTCCAGAGTAGCTGGGATTACAGGCATCCACCACCATGCCTGGCTAATTTTTGTATTTTTAATAGAGGCGGGGTTTCACCATGTTGGCCAGGCTGGTCTCGAACTCCTGACCTCGGGTGATCTGTCCACCTCAGCCTCCCAAAGTGCTGGGATTACAGGCATGAGCCACTGCGCCCAGCCTCGTAAAGTGGTTTTTACCAACAACAAAGAAGCCATTTGCTTGGAAATGTGGGACCAACGGGCTGAATGCCCCATCCGCAGCCACCTGGGAATTTAATCAGGGTAAGACTAAGAGCAGGCACTGCCTTGTCCATCCTATTTATTCTCCCTCAGGTTTCACTTAGCTGTTTTGAGAGCTGGGGGAAAGTTCCAGTGACAAGGAATTCAACTGGCAGAATTAATGACTCAATAGCTTCAGTTCTAATAAGGTTACCAAACCAGTCTGCCAAGTAACATATCTTAAAGAAAAAAAAAGGTAAAAGGAGAAATACCAGACAGGACATTTTAGGGGCCCACAAACACTGTCAGGAAGGAAGCAATTTTATTATTTGTTTTCTGTTTATCTTTTGAGACAGGGTCTTGCTCTGTCACCCAGGCAGGAGTGCAGTGAGGCAACCTAGGCTCACGGCAGCCTTGAACTCCTGGGCTCACGCAATTATCCCGGCCTCAGCCTCCCAAGTGGCTGGGATGACAGGTGTAAGCCACTGCACCCAGCCTGGAAGCAATTTTAAGAGAGGACTGACTTCCATGTCCATTACTACCACAACCACCACCATCACCCACCACTTCCTACCTCCCTCCCCCAAATCTGGGTCAGCACCAAGCATGAGGAAAACGGAACTAAGGACAGGATTTCAGCTAGAACAAAAAGGAGATCACGAAGCCTAGATAAATGAGTCAGTTGAGAGGAGTTTCTGCTCCATTCAGGAAGCTGCCTTAAGATGTATTTTGCCTAGATCATGTGTCTTGAGTTTCCTGGTTCACTCTGGATTGCACCCTTTAAAGCATTTCATAGTTTCCCTTTACAATCAGATCCTAATGATTCAAGGATTGCTAATCCAGATGGCCACACTCTCCAATTTTGGCTGCCTGCCATTTCTCTGCTTAGGAGCATCTCATCAAAGGGAGAGCAAAGGAAGTTTAAAGAAAGCCAATCAGTCAAGCAAGGCACCCTCACATTCCAAGCTCTTACTTGAGTTAGGATGATGAAATTGACTTGCCAGGGGCCAAATCAAAAATAGAGGAAAAAAAAGGATGGCCGCAGTGGCTCACACCTGCTGTGAGAGCCACACCCTGGGCAGTGACACGGCTAAATGCACCAAGGTCAAAATTGTCCATAATCCGCTATTGTGTCTCCCTTAGGAAAATGGTGAAGAAGGCTGGGTGCAGTGGCTGACGCCTGTAATCCCAGCACTTTGGGAGGCTGAGGCGGGTGGGTCGTTTGAGGTCAGGAGTTCAAGACCAGCCTGGCCAACACGGCAAAAACCCGTCTCTACTAAAAATAAAACAATTAGCCAGGTGTGGTGGTGCGTGCCTGTAATCCCAGCTACTCAGGAGGCTGAGGCGCAAGAATCACTTGAACCCGGGAGGTGGAGGTTGCAGTGAGTCAAGATTGTGCCACTGCACTCCAGCCTGGCCAACAGAGTAAACTGAGGAAAGAAAAGAAAAAGAAGAGAAGAGGAGAAAGAGAGAGGAAGGAAAGAAGGAAGGAAGGAAGGAGAGAAGGGAGGGAGGGAGGGAAAGAGAGAAAGAAAAAGAGAAAAAGAGAGAAAGAAAGAGAAAGAAAAAGAGAGAAAGAGAAAGGAAGGAAAGAAGGAAGAAAGGAAGGAAGGAAGGGAGGGAAGGAGGGAAAGAAGAGAGAAAGAGAAAGAGAGGAGGGGAAGGGGAAGGGGAGGGGAGAGGAGAGGAGGGGAGGGGAGAGGAGAGGAGGGGAGGGGAGCGGAGGGGAAGGGGAGGGGAGGGGAGCGGAGGGGAAAGGGAGGGGAGAGAAGCAGAGGGGAGGGGAGCGGAGGGGAGGGGAGGGGGGCGGAGGGGAGGGGAGGGGAGGGGAGCGGAGGGGAGGGGAGGGGAGGGGAGCGGAGGGGAGGGGAGGGGAGCGGAGGGGAGGGGAGGGGAGCGGAGGGGAGGGGAGGGGAGCGGAGGGGAGGGGAGGGGAAAGGAAGGGAGGGGTGGGACCTGAAATCAGCACTCCATATACACTTGCTTTTTCTCTGACAAAACCAAGATGGCAGGCTGTAGGGATCCAGCACTGTGCATCCTGCATGAAAACAGTGGCTGACAGTGTCAGGACCCATAGTACCTCTTCATCATCACAGAAAAGTCCGCCCTCAGAAGACTGGAGAGGTTGAAAGACCAGGGGAAACACCACCATTTGAGACATCACTAGCCTAAAATAAATAGGTTAATTTATGTTTAAAAAAAAAAGTGAGGACCAGACTATGACCCCTTCCACGTCCAAAATTCTAAGCACGATTTGATAGATTAACTATCCTAGGTATTCCAATGGAAGAGTTGGGATCAGCCCATCCACTTTCCCAGAGCAGATCTCTAATGCTTATATGGTATCATTCACAAAGGGATAAAAGAGTAACTGTCCCTCCTGCCGATCCCTGCCCAACCTTACAGTGAACAGGAGCCTGGATCTTCCAGATGAAGCATGAGCGCTCTCCAAGTTAAGCATGGGCGTGCAGAGGGCTGGCATGCTATCTGTCTTGACTTGCTGAGGACTGACAGGTTCCTGCTTGCTAGCATATGTGTTACAAGGCAACCCAGGCCTACAACGAACAACAGCCTGAGAGGGGTTGCCTTTGCAGGTAAAAGGGAGATCTGATTTAATCTTCACAGAATGCAAGGGTGCATCCAGAAGAGGGGGCATGGCCGCTGAGAAGCGAGGAATCCAACCCTTTGGGGTAATTCATTCCCCGATACTTTTCAAGGATGGGCTGCCACTATGTCAAAAAGAAGGCACAACAAGTTCGCTACCTGGCAATTTCAGAAGCCACCTTGAGAGCAATGCACCGCTCCTCCAAGTTCAAGAATGCCACTGTAAGAAGCAGAAGCAATATGGGGAGCTGGGATCTAGGTCACTCCTCTGTTAGATCTGAAAAGACTAAAACATGAAAACTTCCAAAGTTGGGAAAGCTCCTATTTCCCAGATAGCTCAACCCAGTGGAACCAAGGGTAGTTCTCCAGGTCAATGTCTCTGACTGCACCTGGGGCTGGTGACTTCTGCAGTGGAGGGGGAAACGCAGAACTCAGTTTGGTTTTTTCTGCGTTCAGATCTCAAGTCATCCCTTTCTTCTTTGGATGTTAAAGTAGTACTCATCGGCCTGCATTTTTTCAGGATCTCATGCTTGCTAATAACCACTGTTACTAAAAAAAAAAAAAAAGAAAAAAAAAAAAAAAGAAAAAACTTCTAGAGAAACCTGACCCTTCTCCCAGAAGCTAAGAACGTAACAGCTATGGTCTCCTCCACATAATAGATACTCCTGCTCTGATACTGCAAGACAGAAATGACCTCTTTTAAAGAAATGAGCAAGTACCTTCAACAAATTTGTTATTAGCCTCTGACAGCCCCGCACTGGAGACCTCAGAAACACCAAAAATAAAAAGATACGATCCCTGTCATAAAGGGACTTAGGACACAGAAGGAGTGAGGACCCCATGGGCCTAAAGCAGCATCCCATGGTGTGTAGCTAAGAACAAACCAGATTCAATCACAACTCAGCCACTGATTGGCCGGGTGACCACAAGGCCAAGCAAGCTACTTAACCCTCAGTTTCCTCACCTACAAGATAGAGATCGTGAATCCACCTCATAGTGTTGACATAGGATTCAATGATATAACTCATGCAAAAAAGCTTAGCTCTCTACAGGAGATATTATCATCAGCATGAATAATTAGATTCTAAGACCAAGAAGTATAAATGTTAAAAGATATGAAAGGTCAAGGAAATTTTAAAACTAGAAGACCTGGAAACTGGATAAACAAAGAGCAAAGAGAAATCAAGAAAAAAAAAAGTAAATGTATTCTTCTTAAGCCAAGCTCACTGGTGTCATTCACAAACACAGGGAATTCTTGACCAAAAAGATGACTAAGATAACTATTTCAACCAGCACACTCTGGAGCCCATGGAATTGGAAGAGCACCCATTGAGTGTAGACATTGCAGAGAATTGTGGGGAAAAAAATCACTGAATCAGCATTACCATCTTAGATGTTTAAAGCCTCTGAAGTTTTCTTAGCTGGAAAGATCATCAAAGGTTACTATTCCAGCTCCTTTTAAAAGCTCATGCCAGGCCGGGCACAGCATCAGCTTTTTTTTGTAATCCTAGCAATTTGGGAGGCTGAAGTGGGCGGATCACCTGAGGTCAGGAGTTCGAGACCAGCATGGCCAACACAATGAATGAAACCCTGTCTCTACTAAAATTGCAAAAATTAGCCAGACGTGGTGGTGGGTGCCTGTAGTCCCGGCTACTTGGGAGGCTGAGGCAGGAGAAATGCTTGAACCCGGGAGGCGGAGGTTGCAGTGAGCCAAGATCTTGGGCCACTGCACTCCAGCCTGGGCCACACGGTGAGACTCTGCCTCAAAAAAAAAAAAAAAAAAAAAAAAAAGCTGATGCGCACAACAGGAAACAACCAACTTGCTCAAGGTCCCACAGCTTGCTGGAGACAGAGCTCTGATTACAACCCAGGCACTGATGGCTGCCCTCATAGTTTTCTGCCCAGCAGGACTACTTCTCTTCACAGGAGGAAATCAGCCACCTACACAGGCTCCATCCCCATTTCCATCTCTCTTCCCATCCTTAATAGCACTCTCTCTAAACTCACACACTCTCACACATGTACACACACACACACACACACGCATATGCATCTTTTTCATCTTCTTTTTGCTTCCTTCCATATCTTTTTTAAGGTATAGGAAATACACATACCATAACATTTATCATCTTAACCCTTCTTCAGTGTACAGTTCAGTGTTATTAAGTACATTCACATTATTGTGCAAATATCACCACCATCTATCTTCCAAACTCTTTCCATCTTGCTAAACTCAAAGTCTGTACCCATCCAACACAAACTCCCTTGAATTTCACTACTCTAGGTCCCTCATACGAGTGGAATCACACAGTATTTCTCTTTTTGTGTCTGGCTTATTTTACTTAACATAATGTCTTCAAGGTTCATCCATGTTGTAGCATGTGTCAGAATTTCCTTCCTTTTTGGCCAGGCACAGTGGCTCATGCCTGTAATCCCAGCACTTTGGGAGGCTGAGGCAGTTGGATCACGCAAGGTCAGGAGTTCAAGACCAGCCTGGGCAACATGGTGAAACCCCATCTCTATTAAAAATATAAAACTTAGCCAGGCATGGCGGCGCAAGCCTGTAATCCTAGCTACTTGGGTGGTTGAGGCAGGAGAATCGCCTTAAGGAGGCAGAGGTTGCAGTGAGCCGAGATCGTGCCACTATACTCCAGCCTGGGCAACAGAGGGAGACCCCTGTCTTAAACAAACAAACAAAAAACTTCCTTCTTAAGGCTAAATCATATTCCACTGTACGTATACACATTTTGTTGACCCATTCAATCAACAGACACTTGGGTTGCTTCCTCTTTTGGCTATTGTGAATTATGCTGTTATGTGCGTGGGTATGCAAATATCTCTCTAAGTGTCTGCTTTCAATTCTTTTGGGTAGAGACCCAGAAGTGAAATTGCTAGATCATATGGTAATTCTATTTTTAATTTTTTGAGGTGCATGCATCTTTTTAATTTTTTTTTTTTTTTTTTTTTTGAGACAGAATCTTTCTCTGTCGCCCAGGATGGAGTGCAGTGCAAGGATCTCAGCTCATGAAACCTCTGCCTCCCGGGTTCAAGCAATTCTCTTGCCTCAGCCTCCTGAGTAGCTGGGATTACAGGCACCTGCCACCACGCCCTGCTAATTTTTTTGTATTCTTAGTAGAGACGGGGTTTCACCATGTTGGCCAGGCTGGTCTTGAACTCCTGACCTCAAGTGATCTGCCCACCTCAGCCTCTCAAAGTGCTGGGATTACAGGTGTGAGCCTGTAAAAGGGACCATACCTGGTCCCTTTTAAAATTATATCACACTTCTCCACAACTACAACTAATAACAAAATATGTTTTCTTTTTTATTCAACGAATGTTTATTCAGCACCAATTATATGGTAGGCCTTGGGCTATGTACCAGGGATACGATCAATCATGACCTAAAGTCATAGTCCCCGTCCTCTTGGGACTCACAGTCTAGCAGGAGGGACAGACAGGAATCAGATCACAGGCAGCTATCTGGAGCAGACAGACAACAGTGAAACTGACGCAGGCAGCAGTAACTCTGCCATCAACCATATTATGGGAAGGTGTTTTAGGGTGGTAGCCCAGGGGTGGGTCTGTGCTGTGGGTTGAATTGAGTGCCTTAAAAGATATGCTGAAGTCCTACCTGTCTTACTTCCCAGAACCTGTGACTGTGACCCAACTGGAAATAGGGTCTTTGTAGACATAATCAAGTAAAGATGAAGTCATACTGGCTTAAGGTGGGCCCTATTCTAATGACCAATGTCCTAATAAAAAGAGGGAGACTTGGACACAGACAGACATGGGGAAGGAGGACATGGAAGACACAGGCAGGGACAGGAAGGACGCAGCTGCACACTGAGGAAGCCACCAGAAGCTGGAAGAGGCAAGGACGGGTTCTTCCCTAGAGCCTTCAGAGTGAACGTGGCCCTGCTCACACCTCAGTCGTGGACTTCGAGCCTCCTGAACTGTGGGAGACAACATTTCCATTGCTTGACGCTTCCCCTCCGTGGTACTCTGTTAGCACAGCCCTAGGAAACCCTACAGGGTGGAATGTAGTCCTAAGTTGGATTCTTTTCTACCTTTCCTTGGAGTGGGGAGGAGAGAGATAGAGAAATAAAGAACTAGGCTTTCATATTGAAATTTCTTTTTTTTTTTTTTTTTTGAGGCAGAGTTTGGCTCTTGTTGCCCAGGCTGGAGTGCAGTGGCACGATCTCGGCTCACCGCAACCTCCGCCTCCCAGGTTCAAGCAATTCTCCTGCCTCAGCCTCCCAAGTAGCTGGGATTACAGGCATGAGCCACCACCACACCCAGCTAATTTTGTATTTTCAGTAGAGATGGGGTTTCTCCATGTTGTCAGGCTGGTCTCCAACTCCTGACCTCAGGTGATCTGCCCGCCTGTGCTTCCCAAAGTGCTAGGATTACAGGCATAAGCCACCGCACCCACACTCATGTTGAAATTTCTAACCAACTTTTGATCCTGGCCTGTGGACCTGAGTCTCAGCTTCCGACTCTGTAGGGTGATTGTGCCCTTAGACCATGTCCGAGATCCTAGCGTTGAAGTGGTCCTAAGGTTCCCACGGAGTCTTTTTCAAGCTAGCCCACAGGGGCAGTTCCCGATCATCCCCATGGGAGACCAATGGGCACACTACTGGTATTAAGATATGACTTGCTGCAGGACATTTAGCAAACTGGGCTGTGCTAGGAACTCACTCTGCCCCTCCTCCGTGCCTTGTCATGAACAAAAACGCCTCCACCCATACGTCTAGAGAAGCCAGCAAGAGTGAGAACCCCTGGAGGGAATGAGTCTTAAAGCTGGGTCATAGAGCAGGCCACTGATTTTCCATGAGATCTATGTTTGAATACATCTGGAGTATCTGCGTGCCTCAGTGGTGGAGATTATGGGGTATGGAGGGCACCCTGCAGAATGGTTCTTCAGGACTACCCTACAAACCCTACCTGCTGAGACTGGGAGGTCACCCCAGGGAGAATCACCCACTTAGGGAACCACTACTACAGCTGGGAGTGTCTCACCCTGTTGGATGGATCAGGCATGGCATGGGGAAGCCTCCTGAATATGACATGGAAAAAGGAAGCAGACATCCCCCGGCACAGAGGTGCAAACCCAGCTCTCCTGGAGTCCTGCAAAGCCCCCAGGACCCACTCAAGGGCCATGTGAGCGCCAAGTCACCTGCCTGGCACAGGCGCCACTTCCCACCCGCTCCTCGGGCACCCAACTGTTCCAGCACCCATCACTGCACCTCCTCTGCCACTGTCAACACAAACACCCACACCCAGGCAGGAAGCAAAAATAACCAGCCGTTTCATAGCATGTCTCATGCCTCATCTCCTTCCCGAGGCACACGTCTCTCAGTCCCCTGCAGCATCAAGGAACTACAGAGAGGGGAGAGAGGCAGGGAGTTAGACAGTTCCATGCCCTGTGCTTTGTCTACACTGTCAGACAGAGATCATCTCTAAAATGGATAAAAGTCAGACGCCCTTCCCTTGCAACAAAGACGGGGCTGCATGTTTCTCTCTCAGGGGCGCCCCCTACCTGGAAGGACAGTTCTGTCTACCAGTAAGTTCCACGTGCCTGGAGAGCCGCAGAACTTCAGGGATGAGTCAGCCAATTACCGCCGGGCCCCTCCCCACCACGAGAGTGTGTTTATCTATCTCAAGCAGAGGTATTAGTGCCCAGGCAGAAAAGACATGAAAATCATAACCCCAGACCAGAACTAGCATCTTTCATGAGGCACAGCCATCAAAGGACCTCCTAACAGCAAACCCTGGTGCTATGGTTCTAAAGTGGATCCCCCAAAACGATATGCTGAAGTCCTAACCCGGGGTACCTGTAAATGTAACTGCATCAGTTTGCTGGGCTTGCCATAACAAAATACCAGAGTCTAGGTGGTTTGAACAACAGCAACTTATTATCTTACAGTTCTGGAGACTGAAGTCCACGACCAAGGGGCAAGCAGGGTAGTTTCTCCTGAGGCCTCTCCTCGGCTGGCAGATGGCCGCCTTCTTTCTCGCTGTGTCCTCATACGGCCTCTCCTCTGTGCGTGCACATCCCTGGTGCCTCTATGTCCAGATTTCCTCTACTCATAAGGACAACGGTCAGATGGATTAGAACCCGCCCTAAGGACCTCTGCACATCCCTGGTGCCTCTATGTCCAGATTTCCTCTACTCATAAGGACAACGGTCAGATGGATTAGAACCCGCCCTAAGGACCTCTGCACATCCCTGGTGCCTCTATGTCCAGATTTCCTCTACTCATAAGGACAACGGTCAGATGGATTAGAGCCCGCCCTAAGGACCTCTGCACATCCCTGGTGCCTCTATGTCCAGATTTCCTCTACTCATAAGGACAACGGTCAGATGGATTAGAGCCCGCCCTAAGGACCTCTGCACATCCCTGGTGCCTCTATGTCCAGATTTCCTCTACTCATAAGGACAACGGTCAGATGGATTAGAGCCCGCCCTAAGGACCTCATTTGCACTTCATCACCTCTTTAGAGGTCCTATCTCCAAATACAATCACATTCAGGCATAATGAGGGTTCGGGCTTCAACATATGAAGTTTCAACATAGGAAGTTTTGGGGGGACACATTTCAGCCCATAACAGACCTCATTTGAAAACTGTTGGGCTCACACCTATAATCCCAGCACTTTGGGAGGCCAAGGCGGGTGGATCGCCCGAGGTCAGGAGTTCAAGACCAGTCTGGCTAACAAGGTGAAACCTCATCTCTACTAAAAATACAAAAAATTAGCCGGGCGTGGTGGCGGGCACCTGTAATCCCAGCTACTCGGGAGGCTGAGGCAGGAGAATTGCTTGAACCCAGGAGGCGGAGGTTGCAGTGAGTTGAGATCATGCCACTGCACTCCAGCCTGGGCTACAAGAGTGAAACTCCATCTCAAAAAAAAAAAAAAAAACGGTTTACTTTTTATGATCATGTCTTGCAGATGTAATTCATTAAGATGAGAACATACTGGAATAGGGTGGTCCCTCAGTTCCTATGACTGGTGTCCTTGCAAGAAGAAAAGAGACACAAAGATACACACAGGGAAGGTAACCATTTGAAAGCAGAGACACACAGGACAACGCCATGTGGCAACAGAAGAGAGACAAGTCAAAGAATGCCATAGGTTGCTGGGAAGCACCATAAGTTAGGAAAAGGCAAAGAAGGATTCTACACAGTATCACAGGAGGAACCAATGCTGCGGGTACCCTGAGTCTGGGCTTGTGCCCTCCAGAACAACGAGAGAATAAACTTGTGTTGTTCTAAGTCGCCCTGTTGGTGGCACTTTGTTAGGGCAACCCTAGGACACTAGGCCCTAGGAAACTAGGGTGAGCAGTTGGCTGGGCACTAAAGGTTCAGACCTCTGAGGCCACTTAGCCACACATAGAAAGCCTCCGTCAACATTATTTCCTTCTAATAAAATTCAATAATTGACTTGCAATGCAGCCTAGCAGAGGAATTCTCAGTGCGGACTCTGTGGCCAGACTGCCTGGGTTCAGAACCTTGTTCTGTCCCTTACCAGACACCTGATCTTGGCCAAGACACACCCTCAGGGCCTCAGTTTTCCTCATCTGTAGAAAGGGCATGGTAATAATAGTATCTAGCTCATCCTGCTAGGAAAATCACATGAGGCAATACTTACGCAGCAATCAATGCCTGGCACCGAGTCCAAGCTATGCAAGGGTTTGATAAGTCCTGACAAAGAGTTATGTCACCGAAATATGCTTCTCTCAGTTGTATGTGACATCCCGAAGAATCCTGGGTCGGGCCTCCCCGATCCTGGACTGATCATGTGTAACCTTAAAATTCACCAAAGTTCCAGGAAGGCACTTTGCAGAAAGGGAAAATGTAATAATACAAAGGAAATATTCCTAAATGATTAAAATGTCCCAAGCTAACGCCTCGTTGCTAGGGCAAGGGAAAAATATTATAACAAAATTTAATTTGAGAATCTATTTGAAAAATCAGCTGGAAGTGACAGGCAGAAATAGACAAGAGAGACACCATCTCAGCCATGGACACAAAGGAGAGTGGCAGGTTAGGGTCAAGTGGCAAACCACAGCCCGTGGCAACCTGCTGCACAAACTCCTGGGTATGACACACAAAAAAACATTGACAAGACATTTACCTAAGCTGCCTGGGATGCACTGAATTTCCTTATCCTACTGCAATTTATTTTATTTGTTTATTTTATTTTTTGAGATAGGGTCTCACTCTGTTGCCCAGGCTGGAGTACAGTGGCACAATCTTGGCTCACTGCAGCCTTGACCTCCTAGGTTCAAGCGATCCTCCCACCTCAGCCTCCCAAGTAGCTGGGACAACAGGCACATATCACCACGCCCAGCTAATTTTTTTTCATTTTTTGTAGAGGTGGGGCCTCCCCTGTGTTGCCCAGGCTGGTCTCAAACTCCTGGGCTCAAGTAATCCACCCGCCTCGGCCTCCCAAAGTGCTGGAATTACAGGTGTGAGCCATCTCATCTGGCCACAATTTTATTTTTACTGTTGTCACAACAGCACTACATAAACCAATGAATGGCCTGTAACCCAGTTTGAAAACTACGGACGCGGCCCTCTGCAAAATCCTTCCTACTTCATTTTTTCAGAATATTTAACTCCAGGGACTAAATTCTGAGGAAAACTCCCGAGACTTTCTTTTCTTTTCCAGAGTCAAAGACAGTCCTGTCTTTTTCTTTTTTCTTTTCTTTTTTTTTTTTTTTTTTTTGAGACAGGGTCTCACTCTGTCACCCAGACTAAAGTGCAGTGGCGTGATCTTGGCTCACTGCAACCTCCACCTCCCAGGCTCAAGCAATCCTCCCGCCTCAGCCTCCCAAGTAGCTGGGACAACCGTTGCATGCCACCATGCCTAGTTAGGTGTTTTTGTTTGTTTGGTTGGTTGGTTGGTTGGTTGGGTTTTTTTTTTGTATTTTTGGTAGAGACGGGATTTCACCATGTTGCCCAGACTGGTCTCAGACTCCTGAGCTCAAGTGATCCTCCTGCCTCAGCCTCCCAAAGTGCTGCGATTACAGGCACGACACACGGCACCCAGCCCAAGACAGTCTTTTCTAACCATAGGGAAAACTATAATGTTCTAAAATAAACAATATGAGACTGGACATTAAAGACTAAGAGGAAACAGGGCTTCCAGAGGGCTAACTGCTTGCTCTATGCTAAAAATTCAGTGAAGTTTAACACTTACTCTTTTTTAACATAATTCTTAACTTCTAAAGCAATGCTATTTATTTTGTTTAATAAACATTTCCACACGTGCCATATATATGTTCCATACATATACACGTACCATGTTCCAGACACTATTTTAAAGACTTCACAAATATTAACCCATTTAATCCTCACAATGACCCTATGAAATAGGTAAACTATATGACACCATTTTAAAGGTGGGGAAACTGAGGCCCAGAGAAGCTACCTGCCCAAAGTTAAGAGCTGGGATTCCAGTCCACTAGTCTGTGCTGCTCTAATTGATTTCTTCATCAATTTTCTCACTATCTCAGGTGCCCGTGTTCACTATTAAGCGAACTTCCTCTTGAGTTTCAATGCTACCATGTTGTGAAATGCAAACTCTTAAACAGCCCTGCCATTCAGGAGGGTGACCCACAAGCTCTCACCCTTTCAGCAGTCGTCATCCCTTCCATGTTCTTTAGCAGTAGAATCAGACTGTCAAAATTAGCTCCTTAGAAACCAGAATATACCTATATTGAAAGAGCTAACTTCTGTATCTGTTTTAATGGAAACTCTTGTACAGATACCATGTCCTTCAGTTGTTTTCTTTAGGGTCAATCTAGACCTACTTGTAAAAATAAGGTTTTGGAGCCAGATGCAGTGACTCATGCCTGTAATTCCAGCACTTTGGGAAGCCGAGGTGGGTGGATCACCTGAGGTCAGGAGTTCGAGACCAGCCTGGCCAACATAGTGAAACCCCATCTCTGCTAAAAATACAAAATTAGCTGGGCATGGTGGCGTATGCCTGTAATCCCAGCTACTCCGGAGGCTCAGGCAGGAGAATCACTTGAACCTGGGAGGCGGAGGATGTAGTAAGCCAAGATCGTGCCATCGCACTCCAGCCTGAGCAACAAGAGCGAAACGCCATCTCAAAAAAATAATAATAATAAGGTTCTGGCACATCCCCCAAAGGCCTGCGACAGAGGGACATTTCTGGAAGGAGAATTCCCTTGTATTTCAAAAGCGGCTCTGACCCCATCCTCCTGCCTCATCCCACCCTCAATTGTATGTCATGATCTAAGAGGTGAAATAAGAACAGACTCCCTGACTTGTAGAATCAAAGATGTTTGCCCCCAAACTTAATGCAAACCCAAGATTAAAGAAAGTAAAAACCGTTTAAGACCCAAAAAGGCAATTATCCAACCAATCTGGTTTAATGAGAGAATTTACAAATTCTAGGTTCTTCCTTCTAGGGTTCTAAAGATTAGCCACCAATTGCTCAGGGTCAGCAAAGCAGCTGCCGAAAATGTTAAGTTACAAGCTGGAAAGTTAAAAAAATCATATTGATTTTTGAACTTTGGGAGGCCAAAATGGGCAGATCACCTGGGGTCAGGAGTTTGAGACCAGCCTGACCAAGATGGTAAAACCCCAGCTCTACTAAAAATACAAAAAAAAAGAAAAAAAGCCAGGTGTGGTGGCAGGCACCGCGCCTGTAATCCCAGCTACTCAGCAGGCTGAGGCACGAGAATCGCTTAAACCTGGGAGGTGGAGATTGCAGTGAGCCAAGATTGCACCGCTGTACTCCAGCCTGGGCGACGGAGTGAGACTCTTATCTCAAAAAAAAAAAAATATTGATCTGAATTTGGATACAACCACAGTCCTCCAAACCTCTAGCGTTCTGAACCGCAGAGTGCACGCCTGGAGGTCTGGAGTGTGGTCCCTGCTGATGCAGCTGCGCTGCCCTCTCTCTGCAAGAAACAGGCCTCCTGCAGCCCGCAGCTGGGTGGAACCACGGGACAAAGCAGACTTTGTTCCAGTGGAAAGCCGATGTTAGGAGTTGGGAGAGATGGAAAGCAAGATAGAGTCACTTTATTTCTTGCTTCCAACTCTCATTATGTCTATTACACAGGCACACGACAGATTCCAGACCCAGAAGTAGGCAGACGGGCCTTGCCTGGTTCGGTGACTCTTTTGCCAAAGGACATTGTGGATTTGACTACACTTTTGCAGAAACCCAAGTTTGGCCCTGGACCAAAAACTACTCCTACCCTTTGTTATCCACTTTTTCCCTTTCTTCACTATCGACCCACAGGCCCCGACTCCAAAATCATGACCCACCCTCCCCACGCAGCCCTCATGTGCCTGGAGTGCCCCTTCTTCTTTTGTCTCTCTAGGAAAAATCTCACCATCCTCTAGGTTGAGTTAGATACTCTATCCTCCATCCTATTGCACAGAAATCCTCAAAGTGTGGTCCCTGGGCCAGTGGCATCAATATCAAAATCTGTGCACTGCACCCCAGATCTACTGAAACAGAAGGTTGGGGTGAACCAGCAATCTGTGCTTTCATAAGCCCTCTGGGGGTGCTGATGCCCGCTCAAGCTTTGCCCACTTCAACAGCCATAATCACTACTTTACCTCCTCCCTACTTAGCTTAGGACTCTGTCATTGTGAGTTCCTCAGAGCCTGGCACAAGCTAGGCACCCTATAAACACCCAATTGTTGAATTAAGCTAAATAACCTCTTCTAAAACTGGAAAGGGCAGTGTGAAATCGACAACTTTACAGGCTGCTGAACCTCCACCACCGTCTTCAGGCACGCAGCGCCAGCAACACCCAGGAATCCTGCAAAATAAAATCCTGCAGAATAAAACCAGACTCGGTCAGAAATTCCATGGAGCAAGTGATTTGAGAAAAATTAATGTGTGGCTCCTGTTCATGACCATTGTCTGCGGGAAGATTCTAAAACACACCAGGGACTGGGCACATGGCTCACACCTGTAATCCCAGAACTTTGAGAGGCCAAAGCAGGCGGATCACCTGAGGTCAGGAGTTCGAGACCAGCCTGGCCAACATGGCAAAACCCCGTCTCTACTAAAAATACAAAAATTAACTGGGTATGGTGATGCGCACCTGTAATCCCAGCTACTCAGGAGGCTGAGGTAGGAGAATCACTTGAACCCAAGAGGCGGAGGTTGCAGTGAGCCAAGAAGGTGTCACCGCACTCCGGCCTGGGAGACACAGCGAGACTCCATCTCAAAAAAAAAAAAAAAAAAAAAAAATAGGGGCTGGGCACAGTGGCTCACACCTGTAATCCCAGCACTCTGAGAGGCCAAGGCAGGCAGATCACCTGAGGCCAGGAGTTCAAGACCAGCCTGGCCAACATGGTGAAACCTCATCTCTACTAAAAATACAAAAATTAGCCAGGAGTGGTGGCATGTGCCTGTAATCCCAGCTACTAGTGAGGCTGAGGCAGGAAAATTGTTTGAATCCAGGAGGTGGAGGTTGCAGTGAGCTGAGATCTCACCACTACACTCCAGCCTAGGGGACAGAGAGAGACTCTGTCTCAAAAAAATAAATAAAATTAAAAAATAAAACACACTAGGGAAATGTTGGGAATGACACTGGTTTATGTCTCAAAAGGAGTCTTCACTGGCTCCATCGGGACAGCAGAGTTGAACCACTTCCTAAGGGAGATAATTCTCTAAGAGAAATTAACCCACAGTATTTGGTGTAACGTCCTCTTGCCTCATTAGAGCCACTGATTCCAAGCTTCCACCCTGCAAAACTCAACACACTATTGGTGCTCACACAACTGGACTTACCCTAAAAAAAAAAAAAAAAGAAGAAGAAGAAGAAAAGATAGATAAAAATCAGAATAAAATTGAATAACAGGGCAGCACAGCACAAAATCCTTAGAAATATAACGAATTCAGGCCAGGCTCGGTGGCTCACGCCTGTAATCCCAACACTTTGGGAGGCCGAGGTGGATCACGAGGTCAGGAGCTGAAGACCAGCCTGACCAATAGGATGAAACCCCATCTCTACTAAAAATACAAAAATTAGCCAGGCATGGTGGTGGGCGCCTGTAGTCCAGCTACTTGGGAGGCTGAGGCAGGAGAATCAGTTGAACACAGGAGGCGGAGGTTGCAGTGAGCCAAGATCACGCCGGTGCACTCCAGCCTGGGCGGCAGAGCAAGACTCTGTCTCAAAAAAAAAAAAACAAAAAAAGAAAAGAAAAGAATACAATGAATTCACATGTTCTGGGCTTCTGTCTTTGCCAGGCACTATGTCAGGGTCTTCAAGGCTCACAGTGCAGCGGTTAAGGCTATAACTCTAAAGGCAGACCACACAAGTGTTCCCTGCTCCATCACACGATCTCAGGAGATCTGTGTAAAGAGCTTTAAAACAGACTGAGGGTCATGGCTCGTGCCTGTAATCCCAGCACTTCAGGAGGCCAGGACAGGAGAATCACTTGAGGCCAGGAGTTCAAGACAGCCTGAGCAACATGACGAAACCCCGTCTCTGTAAATAAATAAATTGTTAAAACTTTAAAACAGTCCTATAATATAAAAATATTAATGGATGATACTATTACTATGATTACTCATTGTGGAAGACTAAAACTGTCCCCCAAAGGTATCCCCAGGCCCTAAAGAGGGAGGCAGAGGGAGATTCCACATAGATCTAAGAGAAGAAAACACACACAGAAGAGGAACAAGCTGTGTGACCACAGAGGCAGAGATGGAGCAATACAGCCACAGGTCAAGGAATGCCGGTACCATAGTAGAATATGAAACCCCCAAATATGCCACTTTGGCTTAAGGAAAGTTTTGAATTAAAGACACTTAAACAGCAGATGCAAGAAGGGCACTCTGACCTCCTTTTGCTTCCTGCGAGCCAGAAATAAAACCACGCAAAAGATGTCCTTCTTGTACCAGGAGGAAGGAAACTTTCTTATCAACAGAGATGGCGAGTCGAGGCCAAGAGAAATCTGTACAAACAAACCTTGTTAAACTAACCCTTATCTTCCTAGTCATTCCTCCATGATCAGTTTCCTTAGCCCAAACCCCTCTGTCTAGCCATGTTTCCATAGTTTACTGCACTTGGTCCAAACAAGTATATGAGCTCTCAGCCCTCACTGCCCCTTCGAGTCTTCATTTTTCTCATGAGGGCTCCCATGGACTTGTAAAAATAACTCAATAAAACATGCACGCTTTTCTCCTGTTAATCTGTCTTTTGCTAGTCTAACGTATAAGGCCTCAGCCAGAAATCCTAAGATGGGTAGAGGAAAAAGATACTCCCTCTCTCATACCAGAAGCTGAAGAGGCAAGGGTTCTCCCCTGGAACCTTGGGTATGAGTATAGCCCTGCCAATTACAGTTGGGGCCAGTGGAACTCATTTGGGACTTCTGGTCTCAGAACTTAAAAAGAATAAATGAGTGGGGTTTTTCTGTGGGGGGTTTTTTTTTATTTTTTTTAAATGAAGTTTCACTCTTGTTGCCCAGGCTGCAGTGCAATGGCGCAATCTCGACTCGCCGCAACCTCCACCTCCCGGGTTCAAGTGATTCTCCTGCCTCAGCCTCCCGAGTAGCTGAGATAACAGGCATGTGCCACCACGCCTGGCTAATTTTATATTTTTAGTAGACACGGGGTTTCTCCATGTTGGTCAGGCTGGTCTCGAACTCCCAACCTGAGGTGATCTGCCCGCCTCGGCCTCCCAAAGTGCTGGGATTACAGGTGTTAGCCACTGTGCCCGGCCCTAAATGAGTGTTTTTTAAGCTACTGAATTTGTGGCTTAGGAAATGAATACCATCATCAGTCACTTCATCTTTTTCAACAATAATACAGGCGAGCCAGTACCACCCCCACTGTAAGCACAGGAATGCTTACACTGGGAAGGTGGGGGTGGCAGCTCACATCACGGAGATGGGACAAAGCCAGGTGCAAGCAACAGCAATCTGATCTTCCCAGCATGCCTGGCTGGCTCCAGTGAATCCACATGTTGCTTTCCGGCCTTTAGGGATAGCCTGGAAAACAATCACCCTGGTAACATTGTTTTTACAGAAAATGTAGTCTGGATTTCAAATAAAAGACAAATGGCTCACGCCTGTAATCCCAACACTTTGGGAGGACAAGGCAGGAGGATCACTTGAGGTCAGGAGTTGGAGACCAGCCTGGCCAACATGATGAAACCCCGCCTTGGCCGGGCGCGGTGGCTCACGCTGTAATCCCAGCACTTTGGGAGGCTGAGGCGGGAGGATCACCTGAGGTCAGAAGTTCGAGACCAGCCTCAACATGGGGAAACCCCGTCTCTACTAAAAATACAAAATTAGCCAGGCGTAGTGGTGCATGCCTGTAATCTCAGCTACTCAGGAGGCTGAGGCAGGAGAATTGCTTGAACCTGGGAGGCGGAGGTTGCGGTGAGCCGAGATCGCGCCATTGCACTCCAGCCTGAGCAACAAGAGTGAAACTCTGTCTCAAAAAAAAAAAAAAGAAACCTCGCCTCTACTAAAAATACAAAATATTAGCCAGGCGTTATAGCCCATGTCTGTAATCCCAGCTACTCAGGAGGTTGAGGCAGGAGAATTGATTGAACCTGGGAAGCAGAGGTTGCAGTGAGCTGAGATCGCACTACTGCACTCCAGCCTGAGGCACAGAGCGAGATTCTGTCCCCAAAAAAAAAAAATTAAACAGAATTACCATATGATCCAGCAAATCCACTTCAGAGTAAACACCCAAAAGAAAGCAAGAAATTGAACAGATATTTGTACACCCCTGTTAACAACAGCCAAAAGATGGAGGTAACCCAAGCGTGCTTTGACGCCTGAACGGATAAGCAAAATGTGGCATATCCATACAATGGAATACTATTCAGCCTTAAAAGGGAAGGAAATTCTGGCACATGCTGCAATACAGAACCCTAAAAACATCATGCTAAGAGAAATAAGCCAAAAAAGACAAATACTGTTAAGATTCCACTTACATGAGGTCCCTAGAGCAGTCGAATACATAGAGATAGAAAGTAGAATGGTGGCGCCAGGGCCTGGAGGGAGGGTGGAAGTGGGAGTTATTGTTGAATGGGTACGGAGTTTCGGAGTTTCCGTTTGGGAAGATGAAAAGTTCTGGAGATGGTTGGTGGTGAGGCAACGTTACATTGTAAATGTACTTAATGCCACTGAACTTGACACTTTAAAATGGTTAAAATGGGCTGGGCGTGGTGGCCACGCCTTGAATCCCAGCACTCTGGGAGGCTGAGGCAGGCGGATCACCTGAGGTCGGCAGTTTGAGACCAGCGTGATCAACATGGAAAAACCCTATCTCTACTAATAATACAAAAATTAGCTGGGTGTGGTGGCGCATGCCTATAATCCCAGCTACTCAAGAGGCTGCGGCAGGAGAATCGCTTGAACCTGGGAGGCAGAGGTTGTGGTGAGCTGAGATCGTGCCATTGCACTCCAGCCTGGGCAACAACAGCTAAACTCTGTCTCAAAAAGGAAAAAAAAAAAAAAGAAATGGTTAAAATGACAAATGATGTTATACATATTTTACTGCAATAAAAAAAAAGAAGTACTAGCAATAACTGTTTAAGAATAATAGGTTTTTGAGTGTGGTTTTACTTTTTCCTTTGAGTCCTAAATTTTCATTCATGAAATTTCTCTTAAAAAGAGAAAAGCATTTGTGGTATAAACAGCAAAAGGAAAGAAATGTGCTGTCCTAAGGCAGGCCAACTCATTTAGGACTCACAGCTTCAGGGATTAATGGAATTCCTGTGGCAATGACCTTCCCCACTTCGGTTATATGAATGATCGCAAAGCGAAAATCCAATTCCCTCTCTGTGTTTATGAAAGCCATTCCTTTAGGACAGCTGAAGCAACAAAGCCAGTCAAAAGCACTTCCCAGCCGTGCGATTGGAGATTTATACTGCACATCAACATAAAGAAACATTATGTAACTTAAGCTGTGGGCCAGGAGGTGTGGGTCAGAAGCTGAATTCAAGACGTGCTTCGCCCTCCAATTCCCACCACTGGACCAATTAAAAACTCCCCAGGCTTCTGCTGCCTTTTCGGTAAGGTGAAAGAACACCTGCTTCATAAGGTAACCATAAATCCTGCAAAGAACCCATGCCTGGCAAATGTCAGGGGTTTAGACACAGCATGTGTGAAAGAACACAGCCTGCCACAGAGCAGGTGCTTAATAAATGCCCAAAGCTTGCTTCCTTTCACTCCATCCACGCAGGCACTCACGCGTCAGGTGGCTTTATGCTTGCTTGTTCCTTAACTTCTGAAGAAGGAATAGATTGCCAGATTTACTCTTAATTGCCTCAACTCCACCACCTTCTCTAAAAAGAAACCCTCATCTTAAAACTCTTAATGAGGTCGGCTTTCTATTTTATGGCCAGATAACTGGAAATGACCGGAGAGCTGGCAAAATATCAAGCTGGAAGGCTTCATTTAAATTAGAAAAAGGTTTCTAGAGTTTCTCTTCAAGATTATATTCTAGAGATCCAGAAAACCTAACGTTCCGGCAGTCACTAGCTGCATGACCCTGGGCAAAGTACTTATCCTCAGAGCACTGATACTCACATCACAAATGATGTAAACCAGATATACACAATTGAGTCTCTTAAAAAGGTAAAAGAGTGCACACCTGTAATCCCAGTGATTTGGTAGGTGGAGACGGGAGGATCACATGAGGCTAGGAGTTCAAGACCAGCCTGGGTAATATAGCAATACCCCATCTCGACAAAAAATTTAAAAACTTAGCCAGTAGTGGTGGTGTGCACCTGTAGTCCCAGCTATTCAGGAAGCTGAGGTAGAAGGATCACTTGAGCCCAGGAGTTTAAGGCTGTAGTGAGCCATGACTTGTACCACTGCATGCCAGCCTGGGCAACAGAGCAAGACCCTGCCTCACACACAAACACAAGACACACACACACACACACAAAGTAAAGGACAGTAAGAACTGTAATAATTTTTTTTGTTTGTTAGACAGAGTATCACTCTGTGGCCCAGGCTAGAATGCAGTGGTGCAATCTTGGCTCTTAATAATTCTTTTTTTGGGAGACGGAGTCTCTCTGTCGCCCAGGCTGGAGTGCAGTGGCGCGATCTCAGCTCACTGCAAGCTCCGCCTCCTGGGTTCAGGCCATTCTCCGGCCTCAGCCTCCCGAGTAGCTGGGACTAGAGGCACCTGCAACCATGCCCAGATAATTTTTTGTATTTTTAGTAGAGACAGGGTTTCACCGTGTTAGCCAGGACGGTCTCGATCTCCTCAACTTGTGATCCACCCACCTCGGCCTCCCAAAATGCTGGAATTACAGGCGTGAGCCACCGCGCCTGGCCGGCTCTTAATAATTCTTAATTATTATTAATAATTTTTAATTATTAAGCAATTATTGCTGGGCACGGTGGCTCATGCCTGTAATTCCAACACTTTGGGACGCCAAGGTGGGCGGATCACCTGAGGTCAGAAGTTCGAGACCAGCCTGACCAACATGGAGAAACCCCATCTCTACTAAAAATACAAAAAAATTCAACCAGGCATGGTGGCGCATGCCTGTAATCCCAGCTAGTCAGTAGGCTGAGGCAGGAGAATCGCTTGAACCCGGGAGGCAGAGGTTGCGGTGAGCCGAGATCGCACCATTGCACTCCAGCCTGGGCAACAAGAGTGAAACTCCATCCAAAAAAAAAAAACAAAAACAAAAAATAATAATAATTAATCATGTCCCCACCATGAAACTATTAAACATAATTGTTTATGGTCAGGGAGCCCTTGTTCCTGGGCTGGGCCTCTGGCTTCCCATCAGTAGTAAATGGGCCAGACCACCAGTTCTCTCAAAGGAGGCTTCTAACATGAATGTTCCACAACACTTGTAAGGCCCATCTGTCCAACTGAAGCAGTCCTTTGTAAACTTCTATCCAAATGGGATCACTGGCTATAACATATCAAGAATTGAAAATAGTGATGACCAGGAAGTTTCTTTTGATTTGACCAATTAAAACAACAAATTAAAATGTTGTTTTCCCATTATCATATCTAACACTACCCCGTATTTCAATGTGATAAGTTTTTAATCTACAACCACAAATTCTGTCATTTAAATTTAGGAGCAATCACAATAATTCACCGTCCAGCTGCAAAATAAATTTTTAGCACATTCTCAATCATTCTCAGTAAACTGTCATCATTCACGGATTTCAACAGCACCCAACGCCATGTTTTTAAGCAGCAGTAACTCCTCTGCAAAGCAATATTTCTCTTTGCAACTTTTCACACCTTACAAAACGTACCTGCAAAGAGAGGTAAATCAAACAAAACACATAAGTTATGTTTATTTTCCCATTACAAACAGTATCAAAGTACAGAGCTACAGCATCGAGACATAAAAAGGATGCCTTGAAATTTTACTGGGTGCAATTTTCACTAAATATAGCTTAATGAACTGAATAGTTCAAGGCTTTTGCAGAAAAAGTCCCAGGTAGTGCAATTACGAAAAATCTAAAACAACACAATGATTTTATATAAGCAGCAGAAATCTTCCTCCCAATTGAGAACAAGTCATATGCACCACTCATTTAAGACTCTTCGAAATGCAGAAAGATGTCTGGATTTTGAAAGTGAGGAAGGAAGACTAATAGTTCAGGGCAGCAGCATGAACTAGCAAAAGCTCCCAGCCATCAGGGATACAGCCTGAAGTGCCTCTAGGCTCCACCCAGCTGTTTACTAATTGTGTGACTGTGGGCAAATCTCTTCATCTCTGAACCTCAGTTTGCTCATCAATAAAGTGGAGATAATAGTACCTACTCAGTGGGGCAAGGTGGCTCACGCCTGTGATCCCAGCACTTTGGGAGGCCAAGGCGGGCAGATCACCCGAGGTCAGGAGTTCGAGAACAGACTGGCCAACATGGCGAAACTCCACCTCTACTAAAAATACAAAAATTAGCTGGGCATGGTGGCCTGTAATCTCAGCTACCCGGGAGGCTGAGGCACAAGAATCACTTGAACCCGGGAGGCGGAGGTTGCAGTGAGGTTGAGATCGCGCCACTGCACTCCAGCCTGGGTGACAGAGCCAGACTCCATCTCAAAAAAAAAAAAAAAAAAAAAATTAGTATGTACTCTGCCTGCTCTGCAGGCATGATAATTCCCAATGCTCACTCCAGCCTGGGTGACGAAGCCAGACCCCAACTCAAAAAAAAAAAATAGTATGTACTCTGTCTGCTCTGCAGGGGTGATAATTACCAATGCCTAGGTGAAAAAAAAGCTGACTCAGGATACACTTCCAAGACTAGCGTGTCAGGCCATTTTTGCATTGCTGTAAAGAAATACCTAAGGCTGGGTAATTTATATAGAAAAGAGGTTTAATTGGCTCATGGTTCTGCAGATTGTACAAGAAGCATGGCTTCTGGGAAAGCCTCAGGGAGCTTTTACTCATGGTGCAAGGTGAAGTGCGGATAGGAGTCTCACATGGCAGAGGAGGAGCAAGAGAGAGTAGAGGGAGGTACCACAATTTACAACAGCCAGATCTTGCGAGAACTGGCTCACTATGGCAAGAACTGCAACAAGCCAGGAGGGATCCGCCCCCAAAACACAAACACCTCCCACCAGGCCTCTCCTCCAACACTGGGAGTTAATCTCAACAAGAGATTTGGAGGGGACATCCAACTATATTAGCTAGTGAATCCCAGAACCTGGACTCAAAAGTATATTCTCTTGCTAGATGGCAAAAAGCATTTGCTGGTGAAGGGTTTGATCCTGAGAGCTTTGAAATAGAAAAATGGAAAATCTAATGGGAAATCAGGAGGAATAATCAGAGTTTACTCTCTCTCTGCCAAGGTTATAAACAAAAGAGCTAAAGTGTATTGAACACTATGCCCAAGAGTTTTATATCCATTTTATCATTCAATGCTCCTTTAGCTAGATAATTACAGCAAAAACTTACACAGCATTTAGTGTGTGCCTTGTACCATTCCAAATTTCTATCATGTGATTCATCTGCTCTTCCCAACATCTCAGGGAGGCAGATACATCCTTGTCGTAGTCCATTTGTGTTGCTATAAAGGAATGCCTGAGACTGTGTAATTATAAAGAAAAGGGGTCTATTTGGCTCATGGTTCTGCAGACTGTACAAGAAAAATGGCAGCAACATCTGCTTCTGGGGAGGCCTCAGAAAGCTTCCACTCATGGTGGAAGGAAAAGGGGGAGCGAGCATGTCACATGGCAAGGAGGAGGAAAAGAGAGAGGGGACAGACTCTTTTTAATAATCAGATCTGAGGCCGGGCACGGTGGCTCATACCTGTAGTCTCAGCACTTTGGGAGGCCGATCACCTGAGGTCAAGAGTTCGAGACCAGCCTGGCCAACATGGTGAAACCTGTCTCTAATAGCAACACAAAAATTAGCCAGGCGTGGTGGCACACACCTGTAATCTCAGCTATTTTGGAGGCTGAGGCAGGAGAATCACTTGAACCCAGGAGGTGGAGGTTGCAGTCAGCTGAGATTGCGCCACTGCATTCCAACCTGGGCGACAGAGCTGGATTCCGTCTCAAAAAAAAAAAAAAAAATCAGATCTGACGGGAACTCATAGAGCGAGAACTCGCTCCTTGTGAGAATGGCACCAAGGCATTCATGAGGGATCCACCCCCAAGACCCAAACACCTCCCACTAGGCCCCACCTCCAACACTAGGAAACAAATTTCAGCATG
This sequence comes from Pongo abelii, assembly GCF_028885655.2. Taxonomy (NCBI): domain Eukaryota; kingdom Metazoa; phylum Chordata; class Mammalia; order Primates; family Hominidae; genus Pongo; species Pongo abelii. Next base: position 41,811,609 of record NC_072007.2, read on the forward strand.
ACATTTGGAGGGGACAAATACCCCAACTATTAGGAATCATCATTTTATAGACAAGGCACTTGAGGCACAGAGCCAAGTGACTTCCCCAAAGTCACACTGCTAGCAGGACCAGAATTCAAACCCAGGCAGTCTGGCGCCAGAGTCCATGCTATTAACCCCCATACCAGGGACTCTTATTATATGAAGAAATAAAATGAGAGAGTGAGACATTAATTATCTCATCCGACGCCGGGCGCGGGGGCTCATGTCTGTAACCCCAGCACTTTGGAAGGCTGAGATGGGTGGATCATTTGAGGTCAGGAGTTCGAGGCCAGCCTGGCCAACATGGTGAAATCCCGCCTTTACTAAAAATACAAAAATTAGCTGGGCTTGGTGGCGGGCGCCCGTAGTCCCAGCTACTTGAGAGGCTGAAGCAGAAGAATTGCTTGAACCCGGGAGGCAGAGGTTGCAGTGAGCCCAGATCACGCCACTGCACTCAAGCCTGGGTGGCAGAGCAAGACTCTATCTCAAAAAAAAAAAATTATCTCATCCAAGTGAGCGCAGCTTGCTTTGAACCTGGTTTGCAGTTCTCCCTGTCTGGGCACTCACCACCATGCTGTGTGTTCAGGCCTGGCAGGCAGGGGTGCCACCCCCATAGCAGCACTGAGCCCTGGGGCAGATGAGTAAGCAAACAGGATCAGATCTGGGTCTTCATAGCAGGAGACTGAAGAGGGAAGGACAAGAAACAAGTGGCCAGGGAAGATGGAAGGCAGCGGGAAGCAAGCGGCAAAACCAAAAGAGGTCAAAGTCTCCATCTACTTTTTCTGCGACTTTGATGAGTGCATGCACAGCGGAAACTTCTGGAAACTTCTGGTTTCCGTAACTATTTTTTCTATGCTAGGGGCTCCATGAGCTGAGTTCATTTAGCAAATTAATGACCTTCTAAACCTTTTAAGTCATTCTGAACAGAAAAAGAATTGCTCAGCAAATCTCTTGGAGAGGAAGTCTCACGAGGAAACTCCCAACTCCCTTTTTTTTCTAAGACGATATGACAATGCTTTCCTACAACAATGCAGACCCCGCATGGCCACAGGTGGGAATCGTGATAGCGAGCCTGGGGTCACATATCTCATCACGTACTTTACCTTCATCATATATCTACAGGAATCTCAAAAGTTGTATTCTCTTTTTTTGTTATTTGTTTGTTTGTTTGTGACAGAGTCTCCCTCTGTTACCCAGGCTGGAGTACAGGGGTGTGATCTCAGCTCACTAAAACCTCCGCTTCCCGGGTTCATGCGATTCTTCTTCTTCAACCTCCCGAGTAGCTGGGACTACAGGTGTGCACCACCATGCCAAGCTAATTTTGGTTTTTTAGTAGAGACGGAGTTTTGCCATATTGACCAGGCTGGTCTCGAACTCCTGACCTCAGGTGAGCCACCTGCCACAGCCTCCCAAAGTGCTGGGATTACAGGCGTGAGCCACCACGCCTGTATATACTCTTTCCTGATCTTCCATCAAGCTTCCAAAGACTTCCACAGATGTCCGGGCCACACGCTCTACAACAGACACCGGAGAAAACTGGGCTCCAACACACAGACTAGATTTAACACACTCCTGCTTGGCAACAGCTGGCGCCTAGAAGCTCTGCACACCAATGCAGAGCCTGCAAAACTCTCCATGCCTCCTGCCTCTGTTAACCCTGCCTCTGTTAACTCAGCTTCCTCCCCCTGTCTTAAGCTGAAACTCCTCCGTGGGACTTACTCATGCCGACACACAAGCATTTTCTAAATAGACAATGTTGGTAGAGAATGAGTAGGGTAAACTCAGGTTATCAGAATCTTAGAGGAGGCCCAGAGACACAAAAAGACCACATTTAGGTGCCTCTCAACTTTGCAGGAAAGTTCTAAAAGTAGAGGGCCTGATTTCAAGCAGAAGTGATTTTAAACTACAATCTATTATTTAAATAGCAAACACACTGAGTATCTAAAAGATCAAGACAAAGATGAGTGAGACATTCGAAGAGCATGGGGACCTAGCACGCATTTTTGCCAACTCTCCATCTGCCCTGATGGATTATTAAATTCACAGCTGACTCTCCAGTTTTAACCATTTTCTTCTGATTGGGTGTTAAGACATTCCCAGAGGGAAGGGATGGGGGCTAAAATCACCCATCTATCAGCCACCTGCCCCACCCCATCCCACCCTGTCACTTATCACAAAATCCTAAAATACAGATATGATCTTAAAGGTCACCAGTCCCAACCCAATGCTTAGAATCTCTTCAGTGTGTCCCAGTCTCCACTCACCTGGGCCACTTGTGGTCAACAGTCTCTCAATGTTGATCACATTGAGTCCCCTGATCAAGCCCATCACTACCCTTCAGAAATAGATTTGCTCCCAAGGAAATGTCTGCTTCTCCCTACACAAACAGGAACAGAGTGGGAGCACCATGTGTGTTAATTCCAACAGGATGATAGACTGTTGTTGATACAAGTGTCACAGTGTTAATATAGCTGAGATGGGAAGCCCTAAACTAGTGATTCTAGGCTTCCCAGCGTACAAGAAGATTGATGAGACTTCAGTGTTTAAACAACATTCATTGACAGAGAGAAAGAGATAACTAGGGAGATTAAGGGAGCAGGGAGGGGGGATGCCGATCAATGAAAATATTTCTTCCAGGGAACAGGCAGCACTATCAATGCACTACGTATGTGACCTCTATTTAAAATACTTCCCAAAGCCAGGCACAGTGGCTCATCCCTATACTCCCAGCACTTTGGGAGGCCAAAGGCAGGAGGATTGCTTGAGGCCAGGAGTCCAAGACCAGCCTTAGCAACATAGCAAGACCCTGTCTCTACAAAAAATTTGAAAATTAGCTGGGCATAGTGGTGCACCTAGCTACTCAGTCCTAGCTACTCAGGAGGCTGAGGCAGGAAGCTCCCTGAGCCCAAGAGATGGAGGCTGCAGTGAGCTACGATCGCGCCCCGGTACTCCAGCCTGGGCAACAGAAATAAAAATTAAAATAAATAGGCAGGGCACAGTGGCTCACACCTGTAATCCCAGCACTTTGGGAGGCCAAGGCGGATGGATCACATGGTCAGGAGTTTGAGACCAGCCTGGCCAACATAGTGAAACCCTGTCTCTACTAAAAAAATAAAAAAATTAGCCGGGCATGGTGTGGTGTGCCTGTAATCCCAGCTACTCAGGAGGCTGAGGCAGGAGAATTGCTTGAACCCGGGAGGCGGAGGTTGCAGTGAGTGGAGATTGTACCACTGCACTCCAGCCTGGGCAACGGAGCAAGACTCTAAATAAATAAATAAACAAATTAAAAAAAAAAACTCTCAAGATTAAAATTCAGTTCTATTTATCATGTCCTTTCAGGAAACTGGAAGAATAGGTATTATGAAAATGAAATGTCTTTTTTTTTTGAGACAGAGTCTCACTCAGTTGCCCAGGCTGGAGTGCAGTGGCGCGATCTCGGCTCACTGCAAGCTCCGCCTCCCGGGTTCACGCCATTCTCCTGCCTCAGCCTCCCGAGTAGCTGGGACTACAGGCGCCCGCCACCACGCTGGCTAATTTTTTTGTATTTTTAGTAGAGACGGGGTTTCACCGTGTTAGCCAGGATGGTCTCGATCTCCTGACCTCGTGATCCGCCTGCCTCGGCCTCCCAAAGTGCTGGGATTACAGGCGTGAGCCACCGCGCCCGGCCGAAATGTCTTTTCATTCTTTCAAACAGATACTTGAGTCCAATGGGGAAAGGTGGAAAAAAAAAGTCACAAAACCTGTCCTCAAAAAGCCCTCCATCCTATTAGGTTGGCGAGAGAAAATTAATGCAGATAAAACAGTTAGAAAACAATAACTAGTGTAGTTATGGGTTGTTACTACTGTAACAATTACTAGTGTAATTTTGAGTTCCAAGGATAAGATTTCAGAAACGAGGAGTATGTTCCCTTCAGTAGCTCTTGAATACCTTGAGTAAACAGAGAAGGAAGCAGGAAACCAAACATTCTCTTCTTTATCTCTTCAATGTATCTTCTTTATCAGCAAATGGATTTCCTTTCAGGGAGTTCAAGACCTTGTGGGTCAGGGCTACCTGCCCAGTTCAGGCCAGAAGGAAACAAAGGAAATATATTAGGTCACCTATCCAGCATCGCTCCTTCCCAAATACCTCCTCAAATGCAGAGAGCAACTGTCATTGCAAGACAGCTGTGCAGACGTGTGTTTATAAACTTAAAGGCCATGAACTCCAACCTGGTATCATCTCTCCTCTTTTAACTCCAGGGAAAATTCACCTCATGCCCCTTCCCTCTTGAGGGAAGGTCCGCAGAGACAATGTAAGATGTTCACACCAGGGAAGATTCCACCTTGCTTGGCCTCCTGTCAGTTTCTGTCATCTCCGGGGAAGTGTCACGGACATTACAGCATTCTCTTGTTGCCATCTTTGCTGGAGCCAGGACCTAGCACTGCTTTTGCGACCCCCTGCAAATGTTTACTTCTACTAACATGTTGGAAGGCAAGAAGACAACCTGGCATTCAAACAACCATATGAGGAAACTCAAGGAGGAACTTAACTCCTTTCTTAGAGCCTGATGTCACCACTATTCTCCCAGTTCCAGGCTACCGTCAATGCCATCTCCCAGGGCAACCTCATCTGGGAGGGTCTCCCCTGAATTCATACTGAAAAGGTTTTGAAGATGACCTCCACGTATTTCAAGAATAGCTATCATCGATCTACCTGAAGTTTGCTGCCAAGCAAAGTTATCTCTACACATTTCTTTAACCCTCTCACCACCACTTTTTAGACAAGGCAATTGAGGCTGAGACATTCAGCAACTTGGCCAAGAGGCCTGAACAGTGATGGAATTCCAAAAATCCCAAAATCCCCAAATCCCTGCTCTTCACCGTCAATGCTGTTCTGTCTCCCATCACAACAGTGTAGCTTTTCAGGCTGGCAAATGGAAACCAGCTCAACGTACTAAAGCATATTTGTGTGGCTATGAAACTCCCAGAGGAAGCAGAGCCACGAAGATGAATGGAGACCTACAAATAAAACTGTGGGGCACCCCAGCGCCCGACTGTATGAGCCCCCCTGGTGGGCACACACCTGGACGCCTCCTGGTGGGAGCAAGGCGCCTTCTGATCCACACTGAGCCATCAGCTGTCCCCACCAGCTGGTCAGCTGCACTTCGCATCCCCAGAACCAACCTCCAAGACCCCGGACCCCTGGCCTGGAAATGTAAGTGGGCAGGCAAATGTTTCTGGAAGACACTCTCCTATCTGTTCACTCGTATACCCAAGCCTTATAATCCCCAGAATACAGTAGGATTGGCTTCATTCCTGAGTAATAAATTTAGAGGTTAAAAAAAATGATTCCTAGTGAGTATCAAGAACAAGAAATAGGACTGAACAGTTCTGGCTCCAAGTCAATCACAGCGCCACTGACTTACGCCCCACAGAGCAGCAACCATGGCTAATTTCTCTCCAGATGGCAGCTTGTACTTTTCCAGGCAGAATCTCATCTCCCCAAGCCTTGCCTCACCTTTCTACAGCTCTTTGTGTTTTCCCAACGTCCTCTCTGTGCACAGAGGGCTTTGCAACACCTCCAAATTTACTGCCACCCACAGATTTAATTAGCAGACTGTTTACTCCCCCCTTCTCTGATTGGAATATCTTAAGTAAAACCAGGCCTCCACTGAGCCCGTGGGTACTCCACCCTGGGCCTCTGTCCAATCAGCTCCCCAGTGAAAAACTGTGTTTGCCCAGCTCCAACTGTAGGGTTGGCCCCAGTCCAAGGCAGGTCTATGCTATGAGCCAGCCACTGGTGCCACACAAGGGCTGCAACCTCTGGGGGCTGCCTAGTGAGAGGAGACTGTATGGAAGGAAGGGCAGAGGTGACCAAATAAAAAGAAACAAAACGACACCCTGGTAAGCAAGGCATTCGTAGCAAAAGTCAGGGTACAGAGACAAACTGGCTAAACATATATTTCTCTTGATTTCTCCATGTGATCCCTATCGTGAAAGAAAAAGAAGAGGAAGAAACAGTAGAATAAATTATAGAAGGGAATGAGATGGTGAAAGAAATGGACAAAGGAGGATCAAAGAGGACCCAGAGGAGAAAGGAGGGTAGGAGAGAAGGGAAGGGAACAATCTGCTTTTTTTTACTCACCATTAAGTATACTAATTAAAAACCACTAAACTGAATATCCATTTTACGTTCAACTATACAGGAGTTAAAAGAAAAAAAGATGCCTCCTTGGGAGAAACAAAATCAACAGCAAGAGAAACAAATATGAAACCAACAGGCCAGGCATGATGGCTCACGCTTATAATCCCAGCACTTTGGGAGGCCGAGGCAGGCAGATTGCGTGAGTCCAGGAGTTTGAGACCAGCCTGGGCAACAGAGGGGAACCCCATCTCTATGAAAAATAAAAAAATTAACCAGGCATGGTGGCGTGTGCCTGCAGTCCCAGCTACTTAGGGAGCTGAGGTAGGAGGATTGCTTGAGCCTGGGAGTTCCAGGCTGCAATGAGCCATGATTGCACCACTGCATTCCAGCCTGGGTGACAGAGCAAGACCCTGTCTCAAAAAGAAAAAAAGAAACCAACAGCAAGCAATGCAAACAGGCCTACAGTTCACTCTCCTACAGAGCCATTTAATGATGCAAGGACTGACATGCTCTCTGGCTGTGGAGTAAGAGTGGAGGAGATTACACAGAAGCACCTCCCTGGTCCAACTAAAACTAAGCACAGCCTTGGCTGCACACACCAAAACAGCCCAGTGCTGATGGTAATTACACACATGACCAACCAGCATACAAAATCTCTTCTTGATAGGCTGAGCCTCCCCCTCCAATGCTATGCTGCTTGCTTTTATGTCCTTCATTAATTTTTCCTAAACTATTTTAGGATTTTATGACTACTCTTACTTCTTTATTCTTAGACTTTCAAAGGGGAGTCAAGCAATTAAATACACAGAGCTATTGTTACTCACAATAGGCACTGATATAATGTCTACCTAATCTTTTAAATGTGCCTACATTAATTGTGCTGCAGAGAAAATTCCTATCTTTCCAATAGGCTAGGGATGAAAATTCATTTTTGGAAACCACTTAGCCTTGTACTTTTTAATCTCCCCACACTCTGGCTTCAAACACGCTTTGTGGGGTGAAGGGGCCCATCAAAATTAAGAAATTCCTGAAATAAGAGAAATTTCCCCATCCTATCCAGCATGGGCAACATGGCCAAATCCCATCTCTACAAAAAATTAGCTGGCATGGTGGTGCATGCCTGCAGTCCCAGCTGCTCAGGAGGAGGAGGTAAAAGGATCCTTGTGTCCTGGAGGTCGAGGCCACAGTGAGTCGTGGTCACACCACTATACTCCAGCCTGGGCAACAAAGAGAAAAAATAAATAAATATACCCACCCTAGCAGGTTATCCCAGCAAGATAGGTGGACAGCCTTTCTCTAGGACAGGGGAAAACATAATTTTAAATTTTCTAGGCCAGGCGTAGTAATCACGCCTGTAATCCCAGCACTTTGGGAGGCCGAGGTGGGCAGGTCACTTGAGGCCAAGAGTTCAAGACCAGCCTGGCCAACATGGTGAAACCCTGTCTCTACTAAAAATACAAAAATTAGCCAGGCATGGCAGTACGTGCCTGTAATCTCAGCTACTCGGGAGGCTGAGGCAGGAGAATAGCTTGAACATGGGAGGCAGAGGGTGCAGTGAGCCGAGATAGTACCACTGCACTCCAGCTTAGGCAACAGAGTGAGACTCTGCCTCAAAAACAATAATAATAAAATAAATTTTCTAGTAGTCACATGTTTTAAAAAGTTAAAAGATTAAACAGAATAACCTATTTTATTCAACCAGGTATACCACGGATACTATCATTTCAACATATAATCAACACAAAAAATTATTCATGTGGCTGGGTATAGTGGCTCACACCTGTCATCCCAGCACTTAGGAAGGCCAACCCAGAAGGCTCACTTGAGGTCGGGAGTTCAAGACAAGCCCACTTACAAAATTTTTTTTAATTAGCCAGGGGTGGTGGTGCACACCTGTAGTCTCAGCGTACCAGGGAGGCTGAGGTGGCAGGATCACTTGAGCCCACAAGTTCGAGGCTGCACTTAGCTATGTTCATGCCACTGCTCTCCAGCCTGGGTGACAGAGCTAGACCCTGTCTCTAAAAAATAAAAATAAAAAATTATTACTGAGATAGCAAACATTCTTCTCCTTCTTCCTGTGCCTTTGAAATCCGGTTTGTAGTTTATGCTGACAGCACTTCCTAATTCAGACTAGCCACATGTCAACATAGTGGGCAGAACAGCTACAGACCCTCTGATGGAAACGTGTGGACAGGAGGGAAAAGGGTTAGATAAAGAAGTTCCTAAGCATGAGGGATGCGGGATCTCTTAAGTGCTCAATTACAGGATGTGCTTAGCTTTCCTTTCACACAGCCCCTCCAACGGACACACATGCCCTGTGGTCTTTCGGAAACACCCGCCTGGCATCCAGAGAATCTCTCTAGGGCTAGCTAGAGACAGGGTCTAGCTCTGTCACCCAGGCTGAGTTGCAGATCCAAAACCTCACCCACTCCATATAATGGAAAACACAACGAAGAGAAAGCGAGTACCTCTAAGGTACAAAAACCATGCTAGGGGCTGACACTAAGCATATTCAAACTCACCATTAACATCTAAGCCTAACATGCTGGCCAGGAGACATTGTCTTCTATGGATCTCCACGCCTTATTAAAAAGTCATTAAATCCAGTGCCTACATCGAGAACAACCAGACTTAACAACAGGAAACTGAGCTCCCTGGCCTAATGGCCTGTCTTGTTCTAAGTTCCAGGACAAACCAAAGAAGCACTTAAGAATCCAAAATCAACTGGGTTCATGCCTGTAATCCCAGCACTTTGGGAGGCTGAGGTAGGTGGATCACCCAAGGTCAGGAGTTCAAGACCAGCCTGGCCAACATAGTGAAATCCATCTCTTCTAAAAATACAAAAATTAGCTGAGCATGGTGGTGTGTATCTGTAATCCCAGCTACTTGGGAAGCTGAGACAGAAGAATCGTTGAACCTGGGAGGCAGAGGTTGCAGTGAGTCGAGATCACGCCATTGTATTCCAGTCTGGGCAACAGAGCAAGACTCTCTCTCAAAAAAAGAATCCAAAATCAGCACTTAAGAATCTTAATTTCTACCTGCCTGGTCAAAACTGCTGCCCATCAGTGAATCTTGACCGCCCCCCAAAATCCTAAAAGAGTAATCATTGTGAGCATTTGACATATTTTCTCAGCATCTTTGTCGTCATAAAATTAATCCAGGGCCAGGCATGGTGCAAACACTTTGGGAGACCAAAGTGGGAGGATTACTGAGCTCAGGAGTTCGAGACCAGCTTGGGCAACATGACAAAACCCCATCTCTACAAAAAATTAGGCAGGTGTGGTGGCACCAGCCCTGGCTACTTGGGAGCCTGAGGTGGGAGAATCACCTGAACCCAGGAGGTCAAAGCTGCAGTGAGCTGTGACTGCGCCACTGCACTCCAGCCTGGGTGACAGGGCAAGACCCTGTCTCAAAAAAAAAAAAAAAAAAAAAAAAAAGGCTGGGCGCAGTGGCTAACGCCTGTAATCCCAGCACTTTGGGAGGCAAGGGCAGGCGAATCACAAGGTCAGGAGTTCGAGACCAGCCTGGCCAATATGGTGAAACCCTGTCTCTACTAAAAATACAAAAATTAGCTGGCCATGGTGGCAGGCGCCACTGCTGCTTGGGAGTCCCAGTTGCTCGGGAGGCTGAGGCAGAAGAATCGCTTGACCCTGGGAGGCGGAGGTTGCAGTGAGCCGAGATCACGCCACTGCACTCCAGCCTGGGCGACAGAGGAAGACTCCAGCTCAAAAAAAAAAAAAAGTTTATCCAGAAAGTTCTTGTTCCCCCAATTTTTTCTCTTATCACCTTAAAACTAAAGCACATGCAAATGGGCTCTGATTCCTTAAATTTATTGAAAGATATGGACCCCAACCTTTACAGAGCTTCATGCGTGAGGTTATCAATGAGTATGGCCTGCCCATCTAAGGATTACCTAAGAGGCTGCCCACCTAAAGGGGATGTCAGAGCTCCTGGAGCTTTGGGACAGCCACAAGCCCTCTACCTGGCTCTCTATCCAGGTCTTTTCCTCCTTCCCATTGCCCCAGTCTCTCCCAGAGCTCAGACACACTCTATATCTCCCCATGGGAACAAAAAAGCCCCCAGGTGAGTGTTTTCGGCTGATGTGCGAGTTTGACGTCCAGCACTGGCACATCCACCATGTGATACTCGGGACATCACTCAACTCATCACTTGCTCTTTTCCCAAGCAAGTACCAAACTGAAGGCCCATCAGGTGCCAGCAGCCATGCCAGGGACAGGGACGACAAAACACCAGAAAGAGCCTGCTCTCAAGAATTAGAGGCACGCCAACAGATGAATGGAAGACGATGGGTTACTATGCCAGCAGAAAAGGTCTGCTGCCTGTGTTGGGCCTTTAAAAATAAGCAAGAATGGACTAGAAGGGGAAAAAATGTGACACAGGCAGAGAGGCCGGGGGTTGATGCTTCCTGGGCCCACACCAAGCACCAGGCCTGCTCAAAGCATCTACAGGAATCAGCTCATTCACTCCTCACAACCATCCCTATGAAATAGATTCTATTATTTTCCCCATTTGATAGATGAGGAAACTGAGGCACAGGGCAAATTGCATTGTCCAAGGTCATTCTATCCATAAGTGGCTAAGCAATGCAGTCTGGCTCCGATTGGGGATTTCCCCTATGGTCTGTGAGATGACTGCCCTTAACCACTGCACACCATGGCACCTGCGCATGCACGAGCATGCTGTGCTTGTGAACTGCAAGCAAATGGTGCAACCTGGACCACCCCGGATACCCCAACGGTCACCTAAATGCAGGAAGCTGAAGGAAGGAAGTCTTCAGGACAGCCGGGACCCACTAGAGACTCAAACTCTCACCCGATACTCTTCAATCCAAACATATTAGGTTGGTTAAAAGTAATGGCAAAAATCGCAAGTACTTTTGCACCAACCTAAAAACCTATAGTCACCCCACAGGTATCTGCCGACGTGTGTCCCCCAGCAGAGCTGAGTGGGCAGGGCTGGGGTGAGCAAGGAGTGAGGAGGAACGGGCGGAGCAGGGGATGGGCACCAGCCCTATGGCCTCAGACCTCATCTCATAAACCACGGGGAAGATGATGAATTCTAAACCCCAAGTGACACACTCAGACACATACTAGGGAGACAGCTGACCTCCCATGGAAGTCGCATTGAAAGGTTAGGACAAGATGGCAGAGACCAGGAGGCCATGTTCAGGAGAGACGGCAAGAAGAGGGCATTAGCTTCCTAGGCCTGCCATGACAGAGACGTTGATTGTCACAGTTCCGGACACTAGAAGTCCAAAATCCAAAGTGTTGGCAGGACTGCACTCCCTCAAGAGACTCTGGGGAAGGATCCTTCCTTGCCTCTTCCAACTTCTGGTGGCTTCGGGCGGCTTCTTGGCTTGTGGCTGCATTGCCGCAATTCTGCCTCTGTCTTCATTCTCTGTGTGCCTACACCTCTGTATCTGAACCATTGGATCTGGGGTCCACTATAATCCAGTAGGACCCCTTCTTATCTGATGACAACGGCAAAGACCCTACGTCCAAAGGCGGCCACATTCTGAAGTTCCAGTGACATGAGTGTTTGGAGGCACAGTATTCAACTCACCCCCATAGGGCTGAACACAGGTCATGGGTCTCGGGACTGAAGAGGAGCAAACAAAGGGAAAAAATATAGCAAGGTGTGTGACAGTAAAGAATATGTGCTATCTTTTTGGTTGGTGGGGGGGTGCAAAAATTAGCATACCTGTGCTTACATAAACCAATACTGCAAGAAATCGCAAAAAAAAAAAAAAAAAAAGTATTAATAGGGCCGAGAGCAGTGCCTCATGCCTGTTATCCCAGCACTTTGGGAGGCTAAAGTGGGTGGATCGCTCGAGGCCAGGAGTTCAAGACCAGCCTGAACAACATGACGAAACCTTGTCTCTACTAAAAATACAAAAATTGCCCAGGCATGGTGGTGGATGCGTGTATTCCCAGCTACTTGAAAGGCTGAGACACGAGAATTGCTCGAACCCGGAAGGCGGAGGTTGCCGTGATCCAAGATCGCACCACTGCACTCCAGCCTGGGCAACAGAGCAAGTCTGTCTCCAAAAGAAAAAAAAAAAAAAAGAGAGAGAAAAGTATTAATATTTACCCAAGGGGATAGAAAACTAGGGTATTAAGGGATGGGGTGAGCACAAGACTGCTCTATGTGTACTTCATTATAATCTTTTTAATCTTGAAACCATGTAAAGGCATTATTTATCCAAACAAAGAAAACTTAAAAACAATGTTTTGGAGGTGAAAATTACAAATGGATGAATCTCACAAACATAACAGTGAACGAAAGACACCAAATACAATCAAGTACATCCTGTGCGATTCCTTACTATCCAGTACAAAAATACATCTATGGGGTTAGAAATCAGGATTGGGGTTGCCCTGAAGGGGGCGCAACAGGAAAGTTTCTGGAGTCTCAGCATGTTCTGTTTCTAGATCCATGTGCTGCTGGTTACATGGTTTTATCCCATTTGTAAGAATTCATCAAACTGTACAAATACAATAACGTATACTTTTCTGTATGTATGTTATATTTAATTTCAATAATTTTTTAATGAAATACATATGTAGCCAGGTGTGGTTACTCACGCCTGTAATCCCAGTACTTTGGGAGGCTGAGACAGAAGGAATGCCTGAGGCCAGAAGTTTGAGACCAGCCTGGGCAACATAGTGAGACCCTGTCTCTACAAAAAATTTTTAAAATAGCCGGGTGTCGTGGCATGTGCCTGTAGTCTCAGCTACTCAGGAGGCTGAGATGGGAGAAGACCGTATCTCTATATAAATTAAAAAGTATTTTTTAAAATAAGTAAATATATACATAATGTTAGTGTATAGCTTCCTATCTGTAAAATAGGGATGATATCACCCCGTTTACAGCAAAGCCCTCCTGCCTGAGGAAGCCCAGAATTCCAAGGGAGAACACAGAATGCTGTCATCATTCAAGCCCAATGTCATGCACGTCCATGTCACATGCTCTAAAAGATTTTTCCAAAAGAAATATGGACGTGACAATGTTTTCATTAATGCTGTCTTGGTTTCGAAAGAGATTTGGCCCCTATTGTCAAAGCCTGAAATTTTAGCTGCAAAGCAAGGGGGGAGGTGTCCCTGAAAACGTTTTTATGCATTTCTCGCTGAAACAAAAGACCAAAAATGGACTTTCCCCAAGAAGTGGTGGGAGGAGGGGCAGCCTGCACACATCGTCCCTGCACGGCCGCTCATTCCAGCCACCTACCATGCCTCCCGTAATGGAAACACCACATTTAAACAGGTGTCGTAACAGTAAAGGGGCCCCATAAATGGGAAACCCAGGAGGCCTCTCGGAGCTGGACAGCTGGTGCGAAAGGGAGGGTTACAGACCTAAATGGTCCCCAGACTTCCGGAGTCTGCTATCTTTCACCTCACACACTCTTAAACGTCCATTTGCCTCCAAGAGCACACACACACCACATACATTAAATCTCTCAACAGGAAATTTCTTCCATTCTTAAATGGTCTCCACTAAATAAAATACCTTTGACAGAGTATTCTGAGGCACTGGATTGTACTAAATGACAAGGGAAGAGAGGGAATGGGTTAGTTATTCCTTTTTTTTTTTTTTTTTTTTGAGACGGAGTCCCGCTCTGTCGCCCAGGCTGGAGTACAGTGGCGCGATCTCGGCTCACTGCAAGCTCCGCCTCCCGGGTTCACGCCATTCTCCTGCCTCAGCCTCCCGAGTAGCTGGGACTACAGGCTCCCGCCACCACGCCCGGTCAATTTTTTGTATTTTTAGTAGAGACAGGGTTTCACCGTGTTAGCCAGGATGGTCTCGATCTCCTGACCTCGTGATCCGCCCGTCTCGGCCGCCCAAAGTGCTGGGATTACAGGCCTGAGCCACCGCGCCCTGGCCGGAATGGGTTAGTTATTCTGTACTAAACATTCTGCTCAGTTTAGCAGAGTCACATGGACACTCCGGACTGCTTGGCAGAGGGACACGAAATGAGAGGGGGGAGGGGAATGTGGCGGCCCTGACAGACGCAGAATTAAGGGGAGGGTGAGAATCAGTGAATCCCAGCCACATAACCACCCAAGTGCTGCTAGCAGTTGATGAGAGTGGATTTCATCGCATCCAGGTTGTGTGGCCTGTCACGGATCTAATCTCTTTGCTTCTCCAATTTTTCATCTGTAAAATGGGATGGCAGTACTCACCTTTTGAGGACTTCTTAATGATAACATGTAAAGTATCAAAAAGGCCCAGTGCAAGCTGTGGTACACACCTGTAATATCAGCTACTTGGGAGGCTGAGGCACAAGGATCACTTGAGCCCAGGAGTTCAAGACCAGCCTAGGCAACATAGTGAAACCTCGTCTCAAAAAAAATTAAAAAAAAAAAAATTAAGGCCTAGCACAAAGGAAAGGATCAATAAAAGGTAGAAAGTACAGGCCGGGCGCTGTGGCTCACGCCTACAATCTCAGCACTTTGGGAGGCCAAGGCAGGTGGATTACTGGAGGTCAGGAGTTCAAGACCAGCTTGGCCAACCTGGTGAAACCTCATCTCTACTAAAAACACAAAATTAGCTGGGTGTCATGGCGTGCGCCTGTAATCCCAGCTACTCGGGAGGCCGAGGCAGGAGAATCACTTGAACCCAGGAGGAGGAGGTTGCAGTGAGCCAAGATCACGCCATTGCACTCCAGCCTAGGCAAAAAGAGCAAAACTCCATCTCAAAAAGCAAACAAAAAAAAAAGGTAGCGAGTACAATGGTCATAGTCCTAAACACCACTTATAAAAGTATTCAAGTGGCTGGGAGAGGTGGCTCACGCCTATAATCCCAGCACTTTGGGAAGCTGAGGCAGGAGGATCACTTAAGCCCAGGAGTTTGTGATCAGCTTGGGCAACATATGGGGGACCCCACCTCTGCAGATGAGGCTCTCTTAATGTCCGGCCTGCTCACTTCTTAAACTTCTGGTTCATAAAACCAAAGACTCAAGACACTGGAAGCTAGAAAGGACCTCAGAAACAACGTCTCACAGATGAGGAATCCAAAGACAGTTGTTTATAGTTTTCTTTTGTTTGTTTTTTTTTGCTCTGAGGCGTAAGAAAGATTTAAGTGATAAGATAATGATAGTGTTTTGTAAACGTTTAAAACAATGTTTAAAGTAATAAACCCAAAAAGTCTACCTGAAAAGTAAAGAAATGGAGAAAGAGAAAGAGCCGGAGATATTGTTCAATTAACAGCAACAAAATAAAGTGAAATGATTAAGATTCCGTTGCTAGTTAGGCTGTGGTAAGTCCAATATACTTATTATTGATAAATTCATATATCAACTGATGAAGACAAATCAAAACTTCTGGAAGGCAGTTTGGCAATTCAAATCAAGAGCTATTTTTTACAATGTCATATTTCATACATATTGAATACAGATGCCACATCCTGGGAATTTATCCTGAGAAAAATATGTTTAGAAAAGAAAGCAAGCAAACAATATATACTTAAAGAATGTCAGGCTGGGCATGGTGGCTCATGCCTTAATCCCAGCACTTTAGGAGGCTGAGGCGGGCAGATCACTTGAGGCTAGGAGTCTGAGGCTAGATTGGGCAACATGGAAAAACCCCTTCTCTACAAAAAATACAAAAGTTAGCCGGGTGTGGTGGTGCCCGCCTGTAGTCCCAGCTACCTGGAAGGCTGAGGTGGGAGGATCGCTTCAGCCCCAGAGGTCTGCACTGAGCCAAGATCATGCCACTGCACTCCAGCCTGGGCAACAGAGTGAGACCCTGTCTCAAAAAAAAGAAAAAAGAAAGAAAAGAAAAAGGTCAAAAAAGATTCTTAAAATAGTGATGAAAATAATACTACATAAATGTTCAATTACAGGAGAATAGTTAAGTAAATGATGAACTCACTGAAATGTATGACCATTATAAATGAGAAGTATGAGGATAAAGTGGCTACAATATACAGGCTGATGGTGCAACATTACCTGAAAGGAAACAAAATACAAAGCTGTATCTATTTAAGAGTTACAATTATATAAAAAGTACATCCAAAATATGGATAAGAAAAACCAGAGAAAACCAAAAGCAACCAATGTGTTCCTATCCTAGGAATGTAGAAGAATATCTCCTTTTAAATGCATTTTATTGTTCTTACAAAAATCATGCAGTCAATAAAAATACATTTTAAAAGAGTAAGCTGATCCATGTGCAGCACAAAATCCCTTTAGAAGCTAAGTGCTTGCCCAACTGCCTAGAAAAATGGGTTGGGAAAGTCAAGCAAAGGCCTGAACCTTTATCAGACCTCAATTAGCAATTTCCTCACTTTCCCTAAAACCAATGCCTTCACCCCACCCTCTGAGGTCACGCGCAATGAAGACTATGCCCTCAACCCTTGACCCACAGGCATTCAAGCCAGGCTCCTCCCATGAAGATCTCCCTCATTCTTCTGAACGCTTAGTAATGGGTACAGCAGGCCGGGCCCACGGTGGCTCACGCCTGTAATCCCAGAACTTTGGGAGGCCGAGGCGGGCGGATCACGAGGTCGGGAGATCGAGACCATCCTGGCTAACACGGTGAAACCCCGTCTCTACTAAAAATACAAAAAAAAAATTAGCCGGGCAAGGTGGTGGCATGCGCCTGTAGTCCCAGCTTCTGGGGAGGCTGAGGCAGAAGAATGGCGTGAACCCAGGAGGCGGAGCTTGCAGTGAGCCGAGATCGCGCCACTGCACTCCAGCCTGGGAGACAGAGTGAGACTCTGTCTCAAAAAAAAAAAGAATAGGTACAGCATTGTGGGATCATCTCACCTCCCAGGCAAAATGTTTTCTCCTTGAGGTTAGGGAACTCAGCTTCTCTCTATTTCTACTTGCCCCCCAACCCTTACTACTCCCTCAAGGATCATCCATGATTTTCTACACATAGGCTCAGTATCCAGGTACAAATTCTTCTGCAACCATTTGCAGGTTAGGTGCTGGGCTGCTCAGTCCCTGTGACACTTTTAAAAAACCCAGGTCCACGGTTGGGCACAGTAGCTTATGCCTGTAATCCCAGCACTTTGGGAGACTGAGCAGGGCAGATCACTTGAGGTCAGGGGTTCAAGACCAAGGCCTGGTCAAAATGGCAAAACCCTGTCTCTACTAAAAACACAGAAATTAGCCGGGATGGTGCTGTGCGCCTGTAGTCCCAGATACTCGGGAGGCTGAGGTAGAAGAATCACTCAAACCCAGGAGGCGGAGGTTGCAGTGAGCCGAGATTGCGCCACTGAACTCCAGCCTGGGTGACAGAGCAAGACTCCATCTCAAAATAAATAAATAAATAAATAAACAAACAAACAGGTCCAGAAGGGGTCACCTTGGAATCAAAGGCATATCGGTGCAATGTTTTTCTTGGTTTTCTGGTTTCTGTTTATCTGCTAGTTCCAAACTGCTTGCCTACCCTGCTTCCCCGTCAGAGTACATGCTGCCTCATGTTGCCTTTTCCTATACATCAGTTTCACCCCGGCTGGAAACTGCTCATCAGCGACTAAGAGAAACTTTCTTCCCCAATGGGCCCATAGGGAAGTTGCCCTCTCTGATCTCTCCTGAGTAAAATCCCCTTTTCACTTGGGGCTTCTCATCCCACAGCCGCCACCATTCCAAGCTCACACTCTTGGCAATGACCTGTGCATCATGCATACGTACAGACTGCTGAGTTACAAATCGGGGCAAGTTTATCCAAACACAGGCCAAGCTCCTCCACGGCAGTGCCGTGGGAGATGAATTTGGCTGAGACCTTGCCATCTAAGAGTTTGTGGTCTAGCAAGTGTCCACAGAGACCCAAGCTAGACTCTAACAACACACAGAAAAGCGTCGTGAAACATTATGACGATTCAGAAGGGAAGGGATGACTTCAAGTTACGGAGGAAGCAGAACATCGAGGAAAACTGTAAGAAGATGGCTGATTTCAACCAGACCTAGAAGAGGAGGTAGATTTTGACATGCAGAAATAGGAATGTCCCAGATCTGGAAACAGTGTGAGCAAAAGAATAAGAAAACAGGATATATCCCCGAGGAGAAGTAACTCCTGTTTCACTGGCTCAAAGGATTTGAACAAGCAGTCCTGTCAGACAAGATTGAAAAACCAGGTCTGGACCAGAGGGCTAGCCATAGCCACCGGAAGTTTAAAACACAAGGTGGCATATCAGAGCTAAGCTTTCAGAAAATCAAGCTTCTTAGCATTGAGGACACATCCATAATACACGTCCTTAACCAATTTAAATAGGCAGTCTAAGACCCGGCACAGTGGCTCACGCCTGTAATTCCAGGACTTTGGGAGGCCAAGGCGGGCAGATTACATGAGGTCAGGAGTTCAAGACCAACCTGGCGAACACGGCGAAACCCCATCTCTACTAAAAATACAAAAATTAGCTGGGCGTGGTAGCGCGCGCCTGTAATCCCAGCTGCTCAGGAGGCTGAGGCAGGAGAATCGCTTGAACCCAGCAGGTGGAGGTTGCAGTGCCAAGATCATATCACTGCACTCCAGCCAGGGCCACGGAGGGAGACGGTCTCAGTAAATAATAAATAAATAAATAAATAAATAAATAAAAATTTAAAAATAGGCCAGGTGCAGTGGCTCACACCTGTAATCCCAGCACTTTGGGAGGCCAAGGCGGGCAGATTACATGAGGTCAGGAGTTCAAGAGCAGCCTGGCCAACACGGTGAAACCCCATCCCTACACAAATACAAAAATTAGCCGGGCACGATGGTGGGCACCTGTAATCCCAGCTACTCAGGAGGCTGAGGCAGGAGTATCACTTGAACCCCGGTGGTGAAGGTTGCAGTGAGCTGAGATCGTGCCACTGCACTCCAGCCTGGGTAATAGAGCAAGACTCCGTCTCAAAATAAATAAATAAACCAACAAACAAACAGGCAGTCTAACAGAGCAGCTGGGCATGGTTATGGGTTGAACTGTAGCCCTCAAAAACAGATATGTCAAAATCCTGGCCAGGTGCGGTGGCTCACGCCTGTAATCCCAGCACTTTGGGAGGCTGAGGCAGGTGGATCATGAGGTCAGGAGATCGAGACCATCCTGGCTAACACGGTGAAACCCCATCTCTACTAAAAATACAAAAAATTAGCGGGGCGTGGCAGCATGCGCCTGTATTCCCAGCTTCTGGGGAGGCTGAGGCAGGAGAATGGCGTGAACCCAGGAGGCGGAGCTTGCAGTGAGCCAAGATCATGCCACTGTACTCCAGCCTGGGCGACAAAGTAAGACTCCATCTCAAAAAAAAAAAAAAAAAAGATATGTCAAAACCTTAATCCCTGGTACCTGTGAATGTGAGCTTCTTTGGAAACAGGGTCTTTGCAGATGTAATCAAGTTAAGAAGAGGTCATACTGAATTACGCTGGGCCCTACAGCCAATAGCTGATAACCTTGTAAGAGAAAGGGGGAGATGTGGAAACAGACACAGAGACACACATGGAGAATGCAGCCATGTGATAATGTCAGAGATTGGAGTGATAATGTGACAAGCCAAGGATTGACTGGAGCCAACAAAAGCTGGAAGAGGCAAGAAAAGAATTTTCCCTAGGGCCCCCAGAGGGAGTGTGGCCCTGTTGACACCTTGATTACAGACTTCTAGCCTCCAGTTCTGTGAAAGAATAAACTTCTGTTGTCTTAAGTCACCAGATTGAGGTACCTTGCTATAGCGAGGAAACTAACACAGACATGAATTAAATGACTTGGAAATCATCAATGCTTGGGACATTCAGAGAAGATGGGATCATTCATGAACCAGGAGGCAATCCTAGAGAAAAGCTGAGGTCATGAGACACAACCATGATTGGGACTGTGGATATAAAACTAGTGTCTAAGGAGAAAGGGGAAAAAAGGGGAGGCACTCAACCCTCCAAGGTCAACAATGTTCTGATGACTGAGGGTCTTGGTTCAATCCCAGCCTGAAAGGATCCATTAATAGCGCTAATCCTTCCATTGAGACTTAGTCACTGGGCTCCTCTGCGGCCCCCACTGGCTTTCTCATCTTTGTTCACTCTGACAGAGCCCACATATTCTTTATTCTTCCCAAGGTCCTTGTTGTTAAGAGGAACACTTTGTGATTAATCTCCATGTGTAAAGTGGATTACAAAACTAGAAAATATGACTTTGGGGGGCTTAAGTGTCCACTAGTCACACCCATTCAAAGATGAAGGTGTATATTCATTAATGTGACTTTTCTGATTATATAAGTAACTCCTACTCATCGCAAAATCTTTCAAAGTTAGAGAAAATCATACAGAAGAAAATAAGTTGCTTTTATACAAGAAGATTAAAAAATTGTTTTAATTTATTTTTTAAAAAAAATTTTAAATAAAAGAAAATAACAACCACCCTTAATCTCAACACTAAAGAATATTTATAATGGGTATTCTGTCACACTTTATGTAATGAAAAGAAGTATTTGTAATTAAAAAAAAAAAACTGTGATGGAATCTTCCAGAAGAATTACCCAGGCAGAAGAAAAAAAAATGTTAAAAAGAAACCAGAGGCCAGGCTCAGTGGCTCACACCTGTAATCTCAGCACTTTGGGAGGTCCAGGCAGGCAGATCACAAGGTCAGGAATTCGAGACCAGCCTGGCCAACATGGCGAGACAACTATGTCTACTAAAAATACAAAAATGAGCCAGGCATGGTGGCGCATGCCTGTAATCCCAGCTACTCAGGAGGCTGAGGCAGGAGAATCACTTGAAACCAGGAGGCGGAGGTTGCAGTGAGATGAGATCGCACCATTGCACTCCAGCCTGGGTGACAGAGCCAGACTCCGTCTCAAAAAAAAAAAAAAGAAAGAAAGAAAGAAACCAGAGCATGCCTGAGAAAAATGGAGAAGGGCGGGCTCATGTAATCAAAGGCTATTAACCATTTTAACACTGCTAGAGGTCAGAAATATTTTATTCATGGCAAAGGAAAAAATTCAAGGATATGCATGTCACAACATCTACAGTGGGAGTAAAAACTATTAAACCCGACTCCCCTCTGCTCCAGAATTCCACAAAGTAACTTGTTGAAGCTTGAAAAACCTTGAGTTTTCAAGTTTTTCCCAAATTAAAGTTCTCTAGCAACCATAATGCAGCAACCAAGACCGTATCTTATACCCTTGAAACAGGTTTCCCCAAAGCCCTGTCACTGTCTCAGCTGTCTCGGCTGCAGGGCTGTGCCCCAAAATAGTGGGGCTGGCTCCTATGTTGTAATAAAGATAAGGTCCAGGCACTCCAGCTTACTAGTTGCTAGTTGCTAGGAGGCTCATAAATTCACTTTTCCTGACTTGGATGAGATTCAGAACTGCTGTATCACAGGCTGAGAAGACATGGATTACTACAATTAAAATTCAGTCTGTCCAAAAGGAACAATTTTAGCCCTTCCTACTCTAATAAGCTACATTAACTGGTCCTGTTTTAAAGAATGGGCAGTTAACTGGGATCTCTAAAGTCTTTGGCATGAAGACTGCAGGCTCCTCATGCTAACCAGCAACTTTTATAAACAACGTATATCTGGTTTTGAGCCCATCTTCCAAGAAAGAGACAGTCATTTGTGTATTCTTACTTGAAGTGCACTGAAATTGTGGCAACAGACGCCCACAAACCTTTAAGATAATTTGAATTGTTTGATACAATTGGTGAGGTTTCACAGGGCCAAGGTTGCAGGCAGATCCAACCCTCAAAATTAAAGCAATTAGCTGTCCATCAGCAGGGAGAAAAAAAGGAAAAAAACTACAGGGTGAAGATTTTCAATCTACTTTTAAGGAATTGGATTGTTAAATTGTTTAGTTAACTAAGAACCACAGTTACAAGGTTTTAATTTTTATAATTACAATGAAATGTTAAAGTTCAATTGATATAATTGTGGCACTGAAATTGTAACTTCTAATCACAGAGATTTCAAGATGAGATAATTATTTGAACATTCATACATCTTTTCTAAAATGTCATGGTAGACCATGAACCACACTCGGAACGTTTTCTGAAAATATTTTCAGTGCTCGATAAACTGCTTAAGAGGAGTAATTTTGTAATAATCACCCAGCAATATATTAACCATAACAGATTTGAGGGTTAAGGATGAGCTTTGCATGACACAGTTATTAGCAATATCCAGAAGACATTAATTGAAAGAACTTGCTCAAGCACAGAAAAGCCCAAAACACCTGAAATTATTATCTAGCTTTAAAGAACTTTCAATTGTATAAAAGGAAGATATACTTTCTTAATTCCAGCTAAAATAATAACCAAAAGCTGATGCCTCAAGATAGCTCAGTCCCAAATATCTAGAAAATACAAGATTCTTTCCTAAGACATTTAAACATGTGATCTCGAATAGTATTTTTTATTTGTGTCTTTTTTTTTTTTTTTTTTTTTGCTGAGACAGAGTCCCCGCTGTGTCGCCCAGGCTGGAGTACAGTGGCAAGATCTCAGCTCACTGCAACCTCCGCCTCCTGGGTTCAAGTGATTCTCACGTGCCTCAGCCTCCTCAGTAGCTGAGATTACAGGTGTGTGCCACCACACCCAGCCAATTTCTGTATTTTTAGTAGGGACGGGTTTCACCATGTTGGCCAGGCTGGTCTCGAACTCCTGACCTCAAGTGATCCGACCACCTCAGCTCTCAAAGTGTTGGGATTACAGGCATGACCCACCGTGCCAGGCCATCTGTGTCTTTTAAATGCGAGGTTTCTCAACCTCAACCGTTTGTTTTTTTTTTTTTTTTTTTTTTTTTGAGACAAGAGCCTCGCTCTGTCACTCAGGCTGGAGTGCAATGGCACAATCTCAGCTCACTGCAATCTCTGCCTCCTGGGCTCAAACAATCCTCCTGCCTCAGCCTCCCAAGTAGCTGGGACTACAGGCATGCACCACCATGCCCAGCTAATTTTTGTATTTTTTTCTAGAGATGGGTCTTCGCCATGTTGGCCAGGCTGGTCTCGAACTCCTGGCCACAAGCGATCCACCCACCTCAGCCTCCCCAAGTGCCAGCATTGCAGGCATGAGCCACCATGCCAGGCCAAGCTAAACATTATTGACTATGGACCTGATCACTGTCCTGGTGGGCTGTTCTGTGCACTGGAGGATGTTCAGCAGCATCACTGGCCTTTACCCACTAGATGCCACTAGAACCTCTCTAGCCAAGACAACCAAAAATATCTCCAGACATTGCCAAATGTTTGGAGGCAAGGCTGCCCCCAATTGAGAGCCTCTGTATTAATAAAACACAACAAAAACTACCACCCAGCAAAAGTTTAACACCCAAAAGCTGATACCAAAGGTAGTTCACTTCCAAATCTCATTGCAAATATTTCCTTCAAGAAGCTCTGATAAATAAAATAACTGAGTGATTCAGTTTTTTAAGTAAACAAAGTTTTGCTTTTAAGTGTGAAATTGGTGTTTTAAAACAAAATGTTTCCTGTGTTCCTTTTCTTGATCTATAACTTAATTAGTCTTGCCAGAAGTGTAGAAAAGGAAATGTAAATTAGCATACCACCTACATATGTAGTGAAAAGTATTGGCAGAATCATGACTAAGTAAACATTTTTTATGGACTTTCAGCTTTTAAAAATAAATATGCATAGGGCATCATCAAGAAAACTAAATGACAACCCACAGAATGGAGAAAATGTTTGCAAATCATATATTTGATAAGGGACTTATAACTAGAATAGATAAAGAATTCTTACAACTTACTAATAGAAAACAAAAAAAATTAAAAATGAGCAACATGTCTGAAGATACATTTCTTCAAAGAAAATATACGATTAACCTAGAAGCACATGAAACAATGTTCTGTTCAATGACATTATTTATTGGAGAAATGCATATCAAAACCACGAGGAGATACAGCCGCTCATCCAATAGGATGGCTATAACCAAAAAGACAGACAATAACAAGTGTTGGCAAAGATGTAGGAAAATCGGACTCCTTATGCACTGCTGGTGGGATGTAAAATGGTGCATCCACTTTGGGAAATAATCTGGTAGTTCCTCAATACGTTAAACATAGAATTACGTATGACGTAGCAACTCCATTCTTAGGTTTACATCCAAAAGAATATTTTTTTAAAAGGCCGGGTGTGGTGGCTCACGCCTGTAATATCAGCACTTTGGGAGGCCAAGGCAGGCAGGTGGCCTGAGGTCAGGATTTCGAGACCAGCCTGGCCAACATGGTGAAACTCTTGTCTCTACTAAAAACACAAAAATTAGCCAGGCATGGTGGCATGCATCTGTGGTCTCAGCTACTCAGGAGGCAGAGGCAGGAGAATTGCTTGAACCTGGGAGGTGGAGGCTGCAGTGAGCCGAGATCGTGCCTCTGCACTCCAGCCTGGGCGACAGAGAGAGATTCCATCTCAAAAGAAAAAAAAAAGATATTCAAACAAATACTTGTGCCATATTCATTCACAACAGTAACTATGCACAAAGGCCAAAAGGTGGAAATAAACCAATGTCTATCAACTGATAAATGGATAAACAAAATGTAGTATACCCATACAATGGAATATTATTCAGCCAGAAAAATGAGTGAAGTACTGATACACGTCACACTACAGATGAACCTTGAAAACATGATGCTAAATGAAAGAAGCCAGTCACAAAAGACCACATATTATAGGATTCTATTTCTCAGTAATGTCCAGACTAAGGAAATCCATGGTGACAGAAAGTAGATTAGTGGTAGCCAAGTGCTGGGAGGAAGGGTAGAGAAAGGAAGTGACTGTGAATGGGTACAGGGTTTCTTTTGGGGTGATGAAAGTGTCCTAAAATTGACTGTGGTGATGGTTGTACAACTCTGTAAATTTATCAAAAACCACTGAAATGTCTACTTTAAAAAGAGGTGGAAGTATATCTTAATAACACTGTTGTAAAAATAAAAACAATCTATAGAGAAAACCTAGAAGACTTAATCATGATTACAGAAATACAATGTACCAACACAACATTACCACTCCTGACTGCTGACGGAGCTGGGGGTAGAGCCAGAAAGAAAGTTAAGGAGAAAAAGAGAAGATCAGGACATCCATTTCTAATTTCACAAGGGCAGGGAGGGATTAAAAGTCACTGTCATTGGTTGATGGAACTAAATTAAAGGTCTATGTCAGTAATATAAAGACTGAAGAATAATCAATTTAAGAACCATAAGGCCAGGGGCAGTGGCTCACGCCTGTAATCCCAGCACTTTGGGAGGCTTGGAGGAGGGTGGATCATGAGGTCAGGAGTTCAAGACCAGCCTGGCCAAGATGGTGAAACCCCATCTCTACTAAAACTACAAAAAAAATTAGCCAGGCACAGTGGCAGGTGCCTGTAATCCCAGCCACTCGGGAGGCTGAGGCAAGAGAATCGCTAGAACCTGGGAGGCAGAGGTTGCAGTGAGCCAAGATCACACCACTGCACTCCAGCCTGCGCAAAAGAGTGAGACTCCATCTCAAAAAAAAAAAAAAAAAAAAGAACAAGAATAAAAGAAAAAGAGCCATGGCTGGCTGTGGTAGCTTACACCTGGAATCCCAGCACTTTGGGAGGCTGAGGCAGGTGGATCACCTGAAGTCAGGAGCTCAAGATCAGGCTGGCCAACATGGTGAAACCCTGTCTCTACTAAAAATACAAAAGAATTAGCAGGGCATGGTGGCACACGCCTGTAATCCCAGTTACTTGGGAGGTTGACACAGGAGAACTGCTTGAACCCGGGAGGTGGAGAGGTTGCACTGAGCCGCGATCATGCCATTGCACTCCAGCCTGGGGAACAGAGCGAGACTCTGTCTCAAAAAAAAAAAAAAAAAGAAAAGAAATAGAACCACAAAAAAAAAAAAATGCCATGGCTCACACCTGTAATCCAGAACTTTGGGAGGCTGAGGCAGGAGGATCGCTTGAGTCCAGGAGTTCAAGACCAGTCTGAGCACTATAGTAGAACCCCTGTCTCTAAAGCAAAAAATTAAAAAATTAGCCAGCCATACTGGCATGCACCTGTAGTCCCAGCTACTCCAAAGGTGAGGCGGGAGGATCGCTTCAGCCTGGGTGCTTGAGGCTGCAGTGAGCCGTGATTGTACTCCAGTCTAGGCAGCAGAGCGAGACGCTATCTCAGCAGAGCGAGACCCTATCTCAAAGAAAAGAAAAAAAGAACCGTAAATATAATTATCAAAAAATGTGGAGAATGAAGGAAGTAGGTGAGACGCAATTGTCACTCATTATAACAGGAAGCTGAGAATTAAATCATATATTCATATTATTTAGAGATATAAAGATAATCGCTAGAAGCACTAAAAACAAAAATGAACAAATGTAATTGTTTCCAGAGAACATCAGGCTGGATGGGAATAAAACAGGACCGGGGCAGAAGACTGTTACAATACTTTTCAAGAGAAGCGCATCTGTTCTGAGTCTCTTAACGCTATATGGAATTATTACTCCGCACTATTTTTTTTTTTTTTTTGAGACGGAGGCTCACTCTGTCACCCAGGCTGGAGTGCAGTGGTATGATCTCGGCTCACTGCAACCTCCGCCTCCCAGGTTCCAGCAATTCTCCTGCCTCAGCCTCCTGAGTAGCTGGGATTACAGGTGTGCACCACCACACCCGGCTAATTTTTGTATTTTTAGTAGAGACAGGGCCTAGCCTGCACATTGTTTTTAGAATCAAATCGAATTTTGCATTACTTGAGTTGAAGTATCTGCGTGAAGTAAAAATATAATTTATGTCAGAAAAAATATTAAACTAGATCATTATTACTGAGTAAAATTGTGAATTACGTGTGATTTAAGCAAAACCAACTCAAGTTTGATAGACAAAAACTGCGTCCCTACTACAAAGGTAGCTGAGAGATGTAGGTTGGATCCTTAAGAGAACAAGAAACCTCCGCCAGGCGCAGCGGCTCACACCCGTAATCCTAGCACTTTGAGAGGCCGAGGCAGGCGGATCACCTGAGGTCAGGAGTTCGAGACCAGCCTGGCCAACATAGTGAAACCCTGCCTCTCCTAAAAATACAGAAATTAGCCAGGCGTGGTGGTGGGCTCCTGTACAGCTAGTAACGAGGCTGAGGCACAAGAATTGCTTGAACCTGGGAGACGGAGGTTGCAGTGAGCCGAGATTGCCACTGCACTCCAGCCTGGGTGACAAGAATAAGACTCTATCTCCAAAAAGAAAAAAAGAGAGAGAGAATAAGAAACCTGTTGAAAGTCCCTACCACACCACATGTAGGGCAGACAATAAGAATCATCCTAAAAAGGTCAAAACTCTGCCATGGCAAGAATGAGCATCCAAATGCCTTAATAACTTTGGGATCCAAAGAAAATTTTAGGTGAAAGGAAGTGCACGTGGCACCGCCTTCATCTCTCCACCAACCAGCACAGCCGACCCCAGTCAGAACACACTTTGAAACCAAAAGGCAGATGCTGCTAACCACCAGAACAAAGCAGAATTTGCCATCAGAACAGTACTAGATAGAGTTATTTAAAACATACTCAGAGTTACAGCTGGGACACTTGGGACACAGGATTCTGAGGGACCAAAGTGGGTCATTTTTGAGCATGTCAAGCGGTAGAATTAATAATGACACCAGGCAACAGGCATAAGGAGGAGTGTCCTGGGGTACCCCAGGGAGCTTGGGGCCTTAGCAGTGTGGAGATGCACCCCTGTGGTTATCAGTACCCAGGTAGCCCATATTATGCTAAAGAACTTGCCCTCCAAATTATCACTTTCCAAAGATATCCTGTGTCCTGTGAGGAGATGGAGAGGCACATTCTGCAAGAAGGAAAGCACTTACACTTTACTCCAGTTGGTTGGGTGAGGGTCCTGTTAAGTTTCAAACAAAACAAAACCCACATAAGGTCATGGCAAGAATAAGCCGCGTGGTTCTGAGCCTCTGAAAACACTGCCCAAAGAGTGAGTGGGAACGAGCTCATGAGACCCTCCTGCACTTTCCTGCAAGAAATTATCATTTGCCTGGAATGCGGCCACCCAGCCCAGGTGATGGCCAAAAGAGGGTTGGGTTGATACACATCTTGCCCCAGGATCTGAAGAAGCCCTGGAAGGTGAGGCCTTGGGCTGCAATCTTTCCCAACAGACACTGGAGGCCTCCAACAAGGCTCAGAGGAGAGGTTTTGCAGGGCAGACCCTCACCCCTACCCCAAGGCCCCTCAACAAGCAGACGTCACTATTGTCCCGATCCCACCTTCCCTCCTGAGCAAGCAATGGGTAGCAAATCCTGTTCACCCCATTTCCATGGTCCTGACATCTCCCCTTCCCCTAGCAGAGAGGATTCCAAGACCCACTCCTCATCGTGACCTCCCCCTGCCCCCAGATGACGTGGTGGCTTTCTGGGGCTCATTATTACCCCTGCAGAGTGGGCAGAGGAAACCAAGAGCAGCCTCCTAATTAGATCTTTTTCCCAGCACAACTGCATTAGAATCCTTTGCTCTTTAATAAAATCATACTCAGCGGGGCAGAAGCTGGAATAAATAATACAGGTGTTATTTTTTTTAAACCAAAGACACTTCCCCCTCCCTTTCATCTTTCTTTCATGAATTCAAAGTGGTCCCAAACAGAAAACATCCATATTATACTTCGGTTTTGCTAGGTTCCAAAAGGCTAGGATGCCCCACTCCAACTACACACAAGTCTTCCTTTAAGGAAAGAAATACTTGGTGACAGGACCAAGCCTCAAAGGGCCCTGGGCCCATTCTGAAACTGAGATTGTGCTCAGCTGAAAGAAACTTCCTCCCACAGAGTTCTTCGATGAATCATCACTCTTTGTTTAACATCCTCTGAAAGCAGACAATTGATCGGCTCTCAGATCATGCCTGCATAGTACCCCCACACCCTCCACCTCTGCAATCGTTTCAGTGAGCTGAGACCCCACTCCAGGGCTCCGCGGTAGGATGCAAAGTCTCCCAGCTCTGCCTCAGCCCAGAGGGAGAAGAACCTCTTCACCTAGTGAAAGAGCTTCAAGGTCTTCTAGAAGAATCTCACACACACACTGGAGGAATCTCTGCGGCTTCCCATGCCCACAGTCTAGGCCCTTATGAATTTCTTAATGAGGTCCCTGGAGACCGCAGGAACAGGGAAGGTCTTATGCTGGAGGGTGTGGAGGACGGTGCCAGAGGCTGGGAAGGGAATGGAAGGGGAAAACTCCACCTAACTATTAATATTGTGTACCCTTTTACACTAGAACATTGTTTTATTTTAAAAAACACTCTGTTCCTTGCTGAGTACTGCTTTATTTCTGAATGTCTCTTTTATTATTTTTTTAATAAATGATTTGGCCTACAATGATGATGAGAGAGAATTTGTTCTTTATTTTTTTTTTTTTTTTACACAGGAGTTATAGCTTACATAAAATGGAGTATTTAGAGATGAAAAGACCTGAAGTTTGGAATTGGGAAAAACAGAAACGTTTACTAGAGCCCTGCTAATCTGATTTTTCTGGTCCGGAATTGAGGAAGAAACAAAAAGAGAGATACCCTCAGAAAGATACCTTCTACCTATTTGCTTAATTTAGAAAGAAAATGTACATGTAAATATACATGTGTGTATATAATATACACACACACATCCCCAGTGAAAGCGTGTTTTTGATACGGAAGACCAAATGACTGGAGATTGTAAAACGAGGCTCTTTCTTAACCACGAGCCTGAGTCCGTGGCGTTCAGCACTTTCATGAGAATCTGTACCTGGCCCAAAGGAACTGAATTCTCACTCCCACTCCTTTGCCCTCCTCAAACAGACAGAAGCCCCCTCTCCCGGCACAGATTTCTAGGCAAGGCTTTGATGTGCTTCCCATGCTCTCACCTGCCTTCCTCATTTGGAAAAACCAGAGGCTTCTACTGCACATCTATGAAAGTGTTGTCTCACAATTTCTCCTTTAGACAGTACGATCCTTGCAGAAATCGCAGAAGTGTTAACACACGCACCTAGTAGGCCCTCAGCAAACTCTTCCAACGAATTCCTGCTCAGGGCTCCAGGGGTTCAGTCGGCACACTAGAACTGCAGGAATCTGGGGGGAAGGAGACAGGCCCAACGCTGCTTTTCCTTTCTGGTTTAGAGGGGGAGGGGAGGAGAGAGGAGCAAGGAGAGAGAACTGCAAAGGGAAAGGAGAGGAAGTCTTTGTCCAGGCTCTTTGGACGAGCATTAGAGTGGAGTTAAATTGTCAGCTAATGAGATTTCCTAACCACGTGCTCCCTTTTAAGTCTAGGCCCCCAACTGATTTGATCCTCACACAACAGCAGGGGGGAAAGAGGCCTTCAGCATCCCCAAGGGCGCGAGAATTCCCAGAACAAGTAAAAGAAGGATGGGAATCATTTCTGAGAGTTCAACTTTAAATAGGTTATCATACGTATTAATTGACATCTAGCAACAATGCTACTGGCCGCGTTCCACATCAACAGCCCAACAGGGGTTCACGGGAGTCAGATTCCACTCGGGGTAACTGAGGCAGGCCCAGGGGAACAGAAGAGACACAGCGCAATCCTGAGGGCTTCTCCAACCACTGGACAGCCTACAAGTCGAGTATATGTTTGTTTGTTTGCTCGTTTTGGCTAGCAAAGGCCCCTGGGGCCTACATTCAAAGAATGTGTTGTTGGACCCAATAATTTATTCCAACAGGCAAAAGGGTGTTAAAACAGGAAGTTTTTTTTTTTTTCAATAAAATCTTAGTCTGTCGTTAAGCCTGAGATCATCTTTTGAAATTATTTATCTGATTATGAACTGTTATTATTTTGTTTTGTTTATTTCTATATGAAACTGATTTCTCTTTTTGCCTAAAGAAAAGTAGCAGTGCAGAGCTAGTGGAGGAAAAACAAGTCAAAACACATTCACAACATTTTTAAGATATTCAGTGAAATTGATTCTCTTCTTCTACCTTCCCTGCTTAGTCAACAGCCTCTTCCTTAAGTTTTATTTCTCCTGTATTCGAAGATAATTACTTAGCAACGTCGATGTTTACCACGCAAAGGCATCCACCCTCCCTAGCCCAGCTTTTTACCTTGAGATACAAAAAAGCATATGCTGGAAACCAACAATTTACCAAACTTCTTCAGCTACAAGGCATAGCTTAAATTTCACCTCTCCTAGAAAGTGTTCCCTCCTAACCTCCAGACATCTCTTTGTTCAAACCTCCCTCCTTCCTGGACTTAATCACTTTCCACAGCAGTCATTGGTTCACTGGCAACTGCTTTCCACCTGGAAGGGTTTTTCCTTCTCCAAACCCAGGTCTGGGTCCCAGCAGAATCTTGAAGAAGAAAGAAGAAACAACTAAAACCTAATGGAAATTCAAACACATTTTTAAAAGGGCTGCAAGCGATTAGATAAATCTAATTAAACCTCAGGCCAAGTAAAACAAGTCCTGTTTGAAGCTGAGAACAGCAGTCCTTCATGCCTTTTATAATAGAAAGAAATCGGGGCTGGGGGAGTGAAGAACGCAGAAAAGGAAAGCGACAAGCGGCCATCCTCTATTACAGATTTCCTCTAACACAGAATCAACAAGACTCTAATGTTTCATACGTGGCTGTCACTGTGCTTTGAGGTTAATCTATATGGTCGTTTAAGCCCCGCCCCCCTAGAGGTTACTCCTTATCCCCACTTTACAGATGCGCAAACTGAGACGAAGGAAGATAGAATAGCTGGGCCGGGATCACCCAGCTTGTGACACCGAGCAGGTACTGGAACCCGGGTTTGTTTGACCTCAGCGCACAGGCTCTCAACCTCTGCTCCAACTCAAAGTATGCGCCAAGTCAGCGTGTATGGATAACCCGATCCGGACGGCTCTGACTCGGGATGCGGCACAGCTGCCCCGCAGGTGCGGGTGTAACCGAGGCGGGCACAGACTGCACAGTGTCTCCAAGGGCTCGCGCGCGTCCTTCAAGACCTGCCAGCGCGCGGGAAAAGGCAGGCTCCGAGTCAACCTGGGCTGACCCGGGGGCAAGACCAGAAGATGCGACGACTGGAACCGGGTGAGTGTGGCCGAGTCGGCGCCCCGAGGGCCGCCAGCCTGGACCCCAGGCTGGGACACGGGCGCCCCCGGGTGCAGGGGACCTAGAGGCGCCGTGCGCGGCGGGGGCTGGGCGCGAAGGCGCCGAGAAGGCATCTTTCGCCTGCAGCATCCCGCCCCGCGGCCGGGGGGAGGGGGCGTCACCTGACAGTGCGCACCAACTTCTCCAGGTTCGGAGGGGGCAGGCGGCAGCCGCCGGGGCTGGGGGCGCAGGGCGCGCTGCTCTCGCCCAATGGCGAGGTCTGTAAACAAAAGCGGGCCCCACGCGGGTCCCCAGCCGGGTGGCGAGGGGCGCGGCGCAGCAGCATCGCAGCGGCAGAGCTGGTGAGAGGGCGAGGCGGGGACGGGATAGGGCGCGGGGACCCAGGGCACAGCCCCCGGGACCCGACCGCCCGGATGAGGCATTGTCTGCGCACCCGCAGGATTCCGCTTTTAATGCCCCCCTCCGGGGGTTCGTCGCGGGTCCCCAGCTCCGTGTGCCGGCCCCCGGGCTTTCCGCCCGGTGAGCCCGGCCCCGAGCGCGGCACGGATCGCCAAGGTGAGCGCCTAGGAAGCGTCGCCGAAAAGCCAGGCCCGGAGGTGCCTAAGTCAGGGACCGAGACGCAAACACAGACACAGGGATGCACACGCACGCCCTCCCCGAAGTTGACAAAAATCAGCCGATAAAATACAAAGTGCCGCGGCCGCCGCAGGTCAGCGCTGACCTCCAGCTGCCGAGAGGACCGAATGCCGACGTCTGGACGCTGTCATTTCCATCCAGCGAAGGCACCTGGGCTGCACGGTCTCGTCTCCCTCCTTCGCGCGAGGGATGCCTCCTCCTGCCTCCCCTCCCTGCATCTCCCCACCTCCCAAGTGTGTGAACACGAAAACAATACGTGGAAAGCCCGATCAGGAGGAGCTAGGACCCGCCGGGAGCCCCAGTGTGCGGGAGACGGGGGTCAGAACGTGCCCGGCACGGGCACCGAGGCTCCGGGCATCCTCGCTGCCGTCCCCCGGCGCGGCTCCGGCCGGACGCCCGCGCACCCCAGGCCCGCGGTACTCACCCGCGACGGTCGTCCGGGATCTCCGCGACGGGGCCGGGCACGATGCGGGGCAGCCGGGCCCCTGGGGCTGCGGGCGCCAAGGCGTTCGCGGAGCTGCAGAGCTGCGCGCCCGACGGCGGCGGCGCTGCTCTGCCGGCAGCGCTAGAACCCGCTCGCGCTCTGCCAATGGGAGCTGTCAGGGCGCCTCCGCCTGCGGCCTCGGGGGCCGGGCCGCGGGAGCCCGTGGGAAACCGAGCTCCGATTGGGCCGCCTGACAATCGCTCCGCCTCCGGCCAGCCAATCCGAGGCGGTGGATGCAGGAGCGGGGCGTTCGGAGTTGGGCTAGAGCGACTATGGGCGCACGCCGGCTAACCGCGCCGCAGCCAGGCTCGGAGCGCGCGGCTGGAGTGGTGCGGGCGGCGCGCGCTCCAGGGATGCCTTCCTGCGAGGCTCCGGCAGCGCGGCCCGGGGAGCTCGCCCGCAGGCAGCGGAGGCACGGCGGGCCGGGGGACGACCAGGGAGCCCCTAACAAAGCAGCTTTGGGAGGGCCAGAGGCCTCTGCCTCCCTCGGCGATAGGTCCGCGAAGCTGCCTGTCACCCCGCATAGGTGGAGGTGGCCAATGGCGTGCACAGACGGAGCTCGAGTTGGCGCGCGCGCGCGGCTCGGCATCGGTGGGATTGGTCGGAGGTAAAGGATTTTCCTGCCACCTAAGGCGGAGAGGAAGGGGGATCGGAACGGGGGAGGCGAAGAGTCAAAAAACGTTGTGCCTGGGACAAGTGGTCTGGCACGGGAGGCGTGTGCCTGACTCTAGGGGGAGACAGGAACTTTTTTACGAGAGAAAAAAATCCTAACGCAATCCCTTCCCGTGGATGCTAGAGGATGTTAGACCCTGAGCAGCCTCCAGGTAGGGCATGGTGGCCTTCACCAGAGTCCAGGACTCCCAGGGTTCACTTACCGTGCGCAGCAAGCCAACTTGGAATAACAGCGTGGGGTTTGGGCCTTAACGCTCACCTGCTGGGCAGAGTAAGTGACTCGGGCAGGGTTCACGCAGACCTCCTGGGCTCCTCTGTAAAATCCGGAAACGACAGTTGCAGTTTACCTTTCGCAAGGTTGTGGGGAACGCGGAAACGGAGACGCTGGCGGTACAGCCTCGAGCGAAACCTTTCCCTACACGAGGCCAGAGCTTCTTCCTCTCCTGAAGAGCTCTAGACTTCCCCATTTACAACAAAGGCTGAGGATGTATGTTCCTTAGACTTTGATTCCATGCACGCATGTTCGCCCCGGGAGCTGGGAAGGTCTGCGCTCCCGGGGTGATCTTGTCGAAAACAAAAAGAATTTTCCACACTCTGGAAGATAAACCTAAACCGGAAAATTGAAAGTCATCCCTGATTCCTCCTTCTCCTTAACCCTCTCCCATCCATTTTTGTTAACCTCCCAAACCCATTCCTCCCATCCCGTCTCACCTGGACCTCAGTAAAGGGCTCCCATCGTCCTTCTGTCCCAGGACTTGCCCCCTGAAATCTGTTCTCCACTTTGCAGAATGATCCTTCTAAGCAGAAAAATCTCATTTTGCGCCCTCAACTCTGGGTCTCTTTTCTTTCCCCAGAACACGTCCACCCCCAGCCCCTCCCTTCACTTCACTAATTCCTACGCTTCTTCAGATCCCAGCTTGGCCGCCAAGGCATCCATACAGCAGGCGTTGCTGAACTCCTGCTCTTACAGACCCCGGGAAGCCGCCTGTACCCTGTCAAGGTTAGATGCCACGTTTCCACTTCCAGTGCTTCCACCCCCTGTACTCCCCTCACAGCCTGTATTACACGGGGCTGAAGTTGCCTGTTGCACTGCAGCCCTCCATGGAAGCCGGAATCTTATCTATCTTCCCTGCTGGATCCCAGTTCTAGCACAGTGTTTGGCACATTTGGAGCACTGAAAAAACATGGAATCCATGAATTATAGAGGAGCTATAATTATAGGCAAGAGCTTTAAGGATTTGAAGTGCTTCTAAAACATCAGTTTGAGAAGAATGGGTAGCATGGTAGCTCTTGAACGGATGCGTCCACCAGGTTCCATGATCAGTATTACAGGGAGGTTTTTGAGTCAAGTTTGAGAGATTTTCCAAAGACACCCCTTCCAAAACCAGCCTCGTTTCAGCCAACAGTTTGGAATGGAGAATAATTCCCTTGAGAAGGTTTTCATCACCTGTTACAAGCCACCTTCTAGGGGAAATACATATATTTGAAAATGAGTAGAGGGTTTTTCCCTAAGGAAGTTTAGAAGTACATCTGGCCATCCTTAAAAGAACAGACGTTGGAGTGAGGCTGCCTAATTTCAAGCCCGGTTCCTTTCTAGCTGTTACCTAGGGCAAGTTACTTCAGATCTCCGTGACTCGGTTTCCCCATTTATATAAATGAGATAACAATAGTGCTTCATACCACATACAGTTGGTACGAGGATGAACGAGTTAATATTAAGAATGTGCTGGCCGGGCACGGTGGCTCACTCCTGTAATCCTAGCACTTTGCAAGGCCGAGATGGGCAGATTGCCTGAGCTCAGGGGTTTGAGACCAGCCTGGGCAACACGGTGAAACCCCGTCTCTACTAAAAATACAAAAAATTAGCCGGGCATGGCGGCGTACACCTGTGGTCCCAGCTACTCAGGAGGCTGAGGGCAGGAGAATTGCTTGAACCCTGAAGGCAGTGGTTGCGGTAAGCCGAGATTGCGCCACTGCCCTCCAGCCTGGGCAACAGAACGAGACTCTGTCTCCAAAAAAAAAAAAACAATTAAAAAAAAAATGTGCTTAGAAGAGTACCTGGCACATAGTAGCATTTAATAATGTTTACTGAATAAATAAACAGCTTCCACTGCACATGTGTGTGATGGGTAGGGCGTCCTCATGAGTGAGTGGTGGGTTACTAGAGGCTTCCCTGAAGGTGAGTAATGGGATCTCTCTTCCCCGCCTCATCTGAGGGCTGCTGCCTTAGGGTCTCCTGTTAAGGAGGTGACATTATTATAAGGTGAGCTTCAGATGAATCATCACAGCAGCCATCTGATTGCCTTGTGCCTAAGACCTCTGAAAAGCACTTTGAGATGCAGAATCCTGGCGGTAGGTTGGCTGGGTTGAATCTGAGCTCCACCACCTACCAGGTCTGTAGCCTTGAGAAGGTTACTTAATCTTTCTTAAGCCTTAGTTTATTGATCTCTAAAATAAGGATAGTAACACCTAACCCGTAAGGATATGGAGACAGTTAAAAAGAGGTCACGCATGGCACATGTTACGAACTCATCAAAGTTGGTGATCGGGTTCAGCTAAGTTAGTGAAAAACAGAATAATAACATTTCATTAAGTGGTTGAAAAACCTGGACGAGGCCGGGTGTGGTGGCTCATGCCTGTAATCTGAGCACTTTTTGAGGCCAAGGCGTGTGGATCACTTGAGGCCAGGAGTTAGAGACAAGCCTGGCCAACATGGTGAAATCCCTTCTCTACTAAAAATACAAAAATTAGCCAGGCGTGATGATGCATACCTGTAATCCCAGCTACTCCGGAGGCTGAGGCAGGAGAATCGCTTGAACCCTGGAGGCAGCGGTTGCAGTGAGCCGAGATCCGGCCACTGCACTCCAACCTGGGCAACAGAGTGAGACTGTCTCAAAAAAAAAAAAAAAAAAGAAAGAAAGAAAGAAAAACCTGGATGAGACGATGCAGGAGAAATACTCACTGCCCATAGGGGAGATAGATACATAGGAAACCACTGTTCAGGCCCTTTCTCTCATTCACTTTCTCCCTGAACCCCACTTACTTCAACATGTCAGTACTTTGGCTCTCAGAATCTGCTCACAGCTGACTGTGGGAGGCTTTGTTCCCACAGTCATGGTGCTGGGTGCTGCCACTGAGGTTGACAGAATTAAGCCAATCCAGCCTTTGGGTACCTTTATTTTTTATTGTATTTATTTATTTATTTTTTTGTTTTTTGAGACGGAGTCTTACCCTGTCGCTCAGGCTGGAGTGCAGTGGCACAATCTCAGCTCACCACAACCTCCACCTCCCGAGTTCAAGCAGTTCTCCTGCCTCAGCCTCCCGAGCAGCTGGTATTACAGGCGTGTGCTACCAGGCCTGGCTAATTTTTTGTATCTTTAGCAGAGACGGGGTTTCACTGTGTTGGCCACACTGGTCTCGAACTCCTGACCTCGTGATCCGCCCACCTTGGCCTCCCAAAGTGCTGGGATTACAGGCGTGAGCCACCGCGCCCAGCCTGGGTGTCTTTCTTGACCTCGCAAACCTAAAAAGCTACCGCAGGCTTCAGTGCTGTTTCTTGTCTCTGCCCTACACAGTACATCGCTACTTCACGCTGGCAAAGAGAATGGGGCATTTTGATTAAAATACAGACAAATGCCATCTGGCCGAGTATTCTGACATCTTGTCTCCTGAGGGCACTGTTGACATCTAAAGAGAACATGGAATTGGCATTAAAGGGAAAAATGGGGTGGTCAAAGGCAGAATCAAGGTCTAGGGCAGGAGAATGAGCAGAAGTTACATTTCTAGTACATGACCCTAGCTGCAACTAAGAGTCAACATTTTCTTCCCCACTGGTTATTGAAAGGCTGACTAAACAATCGTAGCTGAGTTACAACAAATGGTCTTCCCCAGTACGAAGATACCTACACACGCGCTCTGGGCAGCCCTGCCTCACTAGTGTTCCTGAGCTGGTCTTTCCCTCTAACAGATGCTCCCTCAGGGTTAGACTTTGGCCTGTTTAATTCACTGCTCTTTTCATAAAGTGTCTCGAACAGTGCCAAGCACATAGTACGTGCTCAATAAATATCTATTGGATGAATGAAGTTTAGCCTTCCGCACTCTCTGCAAGGAGTTTGGCACTGAATTATTTTCTTTTCTGTCATCTATTTGTGGATGCCCTATTTGAAGAAAGAACAGGAGGCAGCTTATACAAAAATAGATCTTGGGCCAGGCGTCGTGGCTCACACCTGTAATCCCAGCACTTTGGGAGGCCAAGGCAGGTGGATCACCTGAGGTCAGGAGTTCGAGACCAGCCTGGCCAACATGGCGAAACTCCATCTCTACTAAAAATACAAAAGTTAGCCAGGCGTGGTGGCAGGCACCTGTATTCCCAGCTACTTGGGAGTCTGAGGCAGGAGAATCGCTTGAACCTGGGAGGTGGAGGTTGCAGTGAGCCAGGATCACACCACTGCACTCCAGCCTGGCAACAGAGCAAGACTGCGTCTCAAAAAAAAAAAAAAAATAGGCCAGGCATGGTGGCTCACGCCTGTAATCCCAGCACTTTAGGAGGCTGAGGTGGGTGGATCACCTGAAGTCAGGAGTTCAAGACCAGCCTGGCCAACGTGGTGAAACCCCATCTCTCTTAAAAATACAAAAAAAAAGTAGCCAGGCATGGTGGCGGGTGCCTGTAATCCCAGCTACTCGGAAGGCTGAGGCAGGAGAATCGCTTGAACCCAGGAGGCGGGGCTTGCAGTGAGCCGAGATGGCGCCACTGCACTCCAGCCTGGGCAATGGAGTAACATAACACTGTCTCAAAAAAAAAAAATTACACAGGCAGCCAAATTAACCTTCCTTCGGAGGGTCTTGTGATGCATGGCAACGTCTTTTCCCTGTGTAAAGAACCTTGTCGCGAGTTCCTCAGATTGTTGATGTGCTGATTAATGCATACCCCACTGACACTTAAAAGTATGCTGATTTCTTTCTGAATCATAAAGTTTCACTGATTGTCTTTCAGGGGGACATTTTAGCCGGTATGTTGCAGTCTGTAGCCAGTTCTTACGACCTCTGTATTGCAATGAAAAATGAAATGAAAAAGGACAACGCCGGTATGAGGACTCTCCCTCCCTTCTCCCAAACACCTTGTAACAGACTCCAGAACACTCCCAACTTTGTTGATGTGACTTCCCCCATCATCAGTCTTCACATTTGGCTTCCAAGAGGCCTTTATCAAATTATTTCAGTCTTAATTTTGGTTGACATTATATATATAGACATATATAGACGTGTATATATATAATAAGACGTGTATGTCTTCTGTTGGTTCTGTTTTTTTTTTTTTTTTTTTTTTGGAGAACCCTAATACACATCCCAATAGTTTTTCCCATAACCATTCAATATTCCTCTGCAGACTTGCTACCCAAAGTGTAGTCTGCAGATCAGCAGCAGTGGCATCGCCTGGTGTCAAACACAATCCCAGACACCAAGCCAGACACTGAACTCAAATCTACGTCTTAACACTCAGGTGATATATCCGTGTATAAAGTTTCAGAAGTACATCATAACTTCTTTGGAGTTTGTTTGTTTGTTTGGTTTATTTATTTATTTATAATGAAACAGGGTCTTGCTCTGTCACCCAGGCTGGAGTGCAATGGTGGACCTCGACTCACTGCAACTTCTGCCTCCCGAGTTCAAGCGGTTCTCCTGCCTCAGCCTCTCAAGTAGCTGGGATTACAGGCGCATGCCACCATGCCCAGCTAATTTTTTGCACTTTTAGTAGAGATGGGGTTTCACCATGTGGCCCAGGCTGGTCTTGAACTCCTGAGCTCAGCTGATCCGCCCACCTCGGCCTCCCAAAGTGCTAGGATTACTGGTGTGAGCCACCACACCCGGACACTTTGGGGTTTTTTGTTTGTTTGTTTTTGTTTTTGAGACAGGGTCTCACTCTGTTGCCCAGGCTGGAGTGCAGTGGTGTGATCTCAGCTCACTGCAACCTCCACCTCCTGGGTTCAAGCGATTCTCCTGCCTCAGCCTCCCAAGTAGCAGGAACTACAGGCACGCGCCATCATGCCCAGCTAATTTTTTTTTTTTTTTTTTTCGTAGGGATAGCGTTTCACTGTGTTGGCCAGGCTGGTCTCAAACTCATGGCCTCAAGTGATCTGCCCACCTCGGCCCCCCAAAGTGCTAGGATTACAGGCGTTAGCCACCGAGCCAAGCCACATCATCACTTCTTTGAAAATGCAAAACCACCTGGGAAGAATAGCAATATTAAAAACAATTGCTTGGTAAAGGAATTTGTTTAATCAAGGCTTTCTTACCTGAGGACAGATTTTTGGGAGTCGGGTGAAAGGACCTAGAAAAGAAATCAAGAAGTCAGGATATTTTCCCAGCAATGATAGGTCTTCAGTCATAAAGAAGAGACCAAGGAAGCCTCAATATGCAAACTAGCATATCCAACTAATACAGATAAACTCAAGGTCAGAGAGGCAGGGCTGGGCAAATCAGGCCACACTACATTCACAGAGCTAAGCAGTGCCCCTTCTTTGTAATTTGCTATATTGCATTTTATTTTCTGTGTTTTCACTGAAATGGCAGTTTATGGAGAAACTCTCCCACTTGGCTGCGAACAGGCTCTAAGCAACAGCAACACTTCTGCAGAATTGGCAGGGACAGTGCTATGGAATATTTCAGAAACTTCAAGGCAAAGGGACAAACAAACAACCAAAAAAAACAAAAACACCCTCAAAATGTATTTTCAGAGGAAAGAACTTTCACTGGGAAGGGACCCATGGGTCTCCAAAAGAAAACCAATTTGTTTTCATTTTTTCTGCTTCTGCACTCCTGCCTGATGATTAATTCATCAGCATGGGACAGAACAAAAGCTCCTCTTAACAAACTGTAACTACTACATGGGGTGGGTTTCTATGATGATGTTGCAGATCTTGGCCTAATGGGCTTTCTCTTCACTGACACACAAGGTTCAATATTCCTGCCCCCAACTACCGTGAGGTGAGAGTTGAAGCTGCCCCTTTCCCACTTCCTCCAGCACCCGGACAAGGCATATGCATGGACACACAGGGCATGTACCTGCAGCTCCACCTGCCTCAAACCATGTGTTAACTCTCTATCCTGTAGAAGTGTCATCGCTCCTCCAGCCTAACAGAATGACATGGAAAAGGCTGGAATGTAGCCACACTGCCTCAGCAAAACAATCACTAGGCTTAGAGACACTGCTCTCCACAGGCAGGCAAACTGGGACAGTGGAGCCACAGAAATGTGCCTCTCTTCTTGGGAGTAAGGTGACAGCTTCAGTTTCTATCCATATGGAGTTATTGCCCTTTCTCTCTCTCTCTCTCTCTTTCTCTCTCTCTCTCTCCCCTACCCCAACCTCTCTCCTTCTCTCCCTCTCCCTAAAGAAGCAGTAGTTAAAGGCAAAGAGCCTGGTGATTAAAAAGCAGACTCTGCCCTAAATCAGACCTTTCTTCTGTCCCTTACCAGCTGTGTGACCTTGGCAAGTTAGTTAACATCTCTGTGCTTCATTGCCCTCATCTGTAAAATGAGGCTCATAGGCCGGGCACGGTAGCTCACGCCTGTAATCCCAGCACTTTGGGAGGCCGAGGCGGGCGGATCACGAGATCAGGAGATCGAGACAATCCTGGCTCACATGGTGAAACCCCGTCTCCACTAAAAGTATTAAAAAAAAAAAAAATTAGCCGGGTGTGGTGGCTGGCGCCTATAGTCCCAGCTACTCGGGAGGTTGAGGCAGGAGAATGGCGTGAACCCGGGAGGCGGAGCTTGCAGTGAGCCGAGATCACAGCCACTGCACTCCAGCCTGGGAGACAGAGACTCCGTCTCAAAAAAAAAAAAAAAAAAATTAGGCTTATAAT
This sequence comes from Pongo abelii, assembly GCF_028885655.2. Taxonomy (NCBI): domain Eukaryota; kingdom Metazoa; phylum Chordata; class Mammalia; order Primates; family Hominidae; genus Pongo; species Pongo abelii. The sequence continues at coordinate 41,853,355 of NC_072007.2, forward strand.
AGTGTACTTCTGATAGGGATGTTATAGGGATGGAATGAGTTGATGCAGTAAAGAACTTAGTACCCGGCCTGTGTTAGAGACACTATGGATCCCTGGCTCATCTACAAAAAGCCAGACTCACTGTCAAAAGGCATACTAAGGCCAGATGTGGTGGCCTCCCAAATCCTAGCACTTTGGGAGGCCAAGGTGGGCAGATCACTTGAGGTCAGGAGCTTGAGACCAGCCTGACCAACATAGTGAAACCTCATCTCTGCAAAAAATACAAAAATTAGCAGGGCATGGTGATGGACACCTGTGTCCCGGCTACTCAGGAGGCTGAGGCAGGAGAATCGCTTGAACCTGGGAGGCAGAGGTTACAGTGAGCCGAGATTGCACCACTGCACTCCAGCCTGGGCGACAGAGTAAGACTCAGTCTCAAAAAAAAAAAAAAAAAAAAAAAAAAAAGCGTACTAGGATTCTCTCTCTAGAGCCCCCAAAAGTCTCCTGAAATCAACCTGTCCATAATCTCATCATATTCACCCCACCCCATTCCCCAAACAAGAACAAACAAATCCCACTGATCTCTTCTTTCGTTTCCCAGGCAGGCAGTTCTTAGCCTTGCCAGCTAACGAGGTACTGCCTAGGCTGGAAGAATGGGAGGCAGCTTTGACTTAACCTCCCCCCTTACCTTTCATCTGATAAATGCTGAAGCAGTTTCTGGATCTCTCTTCAGAATGACTCTGTACCCCATTTCTCCACAGGCCTCTGCTGCTCCCTGAGCCTCCTTTATTTTAGATTTTAGATTTAGGACAGGGTCTCGCTCTGTCACCCAGGCTGGAGTGCAGTGGCATGATCACGGCTCACTGCAGCCTTAACTTCCCAGGTTCAAGTGATCCTCCCACCTCAACCTCCTGAGTAGCTGGGACTACAGGCAGGAGCTACCAAGCCTGGCTAATTTTTTAATTTTTTTGTAGAAAGGGAGGTCACATTAGATTCCCCAGGCTGGTCTTGAACTCCTGTGCTCAAGCAGTCCTCCCACCTCCATCTCCCAAAGTGCTGGGATGACAGGTGTGACACACCGCACCCTGAGCCTTCTTTAGAAGGTACAGAATGTGCACTGATTAGAGATGTGTGGTGATTTAACAAACATTTAAAACTGCCTGTTTTGTACAATGTAACAGACTGGGGCTGAAGGAAAGGAGAAATATAGAGATGCACTGTAGACACAGACGGTGATAGAGGAGGGTCAGCAGGGAAAGCAAGAACCAACATACTGCCAGGCCAGGCAGCTCAGCGCTGTGTAGGGGCTGATGTGGTGGGCGCTTTCTTCAGTTTCCCACATCAGCAATGTCCTCCCGATGATCGTGCCCAACAGCGGGGTCCTTAGATGGTAAGGCTAAGAACTGCCTGCCTGGGAAACCAAAGAAGAGATCAGTAGGATTTGTTTGTTCTCGTTTGGGGAATGGGGTGGGGTGGATATGAGATGATGGACAAGTTGATTTCAGGAGACTTTTGGGGGCTCTAGGAAGAGAATCCTAGTATGCCTTTTAATTTTTTTTTTAGACTGAATCTCACTGTTGAGGTTTGAGTTTACTGGTTAAGTACTATATTACTTGCTGCAGGCTACCATAACAGAATACCTTAGACTGCGTGGCTTAAACAACAGACATTCACTGTCTCCCAGTTCTGGAGACTAGAAGTTCAAGATTAAGGTGCCAGCAGATTTGGTTTCTCCCAAGGCCTCTCTTCTTGCCAGCCAAGAAGAGAGGCCTTCTCGCCTTCTCGCAGTGTCCTCACGTGGCCAGGTGTCTCTCTATGTCCAAACTTCCTCTTCTTATAAGGACACCAGTCAGATTGGATTAGGGCCCACCATCATGGCCTCATTTTCACTGAATCACCTCTTTAAAAGGCTTATCTCCGGCCAGGCGTGGTGGCTCACGCCTGTAATCCCAGCACTTTGGGAGGCCGAGGTGGGCGGATCACGAGGTCAGGAAATTGAGACCATCCTGGTGAAACCCCGTCTCTACTAAAAATACAAAAATACAAAAAATGTGGTGGCGCATGCCTGTAGTCCCAGCTACTTGGGAGGCTGAGGCAGGAGAATCCCTTAAACCAGGGAGGCAGAGGTTGCAGTGAGTTAAGATTGCGCCACTGCACCCCAGCCTGGCCACAGAGCAAGACTCCATCTCAAATAAATAAATAAAAGGCTTATCTCCAAATACAGCCATATTATGAGGAACTGGGGGTTAGGGCTTCAACGGATGAATTTTGAGGGGACACAATTCAAGCCATAACAAGTACCCAACACCCCACCCGTGTCTTCCACATGCTGTAAAGAATAAGCATGCAGTCTGGGCGTGGCGGCTCACACCTGTAATCCCAGCACTTTTGGAGGCCGAGGCGGGTGAATCCCTTGAGCCTAGGGAGTTTGAGACCAGCCTGGGCAATATGGTGAAACCCCGTTTCTACCAAAAATAGAAAAATTAGCCAGATGTGGTGGTGTGCACCTGTGGGCCCAGCTACTTGGGGGGCTGAGGTGGGAGGACTGCTGGAGCCCGAAAGTCAAGGCTGCAGTGAGCTATGATAGTGCCACTGCACTCCCGTGTGGACAACAGAGCGAGACCCTGTCTCAAAATAAATAAATAAATAGAAGAATAGGCTGGGCACAGTGGCTCACTCCTGTAATCCGAGCACTTTGGGAGGCCGAGGTGGTCGGATCACCTGAGGTCGGGAGTTGGAGACCAGCCTGACCAACATAGAGAAACCCCGTCTCTACTAAAAATACAAAATTAGCCGGGTGTGGTGGTGCATGCCTGTAATCCCAGCTACTCAGGAGGCTGAGGCAGGAGAATCGCTTGAACCCAGGAGGTGGAGGTTGCAGTAAGCCAAGATCACGCCATTGCACTCCAGCCTGGGCAACAAGAGTGAAACTACTCTGTCTAAAAAAAAAAAAAAAAAAAAGCAGAAGAAGGAGGAGGAGGAAAGAAGAAAAAGAAGAAAGACACCACAGCTGAGTATTTGGAGCTATATAGATACCCCTTCCCTTCGGGTTTCTTCCTGTTTTTTTTAGTTCAGTAACTGCTGAATTGAATTGAATTCTTTGGTTGGTTAGCAAAGCGTCGTGGAAAAAGTGTCCTCTCTTCTCAGAGGCGTTTCTTTAAAAAAAAAAAAAGAATGGGAAAAATACATTATTGAGACTTCCAAGGGTTTCATTTAAAAGCCTGTGAGTAAAGGAGAACAATGGTTATGAAGATTTGTATCAAAAAAGAGAAGGGCCCAAGGCAGGGTGCAGGAGTGCAGTGCCTGGAGCCTCAGGGCAGAGACCTCCTCTGTTTGGGAAAGGAGCCCTTTCTGACTGCGCTCCACATATCCCGCATTAATCCATGGCTGTGACTCCGCTACCGTCTATAGGTGCCCTTCAATAGCTACATTATTCATTCCTTTCAGCATGTAAGTTAATTTTTCCCAACCTAAAACAAGTGCTGCTTTTATCCTCTCAAAACTCTTGGTATGTAAGAAGCAACATTCCAGGCCCTGTTATTGCAAACTATCGGTCAAGCCTCAGTATTCTAACGTATAAGCTGGTAGCTGAAAAGTGTAGCAAACCACAGCTAGCCAGGCATTTTCTCCTGTATTTACTTCTCATTCCTGTGTCATTTCTCTGACCAGCTGATGGAAATCTAAAAGATGAGTGACTTTTCCTTCCCCTCATTCATTACTCCAAGATAATTCCTGACTGAAAATGCAGAACTTGGACATTATTGTAATTCATTTTTAATAGCCAGCTAGACTGGGTGTGGTGGTTCACACCTGTAATCCCTGCAGCTCAAGAGGCTGGGGTGGGAGGATCACTTGAGCTCAAGAGTTCGACACCAGCCTGGGCAACAGAGCAAAACCCCATCTCTACAAAAAAATATAAAAATGAACTCAGCATGGTGGTGAATGCCTGTAGTCCTAGCTAATCAGGAGGCTGAGGCAGGAGGATCAGATGAGCCCAGGATTCAGGGCTGCTGTGATCTAGGATTGTACCACTGCATTCCAGTCTGGGTGACAGAATAAGACCCTATCTTTCAAAAAAAAAAAAAAAAAAAGGAGCCAGCTAATACAGGACAAAATAATCCTCTCTCTCTCTCTCTTTTTTTTTTGAGACGGACTCTCGCTCTGTCACCCAGGCTGGAGTGCAGTGGTGTGATCTCGGCTCACTGCAACCTGCAACCTCTGCCTCCCGGATTCAAGCGATTCTCCCACCTCAGCCTCTCGAGTAGCTGGGACTACAGGCGACTGCCACCACGTCAGGCTAATTTTTGTATTTTTAGTAAAGACTGGGTTTCATCATGTTGGTTGGTCAGGCTGGTCTTGAACCCCTGACCTCAGGTGATCTGCCTGCCTCAGCCCCCCAAAGTGCTGGGATTACAGGAATGAGCCACTGTGCCCTGCCCAAAATAATCCTTTCTGTCGAAAAAAAAAAAAAAGTGTTTCATGTAATAAACACTGGTTCTAATCATAAGAGAAAATATATAGAAAACAGAACTCACAGGTGTTTCTTAAAAGTAGGTCACATGGCACCAAGTGGTTGAGCACAGAACACTACATTTATCTTGATTGTCTGATAAATATTATTTTGAATTTTGTTTCTACTTGACTGATCTACTGTCTTTGCTTCCTATTGCTGCTGTAACTAGTGACTACAGTAGTGGCTGAAAACAACACAAATATATCATCTTAAAGTTCTGGAAGCCACAAGTCCAAAATGAGTGTTCCAAGCTAAAATCAGGGAGTCAGCCAGGATGCGTTCTTCTAGAATTACCTAGCCCCTGTGTGCATCTTCTGGGCAACCAATAGATTTTGACTAATATTCAATTATTTGAGTATGGCTGCTAAGTTAACTCTCCTTTGTTTTTTGTTTTGTTGTTGTTGTTTTGTTTGTTTGAGATAGAGTCTTACTGTGTCACCCAGGCTGGAGTGCAATGGCACAATTTCGGCTCACTGCAACCTCTGCCTCCCAGGTTTCAGCGATTCTCCTGCCTCAGCCTCCCGGGAAGCTGAGATTATAGGCATGCGCCACCACATCCATCTAATTTCTGTATTTTTAGTAGAGACAGGGTTTCACCATGTTGGCCAGGCTGGTCTCAAACTCCTGACCTCAGGTGATCTGCCTGCCTCGGCCTCCCAAAGTGCTATGATTACAGGCATGAGCCACTGTCGGCAACTCTCCATTGTTTTTAATGTCAACAAATGAGATAACCTTTTAATAAACCAAAAATAATCTCTCAATTACACATACCTAGATATGTAGTGAATATGAATTGGAAAATGAGGAGAAATCCAATGCAATATACCCCATCCAGCACAGCCACTGTGTAACTGGCACTGGTAAACATGAACAACACTTTCATTTGTAAAGAAACCAACTTCAGCGACATTTGTGACATTTTAAAGAGTAATTGGATGTTTCTTATGGATCTGAGTCTTTAATATGAACCAACCATAAGAAATGTCAGTTTAAAATCATTACTCTTTTTGCTAGAGAGCACTATATCTGCAAACCCAAGCTATTCAAGTTTCACAAATAGGCGTTTTGATGCATCCCCTGGTGATATATGTTGAAATATGATTTACTCCAAAGCTTAACAGTGTCAGTTTGATTCAGGCACATGAACCAATCAATGCAATGTGCAAATCCTTCAGTGTTGTTTGTCTCCACTGTGAGGAGGCTCACCGTTCAAGTGGTGTCCCTAATATAGATCAGTGGCTGTGAAAGACATTCTTGGTGGCTTCACTCTTTCTTCCATGCTAATGGAATGTGGATTTTGCTCAAGTGGTAATTTGCCCAATGCAGGCATATCCCCAAGGGATGAATCATGATTGGGCTAAGTCTGTCACGGATATCACATTCCAACTTGACAGATAGTCACATTCCTGGCTTCCCTTGCAGCTACATTGACTGTTAACTAATAATGAACTAGTATTGTTACTGAGACAGGGGACATCTACTGGAATGCTTCTGAAAAATATTATTTTCCCCTACTAAAAAGGAACAAGAAGAGAGTTTGCTGGCGTCTCTCTCCTCCTTTCCGTAAGAGTTGTGGCAGCCATCATGAAGTTCTGAAGTGAAAATCCAACTAACCAGGAGTAAAGTGAAAAAGAGAGTATGGATACGGGATAACATGGTCAATTGCCAGACCATCTCTGGAAATGTTTACTTCCACCCTTTTTACTGAGAGAAAGGAATATATGTACACTATTATCTAAGCTGGTTTTAATTATATTTCCTGTCATGAACAACTGAGAACATTCCTAATTGATAAAGAGTTTGGGGGAGCAAAATCCATTTAAAATAACAAAAAATAAGAGAATTCAGCCAGGCGTGGTGGTTCACACCTATAATCCCAGCACTTTGGGAGGCCGAGGCGGGCAGATCACTTGAGACCAGGAGTTCGAGACCTGCCTGGCCAACATGGCGAAACCTCATCTCTACTAAAACTGCAAAAACTTAGCTGGGTGTGATGGTGCATGCCTGTGGTCCCAACTGCTTGGGAGGCTGAGACACGAGAATCACTTAAATTCAGGAGGCAGAGGTTGCAGTGAGCCAAGATCGCCCAGAACACTCCAGTCTGGGCAACAGAGTGAGACTCCGTCTCAAAAAAAAAAAAAAAAGAGAATTCCCTACAATTTAGAAAAACCTTTTCCTGTGTTAACTGTGTTAATAATAATCTCTTCAGGCTGGGCTCAGTGGCTCACACCTGTAATCCCAACATTTCAGGAGGCCGAGGCAGGTAGAAGTCTTAAGCTCAAGAGTTCAAGACCAGCCTGGGCAAGATGGCAAAACTCCATCTCTACAAAAAATACAAAACATTAGCTGCAGGTGGTGGTGCGTGCCTGTAGTCTGAGCTACTCGGGAGGCTGAGGTGGTAGGATCACCTAAGCCCAGGAGGAGGTCGAGGCTGCAATGAGCCATGACCATATCACTGCACTCCATCCTGGGTGACAAAGTGAGACACCGTCTTAAGAGACAATAACAATAAACTCTTCAACAGAGCTGGCAACTTGTTTTGAGCTCTAGTCCTTTAAATGCACCCTTTCTCTCTCTCTCTCTTTTTTTTTTTTTTTTTTTTGAGACGGAGTCTCACTCTGTCACCTAGGCTGGAGTGCACTGGCGCAATCTCAGCTCACTGCAACCTCTGCCTCCCAGGTTCAAGCGATTCTCCCGCCTCAGCCTCCCGAGTAGCTGGGATTACATGCGCCTGCCCCCATGCCCAGCTAACTTTTGTATTTTTGGTAGAGAAGGAGTTTCACCATATTGGGCAGGCTAGTCTCGAACTCCTGACCTTGTGATTCGCCTGCCTCAGCCTCCCACAAGTGCTGGGATTACAGGCATGAGCCCCCGTGCCCAGCCTAAATGCACTCTTTCAACCCAAATCATGTTTAACACATACTTCCTAGATTTTCTGAAGTATAGCGGAGTCTGAAGACTTAATGTTTATTTAGGTGGCAAATTGCGGACTTCCTTCCATTCATTTTTAACCCAATGACTGGACAGTGCACTATTTTGGAATTTATTTATTTATTTATTTGAGACGGAGTCTCGCTCTGTCACCCAGGCTGGAGTGTGGCATGATCTTGGCTCCCTGCAACCTCTGCCTCCCAGGCTCATGTGATTCTCCTGCCTCAACCTTCTGAGTAGCTGGGATTACAGGTATGTGCCACCACACCCGGCTAATTTTTTGTATTTTTAACAGCCTTTTGTATTTTAGCAGCCTTTTGTATATTAGCAACTTTTTTAGCCAGGGAAAATAATGATATTTTTCAGAAGCATTACAGTAGATGTCCACTGTCTCAGTAAAGGTACTAGTTCACTAGTAGTTAACAGCTTAATAGAAACAGGGTTTCACCATGTTGGTCAGGTTGCTCTCAAACTCCTGACCTCAGGTGATCTGCCCTCTTTGGCCTCCCAAAGTGCTGGGGTTAGAGGTGTGAGCCACAGTGCCTGGCCCCAGAATTTCTTATAGTATGGTGGAGCAAAAAGCACAATCCGCGATGCCAAACCATGGACCAAGGCTTCACCATTGTTGTTTCTGATCATGCATTTCTCCCCTTTATTCCATTTCTTGGCATCCTTTCTTCACTTCCCCTATCACTCCACCATCAATTTCTAGTCCCTCCTGAAATTGCTTCCTTAAAAATCAACAAGGCCCTTCCAGTCAAATTCAAAGGCTTTACTCAGCTTCTCTCCACTTGAGTGCCTGTATTCAGTGCTACTGTGGGTTCACCAGAGCCTAACCTCTACCTTGGACTCCTGTCCCCACAACTTTGCTCCCTCAGAGAGATAGTCCATGCCTAGGGCTTCGGACATCCCCTCTTCATTAGAAGTGGTAGGAAAGCAGTGGTCAGAGCACCTGATTTGAAGACCAACCTTTATCCCTCACTGGCTGGGAGGGCTTGCGTGAGTCAGCTTCTCTGAGCTTTAATTGATGAACTTGTGAAACAGCTGGTCCACCTGTCCTTAAGAGGTATGTTTTGAGGTGCTTTCCAGCCCCTCGTCTGAGACCTCCTCCCTGCTCCATGACCTGGGCAACCATGACCCTGATGGGTAGATTATTGGCCTAAAGGGGAATGCCCAAGGAGAGGCAATATATTGACTGGTCAGTAATCAAAAGTATTCTCTCTTTCTCAAAAACCTGGGCAAAGGGCCGGGCGTGGTGGCTCACGCCTGTAATCCCAGCACTTTGGGAGGCCGAGGTGGGTGGATCGTGAGGTCAAGAGATCAAGACCATCCTGGCCAACATGGTGGAACCCCGTCTCTACTGAAAATACAAAAATTAGCTGGGCGTGGTGGCACGCGCCTGTAGTCCCAGCTACTGGAGAGGCTAAGGCAGGAGAATCGCTTGAACCCTGGAGGCAGAGGTTGCAGTGAGCCAAGATCGCACCACTGTACTCCAGTCTGGCGTCAGAGCAAGACTCTGTCACAAAAAAACAAAGAAAAAACCTGAGCAAAGAGACCTAGAGCATGTAGTCTAATGGCAGACATGAGGAAAAAAAGGGTGAGGATATCAGGCTGGCAGGCTGGGGCAATATGAGCACATTGCCCCATTGTCCTGACTGGAACACACTGATGAGTAATGAGACTATAATAGCAGCCTGCTGAGGAAAGCAGGAGAGCACTACGGTCACAGAGAGGTCCAGGATGGGAGGCCATCCTGGGTCTGAGTCTCATCCTAGTTCCTGTGTCCTTTGGTTCCGTGAGACATCCTTGAAACCTTTCAGTCTACCCCTTTTATTTGTACCAACTCCTCTATCTGATCCTGTCAGAAAGCCTTGACCACTCAGAGCCTCACAGAAGAGTGATGAGAACAGGTAACTAGAATACAGCCAACTAATTTCAATTCAACAAAAGATCTGCCTCCCTCGGGAAACCTCTTCCGTGTTCCACGGGCCCCCAGAAAAGTCCATAAAGTACTTTCTGAGCATTTAGTGTGGGCTCAGGTTGATGGCCTGACGGGATTTGGGAAAGGGGAAGGAGGGACGTGATAAGAGTTAGACCAAGGCAGATGTAACCCTAGCGAAGCGGCTACGTTGTCTGGGGTATATACGCTGGGGTTTGTTGTCACGCTCCAGGAAAATTTAGGACACAGACACACACAAGGAGTTTAGGAGCGGAGGTTTAACAGGTAGAAGAGAAGAAAAAGAGAAACAGCTCCCTCCATAGAGGAAAGGGCCTCTGAGCAGAAAGGACTGAGCAGAAAAGGAGCAGCAGTGGTGAGTGCCCCAAATTTTATAGTCCGGTTTGAGCAGGTGGTGTCTGATTTACATAGGGCTCATAGATTGGTTCAATCAGGTACGACATTTACATAGTGAGTGGGGAAGGCTCGTCCCCCTACCCTAATCTTATGCAAATGGGCTTTCCAGTTGATGGCACCATCTTGTCTGCTCCTTACAATACGCATGACTGACAGAAAAGAGAAGATGGAGCCGCCATTTTGAAAAAGTCTAGTCCTTAGTTCCTGCCCACATTCCCCCGGCAAGCTCCCAGCTTGCTTGTGTATGTCTGCAGCTTGACTTTACAGGCTGCTCTTTGGGGCTGCTTTTCATTAAAAAGAAAAGCCTGCCGGGTGGGGTACAGGCTCAAGCCTGTAATCCCAGCCCTTTGGGAGGTGGAGGCGAGCGGATTACCTGAGGTCGGGAGTTCAAGACCAGTCTGACCAACATAGAGAAACCTCATCTCTACTAAAAATACAAAATTAGCCAGGCGTTGTGGCACATGCCTGTAATCCCAGCTACTTGGGAGGCTGAGGCAGGAGAATCGCTTGAACCTGTGAGGCGGAGGTTGTGGTGAGCCGAGATCACGCTATTGCACTCCAGTCTGGGCAACAAGAGCGAAACTCTGTCTCAATCAATCAATCAATAGAAAAGCCTTATGATGGAGGACTCCCATGCCCTTACTATCTGCCTAAGTAATTTCTTCTTCTTCTTTTTTTTTTTTTTTTTTTTTGAAACGGAGTCTCACCTTGTCACCCAGGCTGTGGTGTAATGGTGCGATCTCGGCTCACTGCAACCTCTGCCTCCTGGGTTCAAGCGATTCTCCTGCTTCAGCCTCCAGAGTAGCTGGGATTACAGGCGCCCGCCACCACACCCAGCTAATTTTTGTATTTCTAGTGGAGATGGGGTTTTACCATGTTGGCCAGGCTGGTCTCGAACTCCCAACCTCATGTAATCCACCCACCTTGGCCTCCCAAAGTGCTGGGGTTACAGGCGTGAGCCACCGTGTCCGGCCAGTAATTTCTTCTTAACTCCTGTATCACTAGTGTGGGAGGAGGGGAGGAGGCAAGGAACAAGACAGAGAAGGTACAGTCACCTAGAGTTGTCATTGTTTTGTCCATTTGGCACATATCTCCTCCCTTTCTTCTAGTATTAGGAACCCTCTTTCTCACGGAGAACCCATTAACCCATTCCCATGTGATTTAGCTGGAGTTCTTCCAGCAGCATCATACAAGTGGGCACATGGCCAACCCTCCCAGGCCAGAGTGCATGCCATTTTCCGGGTTACTGTGATGGGTTGAGGGGTGGGCTCAAAAGCTGTGAGTCAGAACCTGGCTGGGCCTGTCGGAATTGCTCCTCCAGTTTTCCTATGGAACTCTTGGGAGAATAACATTTTCTCTAGAGCAGAAGCCATGAAGAAAGCTAAGCTGAGAGCTGTCAGAGATGATCTTGGCCTCCATGTGGAGCTATCTGGCCAGAGAATATGGCCCAAAGGAAAGCAGAGATGACAGAGAAGCAGGGGTACAGGAAAGGGGTCTAAATGGCATAATTTGGCTTCCTGAATCCAACTCTACCTGAAGCCATTCCCATTCCTTACTTATGCTGCCCAGATATGGGTAACTAATACATCTCTTTCTTCCTTACAGTGGTTTGAATTGCATTTATATCACCGACAAAAAAACAAACAAACAAACAAAAAAACACCTTGACAAAGATGGAAAGTAAAGGAGAAAGATGGAGACTGGGTTGCACAGGATGGGTGGCCTCTGAGGGCTCTAAAAGCCAGGCAGAGAAGCTTGCCTTATTATGATACATAAATCCTTTCTGGAAAGAGGTGAGAAATGCTGTTATCCCCCTTTAGCTCTGATTCTTCCCTTGATGTGCTGAGGGGCACTAAGAAGACTCTTTCCTTTAACTGTAAGAAGAGGGTAACAGCCACATTTCACTCCAAACCATTAATTTAATAAGTTTAGACAGAAGAGATTATTAGCCTCAGAAGGTGTTGCTTTCATTATCATTGAAATGTGCTTTTTCTGCTTTCTACTATGTTCTAGTCTTCCCTCCCTGGATGGCCACATGCAAATTAGGGAATGTTGCAATGCCCAGAGCAGAGTTATAACATCCAGCCATATTACAACAGCAGTTTTATATAAATGGCCATCCTCTAAACTGTGGACATATGATAAAGTATGCGGGCTCTTCTCATAATTAAAAGCCCAAAAGGGAACGAAGGAAACACAGAGAACATTATTCTAGTGACTTATAAAACTGGGCTGGAGAAAATCTCCTATGTCTAGAGGTGGAAGAGAAAGGATAAAAAGGGAGAAGGAGTAGAATAGAAAATGGAAATGAGAAAAAGAGATGGTGGTGGAAAGAAGGGCTGCAGTAGAAGACAGGAGAGAATAGAGCAAGCAGAGGCAGGAAGCCAAGTCCGAAAAGGAGGAGAGGACTGGGGAGTGTTTAGATCAAGACTCTTCTCTTGGCTGGGCGCAGTGGCTCACGCCTGTAATCCCAGCACTTTGGGCAGCCGAGGCAGGCGGATCACCTCAGGTCAGGAGTTCGAGACTAGCCTGGCCATCATGGTGAAACCCCATCTCTACTAAAAATACAAAGATTAGCTGGGCATGGTGGCGCACACCTGTAGTGCCAGCTACTTGGGGAGGCTGAGGCAGGAGAATCGTTTGAACCCGGGAGGCGGAGGTTGCAGTGAGCCAAGATCGTGCCACTGCAGTCCAGTGTGAGTAACAGAGGGAGACTCCATCTCAGAAAAAAAAAAAAAAGGGCCGGGCAAGGTGGCTCATACCTGTAATCCCAGCACTTTCGGAGGCCAAGGCAGGTGGATCACCTGAGGTCAGGAGTTCCAGACTAGCCTGGCCAACATGGTGAAACCCCGTCTCTACTAAAAACACAAAGATTAGCTGGGCATGGTGGCACACACCTGTAGTCCCAGCTACTTGGGGAGGCTGAGGCAGGAGAATTGCTTGAACCTGGGAGGCAGAGGTTGCAGTGAGCCAAGATCGCGCCACTGCACTCCAGCCTGGGCAACAGACGGAGACTCCATCTTAGGAAAAAAATAAAAATAAAAATAAAAAATAAGGCCAGGCAAGGTGGCTCACGCCTGTAATCCCAGCACTTTGGGAGGCTAAGGCATGTGGATCACGAGGTCAGGAGTTCAAGACCAGCCTGGCCAACATGGTGAAACCCCGTCTCTACTAAAAATACAAAAATTAGCCAGGTGTGGTGGCTGGTGGCGAATGCTGTTAATCCCAGCTACTCAGGAGGCTGAGGCAGGAGAATTGCTTGAACCCAGGAGGCAGAGGTTGCAGTGAGTTGAGATTATGCCATTGCACTCCAGCCTGGGCAACAAGAGTGAAACTCCATCTCAAGACCCTTGTCTTCTCTGGACCTCCATTTCCTCCTCTAGGGCATCCATAGGCAGGGCCAGCTACATAATTTGCAGGGCCCAATACAAAATCAAAATATGGAGCCCTATGTTCAAAATGTATTCAAAATTTGGAGGCAGCAGCACAGCATTAAACCAACTGTGGGGCCCTGTGCAACCATGGAGGTCACACGCCCATGAAGCTGGCTGTGATAAATTAATTAGATCAGGATTTTCAGAAGGTGTTCTGTAAACTCCAGATATTCCAAAAACAAAAGATTCCTTAATCTCATCTCTAGAAAGTGGGGCGCATTTCCCCATCCCTTCATTGAAGTTTCAAAATGCGCATGAACTGCTCCAGAAAGCCCTGTTGAAAGCAAGAAATGTGTGTGCCTTCATTTCAACCAGTTTCTCAAATGTATTTGACCATAGCAACATTTTTTCCCCAATTCTCCATATTAATACCCCATATACCCCATTTTGCAAAATGCTTGAAGTCGATGGTCTTGAGGTCCCTGGAGCTAGAAGAGGCATTAGCAGTCACCCACAGCAGCCCCTTCTGCCCTGAGATTGGATGCTCACAAATCTGCTCTTCTTGGCCTTGATGATGACAGTGATCTCTTTCTTCCAGATCTGATGAGTGTGGGGCGTGAGAGGAGATTCCTGGGGTTGCAAAACCTGCAGCAGGTTCTCAAAGATGACATATCAACTCCCCTAAATGCCCCTCCACTCAGGCACCATGAAAGCCTTTGTTTCAATACACTCAAAATGTTACCTCTTCACGGCTGGGCACAGTGGCTCACGCCTATAATCCCAGCACTTTGGAAGGCTTAGGTGGGTGGATCATGAGGTCAAGAGATCGAGACCATCCTGACCAACATAGTGAAACCCTGTCTCTACTAAAAATACGAAAAAAATTAGCTGGGCGTGGTGGTGCATGCCTGTAGTCCCAGCTATTCAGGAGGCAGAGGCAGGAGAATCACTTAAACCCGGGAGGTGTAGGTTGCAGTGAGCCGAGATCACACCACTGCACTCCAGCCTGGGTGACAGAGCTAGACTCCGTCTCAAAAAAAAAAAAAAAAAAAGTTACTTCTTCACTAATTTCTAATCTCCCCAGAAAATTTGTAAGGGGGTTTTGATACCATATGTAGGACAGGGAGTCTTTGGTTATTATGAATAAATACAATGTTTATAGAACTCTTGCATCTCAGATCATTATATTCAATTCAAAGTGTGTAATTTTATTTGGGGAGGATTTATGCTGAGAACTATCAGTATCCCAGCGCCTTTGATCAGGAACCCAGGAACTCCTAAAGTGTAGACCATTATCCCCTATAGAGATTAGTTAACTTTCAATCTGGGTAAGAAGAATAAAGTTTCTTTGCAAAAGAAAGCCCAAATGCCATCTTTTTCCTTCTCCATAAACACTAGTATAAGAAGAGACTTATAAGTAGAAGCTCGAGGTTGAATCTCATCTCTATCTTTGTTGCACTGAACTAATCACTACATCCTCCTCTCTGCCTTTGTTTTCTCATCTATAAAATGGGAATAATAATAATAATAGCAAAGATTCTTCTAGCAATAAGATAAATGCATGAGAAAGCTGTCTAAAGATTGAACTGTAGCAAGAGTTGCTAAAGCACTTCTTACCTATTACAAATGTCTAGAGCCAAATTTCCACAGTACGGCATGGACAGATGATTTTAAAATCAGAAAGAAAAAAACAGTTATAAAAATACTTAGTGAGATTCGGCCAGGCATGGTGGCTCACACCTGTAATCCCAGCACTTTGGGAGGCCAAGGTGGGCAGATCACGAGGTCAGGAGATCCAGACCATCCTGGCCAACATGGTGAAACCCCATCTCTACTAAAAATGCAAAAATTAGCCAGGTGTGGTGGCGGATGCCTGTAATCCCAGCTACTCGGGAGGCTGAGGCAGGAGAATCGCTTGAACCCAGAGGTGGAGGTTGCAGTGAGCTGAGATGGCGCCACTGCACTCCAGCCTGGGTGACAGAGTGAGACTCCGTCTCAAAAAATAAATAAATAAATAAAAATAAATACTTAGTGAGAGTCTCCCTCACTGGTCACTTTGCTTGGGGGTTCAAATTATAACCCAAAACTATGGAATATGCTTACTTGGGAGATTCTTAAAGCTCCTGTACATGAATCTTTTTGAAACATATCAAGGGTCCTTAGAAATCTGATCTGATGTGACTCTCAGAGCACTCTGATGACACCTGCTGGCTAGGCATGGTGTGACAACTGTGTTCTAGTCTAGACAGACGGAGATGGTCTGGAACCCGAGTGGAGTACCTGGGAAGCTGAGGCTGGAGAGAAATCCTGACCTTCAATCTTGCTGCGCAAAGTGTGGTCCAAGGGCCTGCAGTATCGGGATCACTAGGAGCTTGTAAATGTGGGATCAGACTCTACATTTTTTTTTTTAGAGACCGGGTCTTGCTATGTTGCCCAGGCTGGTCTCAAAACTCCTAAGCTCAAGCAATCCTCCCGCCTCAGCCTCCTGAGTTGCTGGGATTACAGGCACTGGCTCAGACTCTGCATTTTCATGAGATCCTCCAAGTGATTCGTGTGTGCTTTAGAGTGAAAGAAACATGTTCTAGTGTTCTAGAGGACTAGTGACTAAGCGTCAAAGGGGGACTCTAAGGAGGAAGCTATGTTAAAGAAAAATATTTTTTTTTCTTTTTTTGAGACAAGAATCTGACTCTGTCAACCAGACTGTAGTGTTATTGTGCCATCCCAGTTCACTACAACCTCTGCCTCCCAGGCTCAAGCGATCTGCCCACCTCAGCCTCCCGAGTAGCTGGGACCACAGGCACGAGCCACCACGCCTGGCTAATTTTTGTATTTTTTGTAGAGACAAGGTTTCACCATGTTACCCAGACTGGTCTTGAAGTCAAGCAATCCACCCACCTCAGCCTCCCGAAGTGCTGGGATTACAGGCATGAGCCACTGTGCCTGGCTGAAAAAAAAAATTTAGCTGCACATAGGGCTAGCAACTCACAGAAAGCTTGGCACTTCTGCTGTTTCTGGTCCAAGCCTTTCGTTACACCAGTGCATAAACAGGCCCATCGCCCCACAACAGTTTTTCTTATTTTCATTTTTATCCTGTTTTCTACTTATTCTATTGAAGACATTTTTCCTCCCAGAGGAATATTCCTACAATTCTGTAATGAAATGACAGGAAAACAGGATTCCCGTTACAGAAAATTTGCTTTAAGATCATATTTTTCAAAATACAAAGGTTTCTTAGAAGTGTTTTTGTGCTTTTTAAAAATGTTCTGTGTACTGGTCATACCTACAAATAACAAATAATAATAATAGCACGGCCAGGCGCAGTCGCTCACTCCTGTAATCCCAACACTTTGGGAGGCCAAGGCAGGTGGATCACGAAGTCAGGAGTTCGAGACCAGCCTGGCCAACAGTGAAACCCCGTCTCTACTAAAAATACAAAAATTAGCTGGGCATGGTGGCATGCACCTGTAGTCCCAGCTACTCAGGAGGCTGAGGCAAGAGAATCACTTGAACCCGGGAGGCGGAGGTTGCAGTGAGCTGAATTTGCAACACTGTACTCCTGTCTGGGCCACAGAGCGAGAATCCATCTCAATAATAATAATAACAATAATAATAATAACAGCACAAGGGAAGCAGGACTGGTGCTCTCCCCACAAACACCTGATACATTCATTTCTGTTGCCTTGTTTGTAATAGAAATAGATTCTAGGTAATATAAGCAAAAAAGAAATAAAGTAATTGTATTAGATGGATATGGTGGTAGCTTATAGAAAAACAGTACAAGCTGAACAACGACATCTCACAAAGGACAGGAAACAGGGTATTAGGTGTCCAGGAAGCTGGTGTTTCCAGGGCAACACCTTTGGGACAATTGTTTTCAGTCCTGCCTGTGTCACTGATCAGTATACAAATTCTGGGGATAGAGAGTCTGTTAGGTCTCACTTGGCTCATGTCCAGCCTTTGGATAAAGAAGGGCAGGACATTCTGATTTCAGGACTCCCCCAAAGTGTATCTGCGGAGGAAGGCAGGGTTGAGCATCCATTCTGTTTGGTTGAATGTGGTCATGCCCAAGTCATTCCAGTTGTTGCAGATTTTGACTATCACCCTGAGAGAGGGGTAAAACCCCAGAGGAAAATTGAGGTTTTCAACGGGGTGTGGTGGCTCACACCTGTAATCCCGGCATTTTGGGAGACTGAGGCGGGCGGATCACCTGAGGTCAGGAGTTTGAGACCAGCCTGGACAACATGGTGAAGCACTGTCTCTACTACAAATTACAAAAATTAGCCAGATGCAGTGGTGGGCACCTGTAATCCCAGCTACTTGGGAGGCTGAGGCAGGAGAATCGCTTGAGCCTGGGAGGCTGAGGTTGCAGTGAGCCAAGATCATACCACTGCACTCCAGCCTGGGTGACAGAGTGAAACTATATTAAAAAAAAAAAAAGAAAGAAAAAGAAAATTGAGGTTTTCAAGCTGAAAAGAAGAAAAGGTTAATAGGCAGGTGAAACCATGCCTCTCTATTGTGAGATAGGTATCTCCCATAGTATTGATTGATAAGAATATTTATAGCCTATTTACTCTAAAACCCATGTATTATTATTATTCCAAACCCATTGATTATTATTATTCCAAAACATATCTATTTTTAACTGTTTAAGCACATTATTGGAACATTCAGTGAGAGCTTGATGATCTTTGACTCTTCGAGGCAAATCAACTTTCTACCACGTCATCGGAATAAAACAGGAATTAAACAGTTGAAAGGGACTCTGCTCTCCCAAGACCTCTGGTGTCCACCCCCATCTAATATTCTTATGTATTCATAGGCGATGTTAAATAAATGGCAAGAGTCTCCTATTTCTTTTTTAAATAAGAAGAAAGACTGCGTAGCTATGAAAAATACACTCTGTCACCAGAGCCACGCAAGAGATCTTTAGAGGAATAAATAGCCGCAGTCTCATAGCAACATTCAGTTGAACAATGCTGAGAGCTGAAAGATGTTCTTCGGTTAGAAATTCATGCCTACAAAAGAATACCATCCACGAAGTTCCTCACTGTTAATTACAGATAGTAAAGCCAGTCCACAGGCAATGGAAATGAGGGTCCATCATGCAGCCAGCTTCTTGGGAAGGACTGACCAATATCCTCAGAAAGCTAAAATGAATGAATATGCTTTTTTTTTTTTTTTTTTTTTTTTGAGACAAGGTCTCTCTCTGTCCCCCAGGCCAGAGTGCAGTGGCACGATCTGGGCTCATTGCAACCTCCGCCTCCTAGGTTTCAGCAATTCTCCTGCCTCAGCCTCCCAAGTAGCTGGGATTACAAGTGCCCACCACCACATCTGGCTAATTTTTGTTTTTTTAGTAGAGACAGGGGTTTCACCATGTTGGCCAGATTGGTCTCAAACTCCTGACCTCAGGCGATGCGCCCATGTCGGCCTCCCAAAGTGCTGGGATTACAGGTGCGAGCCACTGTGCCCGCCAAATCTGCATATTATAGAGAGGTCTCAGTAACCAGACCCGTAACCTCACAGAGGCTTCTTAAGTGTTTTCTTTTATATTCTGTGCCCTGGTCACACCTACAAATAACAAATAATAATGATAACAGTACAAGGGAAACGAGGATGCTGTCCCACTCCTACTTGCTACAGACGTACCTCCACAAATAGAGCTGATACATTCGTGGAGCCTATTTGAAGGCTTACTTCTCTGCTTAAAAACTGTTCTATAAAGTAAAATAATCAACTTTTGTACTCTCTGAGGGATCTGGCATCCATGGCCCAAGAAGTTAGTAAATGCACATTTCTTTCTTTCTTTCCTTCCTTCCTTCCTTCTTCTCTTCTCTTCTCTTCTCCTCTCTCTCTCTCTCCCCCTCCCTCCCTCTGTCTCTCTCTCTCTCTCTCCTTTCTTTCTCTCTTTCTTTTTGAGACAGAGTTTCGCTCTTGTTGCCCAGGCTGGAGTGCAATGGTGCCGTCTCTGCTCACTGCAACCCCCACCTCCCAGGTTCAAATGACTCTCCTGCCTCAGCCTCTCAAGTAGCTGGGGATTACAGGTGCCCACCACCATGCCCGACTCATTTTTGTATTTTTAGTAGAGACAAGGTTTCACTTCGTTGGTCAGGCTGGTCTCAAACTCCTGATCTCAGGTGATCCACCCACCTCGGCCTCCCAAAGAGCTGGGATTATAGTGTGAGCCATCAAGTCCGGACTATCCTCATATGTTTTAATAAGAAGCTAATGTTTTCCCCCAGATTCTGGAGAAACATTGACCCTCTAGGAAGCGGTGGCAGGTATACAGCCATGGTTACCTGACTGAGACAGCTCAGGGCAGAGCAATGGAACTGGAGTCCCCTCCTGGCTTTGTCATCTTATTCCAGATGGGCTAGCCCAGGAACCTGACTTCACTGCACTCAGTTTCTCCATTTAGACAATTAAGTGGCAGATTTCTGTTCACTCCTAATGCAGCTCTAAAAGCCTGCCTTTCTAGTTACCTTCTAGGGGTAGAAAAGAGAGTCAGAAGAGGACAGGCACAGTGACTCATGCCTGTAATCCCAGCACTTTGGGAGGCTGAAGTGGGCAGATCACTTGAGGTCAGGAATTTGAGACCAGCCTGGCCAACATGGTAAAACCCCATCTCTACTAAAAATGCAAAAAAAAAAAAAAAAAAAAATTAGCCGGGTGCGTGCCTGTAATCCCAGCTACTTGGGAGGCTGAGGCAGGAGACTCACTTGAACCCAGGAGGCGGAGGTTGCAGTAAGCTGAGGTTGCATCACTGCACTGGGCAACAAAGCAAGTCTCCATCCTAAAAAAAAAAAAGGAGAGGTGGGGAGGGGGAGTCAAAAGAAATGAACAGAAAGCCATCTCTCCCACTTTAAATATATCCGGGCCCTCTCAAAAAAAGCCTCACATTTGAAACTTTCCTTTAGGTTCCCCATTTCTGGCCCATGGACTTTGGGGGAGCAGGTCCAGGAAATAAGTCCTTAAATTGGAAGCCAGAAGTATAAGAAAAATGGATCCAGAAGTTTATCCTTTAAATACCAAATCCTTGATTGGGCCTCCCTCCACCAACTGTTCTTTCTTTATCTGAACAAAACAGCAGTGGTCGGTACCAAAAGGCACCGTCCAGTGTGCTGGTCTATTTCTGTCCTGCATTGTGATTCTGAATGCTGAGATGATGGCTTATCAGGACCTTGGAGAGATCAACGCTATCCTGAGAGATTGAATTAAGGTATTGGTAAATGCCTGCCAAGATTGAATTAAGATTGGTAAATACCTTGGTAGGCTAGAACAATGGATGAAATCTAACGATTGAAGTTTAATCAGAAAAAAAAGAAATTTAATCAGGATAAAGTACATTCTGGTCCACAGAATACCAAGTGCATAAAAATAACTGATACTATGGAAAGAGGTTGGTCTAGAATGTTCAGGTTACTACAATCTCAATCTGTGCCAATAGGATGACTTGGCGCTCTACTCAACCCAAACATAGTGTGGTATGGGCTTTGATGAACAAAGCTGATCCAAGCAAGAGAAGAAAATATCCCCCTGTCCTTTGCTCAGGCCACATCTATGTCATTAGAATGACTTGAGTGTCAGGAAGGAAAGCCAGATAGACTCCAATCAGGTGAGTGGTGGCCCTGCTGAATGGAGAGACCATGAAAAGAATCCAAAATTCAGCCAGGGCCTGAAAAGGTGAATGAAGGCAGCAGCAACCTTAATGCAGAATCTCAGCCACCGAAATCAGGTGCTAAAATTAAAAGCGGTTGAGAAAGAATCACATAGGAATGTGAAAGAGTTGATGGGATGGAAGTGCCAGATGACAGGACATTAAGGTATCTTAAAAGAGCTAAAAGAAAGGCAATCAAGGCCGGGCATGGTGGCTCATGCCTGTAATCCCAGCACTGAGAGACCGAGGCGGGTGGATCCTGAGGTCAAGAGATCGAGACCATCTTGGCTTACACGGTGAAACCCTGTCTCTACTAAAAATACAAAAAACTAGCCGGGCGTGGTGGCAGGCACCTGTAGTCCCAGCTACTTGGGAGGCTGAGGCAGGAGAATGGCGGGAACCCAGGAGGTGGAGCTTGCAGTGAGCCAAGATTGAACCACTGCACTCCAGCCTGGGCGACAGAGTGAGACTCATCTAAAAAAAAAAAAAAAAAAAAATAGAAGGTGGGGCCTTTTGGGAGAAGTAGTTGGAATCAAAATGGACTCACTAGTGTTAAAAAAACTAAACAAACAAACCAACAAACAAAACCCCTGGCACATAGAGCCGGGGAAGACCATGAAGAGAGGATTCTCTTGCTTGTATGCCTAGTAACGAAACTATCACAAAGACTGCAAAACTCACAACCTAGCACAATGGCCATGATAAGCTCACACAACAGAATACTTTTGTGACTGGGCGCGGTGGCTCACGTCTGTAATCCTAGCATTTTGGGACACCAAGGCAGGAGGATCGCTTGAGCCCAGGAGTTTGAGACCAGCCTGGGCAACATAGGGAGACTCTGTCTCTACAAAAAACACAAAAACAAAAAACTTTTGTGAGGACATCTACTTAGCAACTGTCTGTCCAACCTTGTACTGGCATCACCTTTATTACTGATCTTTGCGGCCAAGAATAATTATTTCAAAACAATTATGTAATCCTCTTCACTTTTTCCTTTAAAAACCTTTATTTTATTTTACCTCCTTGAATACATACCTAGTTTACTATGGCATGCATATGCCCATTGTAATGCTCTTTTCCCAAGTAAACATCATTTTCTTTTGGACAGCCTCTGTTTATTTCGGTTGACAGTCATAAGAGTGGGGCCCTTATGAATGGGACTAGTGCCCTATAAAACTGATTTATGGGCTGGGCGTGGTGGCTCACGCCTGTAATCCCGGCACTTTGGGAGGCCAAGGTGGGTGGATTACCTGAGGTCAGGAGTTCAAGACCAGCCTGGCCAACATAGTGAAACCCCCATCTCTACTAAAAATACAAAAATTAGCTGGGCGTGGTGGCATACCCTTGTAATCCCAGCTACTCAGGAGGCTGAGGCAGGAGAATTGCTTGAGCCCAGCAGGCAGAAGTTGCAGTGAGCTGAGATCGTGCCACTGCACTCCAGCTTGGCTGACAGAGCGAGACTCTGTCTCAAAAAAAAAAAAAAACTGATTTATGGTAACAGAAATCAGAATGGGCTGGGCATGGTGGCTCATGACTGTAATGCCAACACTTTAGGAGTCCAAAGTGGGAGCATCACTTGTGCCCAGGAGTCTGAGATCAGCGTGGGCGACATCCCTATAAAAATAAAAATAAAAATAAAAATAAAACATCTCTACAAAAATCAATATAAATAAATAAAAATAAAACATCTCTACAACATCTCTACAAAAATAAAAATAAAAAATTATCTAGGGGTGGTGGTGCATGCCTGTAATCCCAGCTGCTTGAGAGGCAGAGGTGTGAAGATTGCACCAGGAAGTAGAGGCTGCAGTGAGTCTTGATCATACCACTGCATTCCAGCTTGGGCAGCAGAACGAGACCGTGACACACAAACACACACACACACACACACACACACACACACGGAAGTCAGAATGATGGTTGACCTTGGGGATGGAGGTGATTGCTGGATGAAAAGGTGCAGCATGTGGTGGGGGAGCTTCTGGGATGATGGCAATGTCCTAAAATTTGATCTGGTCAGCAGTTACACAAGTGTGGACATATGTAAACGTAGCAAACTAGACATTTAATATTAGCGCACTCTATGTAAGTTACAGAGCAACAAAAAAGCAATTAAAACTCTTGAGTGTGGGGAAAGATGACCCAGGATACAGAAAACCTAGGCTGCAACACAAGAAGTCCTGGGGGGTAGTTATTGTGCAGACAGCCTGAGGAGCAACCATTCCGCCCCTCCTCCCCCCAGAGCAGGAGGATGGGGCGAGAAAAACTAGGTACCAATAATAAAGCAGGTGTAGTTGGCCATATGGAAAATAGTGTTCAGATGAGTTTTATAATTCAGTTGGAGAATTTGGCAAGAATTAGTAATGGCAGCTTAACCCACATCCAAACTAGTATCCTCAATTTTCTATATCTTCTCTGCCACATTTGGCAGAAGAAAAAGAGATACTTAGAAAATATATAGAAAACTGAGGGCCGGGCGCGGTGGCTCATGCCTGTAATCCCAGCACTTTGGGAGGCCAAGGTGAGTGGATCACGAGGTCAGGAGATCAAGACCATCCTGGCTAACATGGTGAAACCCCGTCTCTACTAAAAATACAAAAAATTAGCCGGGCGTGGTGGCGGGTGCGTGTAGTCCCAGCTACTCGGGAGGCTGAGGCAGGAGAATGGCGTGAACCCAGGAGGCGGAGCTTGCAGTGAGCCGAGATCACGCCACTGCACTCCAGACTGGGCAACAGAGGGAGACTCCGTCTCAGAAAAAAAAAAAAAAAAAAAAAGAAAACTGAGGGTACTGGTTTGGATACAGGTTAAACTGCTATTAAAAAACAGACTGGGGCTGGGTGCAGTGGCTCACGCCTGTAATCCCAGCACTTTGGGAGGCTGAGGCAGGCAGATCACTTGAGGTCAGGAGTTTGAGACCAGCCTGGCCAACATGATGACACCTTGTCTCTACTAAAAATGCAAAAATTCCTGTTATCCCAGTACTTTGGGAGGCCGAGGTGGGTGGATCACGAGGTCAAGAGTTCGAGACCATCCTGACCAACATGGTGAAACCCTGTCTCTTCTAAAAATACAAAAAATTAGCTGGGCATGGTGGTGCATGCCTGTAGTCCCAGCTACTTGGGAGGCTGAGGCAGGAGAATCGCTGGAACCTGAGAGGTGGAGGTGGTTGCAGTGAGCTGAGACTGTGCCACTGCACTCCAGCCGGGGGACAGAGTGAGACTCTGTCTCAAAAAAAAAAAAAAATGCAAAAATTAACCGGGCGCAGTGGTATGCACCTGTAGTCCCAGCTACTCAGGAAGCTGAGGAAGGAGAATCGCTTGAACCCGGGAGGTAGAGGTTGCAGTGAGCTGAGATCGTGCCACTGCACTCCAGCCTGGGCAACAGAGTGAGACTCCATCTCAAAAACAAAAAACAAAACAAACAAACAAAAACCGCAAAACAGGCTGGGTGCAGTGGCTCACACCTGTAATCCCAGCACTTTGGGAGGCTGAGGAGAGCAAATCACTTGAGGTCAGGGGTTGGAGACCATCCTGGCCAACATGGTGAAACCCCATCTCTACCAAAAATACAAAAATTAGCCTGGTGTGGTGGTGCACACCTGTAGTCCCAGCTACTCGGGAAGCTGAGACAGGAGAATTGCTTGAACCCGGGGGGTGGAGGTTACAGTGAGCCAAGATCATGCCCCTGCACTCCAGACTGGGCAACAGAGGGAGACTCTGTCTCAAAAAAAAAAAAAAGGAGCAGCTATATTTCAAGCATTTTAGGTGAAATAATATGATGTCTTATGATGTCTTGGATCCAGTGGTAAGAGAAAAGGATGGGGTTATGTGTGTAGTTATATCTGTCTGATTTAGCCAGAATAAGTCAGAGAGGCCTCCCTGGAGGAGGCAGCATCAGAGTTGGGACTGTAGAGAGTTTGCCACATGAAGAGGGGAGAGGGCTTTCCACAAAGAGGAAACAGCTGGAAGAAAGACGTGTAAGCCATACAGTGGGTGGTATTGAGATCTTGAGAAGATGTTATAATTATGGCAAAGAGTAAGGGGGCAGAGAAGGGGACATGTTTAGAGATGGGAAAGGGTCTGAGAGGACCTTCTAAGGGTGTTGAGTCTAATCCTATAGGAACTGAGTTTGGTGTGTGTATGGAGGAAACAGGGCTTCTTTGTACGTGAAGATGATGCTATCTACTAAGCTATACTCTTTTCAGACGTTTTCTTGAGGGTGGTCATTTACTCTCAAAAAGGTACATAGATTAAGGTCAGGAGTTCAAGATCAGCATGGGCAACATAGCAAGACCATGTCTCTAAATAAAATTTTTAAATTAGCCAGGCATGGTGGCACATGCCTGTATTCCCAGCTACTCAGAAGGCTAAGGAAGGAGGATGGCTTGAGCCCAGGAGTTTGAGGCTGCAGTGAGTTATGATCATGCCATTATGGTTCAGCTTGGGGGACAGAGCAAGACCCTGTCTCTTAACTTAAAAAAAAAAAAAAGTACATAGAGAATCGAGTGCTCTAGAACCTGAAGAATCCTAGCAATCCAAATGATCCGATCTGATCCACTTTTTATGATGAGGTAAGGGCCCCAGAGAGGTCCCCTAACTAGATATCAGTGGAGCTGGGATTAGAACTGGGTCTCCTGACTTCCAAATTACCTCATTAAACAGGGATGCCAGGTTACAACTGGGACTGGGGGCACCTTTCTCATTGTATACATAAAACCATGAAAAATGTAAAACACAAGAATACATCAGCACACATTCATTGGCTGTCAGAACAAAAACATCATCACGTCGGACAACCTCTGGAAAACTCCACTATACACTCATGAGTGAATGAGAGTGAAAAAAGCAAACACTGTTTTAGTATTGTTACTAAACAGTATTTGACCTATTTGGAGCATGAAGGTACATAGTCCAGGGGCACCCATCTCTACGGAATAAAATGCAAGGGGCACCTCCTAGAGTTGTGCAGTGGCCCTGTGCCCAAACCTGGCATTCAAGCCATCCTCCAGGAGTAATCCTAAAAGCACATTCTTGAGGCTGACCTGGGTGGGTAATGGAGGCGGTGACTGAGAAAACATTGTTTCTCCATATGCAGCCAAGTCGCCCCTATAGAACTCAACCCCCAGATCCTGGCTCGATCATCTCTGCTGTAAGGATCTCATTCTGCTAACAAAGGTCCAGAGAAGGAAGGAGTCACGTGTTTCTCAGAGGGTATGTGCATAACAATAACGACGCCATCCAGTTTGCCAAAGCAAAGTCTCCCTGTGGCCCTGCTGTCACTTTCCAAGCTACAGACAAATGCTTTTTTCCCCCTAACTCTCAACTCAGCATTGTGGGAACTAAACATCACAATCAGCTTCAGGAGCCTCACTGTTGCCATGGGTTACATGAATTCAAATCTAAGGATGGAACCAAAACAGGCCCTTAAATATCAGCCCTCGAGTGGGAGGCGAAATGAAGTGCTCTAACACCTTAAAGGAAAACAGGAGACGCGTGGCAAGTGGTGGGTCCCGCTACAGCAGGATGGGTGGCTGCTGCCTGGAGCCTCGATTTGTTAACAGCTGCTAAAAATATTCTCTGTGTATAGGGCTTGCAAGTCTTGGCAGATACCCAGAGAAATAAGAATGAATGTCTGAAACTAGACCTGCACTGTCCAATATGACAGCCACTGGCCACAGGTGGCCATTAAGCACTTGAAACAAGGCTAGTCTGATTTCAGATGTGCTATAAGCGTAAAACCCACACCAGATGGCAAAGACTCAGGATGAAAAAGGAATTTAAAAGTCACTTTAATAATTTTAGGTTATTTTGTACAGTAGTCACTGTATTGGGTTATCTTAAATATACCATATAGTGGGTTATCATACAGAACTAAATAAATCGGGTTAAATAAAATATATTACTAGAATTAATTTCATCTGTCTCTTTTTACTTTTTAAATGTGGCTACTGGAAAATTTTAAATTACATATATGGCTTACATTTGTGGCTTTCATTTGTGAATTACATTCTGTTTCTACTGGGCTGCAAACTGTGGGTACCTTTTTCCAAACTCATCCCAACTCTCATTCAAATCCTTCCCTTTCTTTTTCCTTTTCCACATTTCTCTCTCTCCTTTTTTTTTTTTTTTCTTTTTTTTTGAGATGGAGTCTTGCTTTGTCGCCCAGGCTGGAGTGCAATGGCACGATCTCGGCTCACTGCAACCTCTTCCTCCCGGATTCAAGCAATTCTCCCGCCTCAGCCTCCTGAGTAGCTGGGATTATAGGCACCACCATCATGCCCTGCTAACTTTTGTACTTTTGTAGAGACGGGGGTTTCTCCATGTTGGCCAGGCTGGTCTTGAACTCCTGACCTCAGGTGATCCACCTGCCTCTGCCTCACAAAGTGCTGGGATTACAGGTGTGAGCCACTGCACCCAGCTCACATTTCTCTTTTATTATCACATTTTCTATTTTTTTGACAGGAAAAATGGCTCACTTGTATCATTAAATAGGAAGACTAATAAATAGTTAACATTATTTAAAAGACTAAATGCGAATGCTTTACCTGATTTATGGCATATAATCTCCCCAACTATCTTATAAGGTAGGTATTGTTATTAGCACAGAGAGGTTGAGCTATATGCCCAAAGTCACACAGCTAGTAAATAGAAAAACTAGGATTCAATCCCCAGGAAGTCTGTCTCCCAAGCCTTCGCTACTCCACCTACCATAAAAGAAATGGGAAATTCTAATAGACATCTCTTGTGAACAGTTGATTGTTTTTTCCCGCATTTGCAGTGCCCTGGAGCCCTAGGTAAGATGTCAGTGAAGCTTGAAAGCTAGTGGCGGGCTCCTAAAATGTGTCCACCGGTGCTCTGAACTGAATTGTGCCCCCTCCCCATCATTACCCACAATATGATGGTATTTGGAGATGGGGCCTTTGGGAGGTGATGAGGTTCAGTTGAGGTCATGAGGGTGGGCCCCTCCTGATGGGATTAATGTCCTTATAAGATGAAACCCCAGGAGCTTGCATGCACTCTCTCTCCTGCTCCAACACACACTGAGGAAAGGCCACATCAGCACACGGCAAGCCAGGAGGAGTGCCCCCACCAGAACCTGACTGTGCTGGCACCCTGATCACCGACTTCCAGCCTCCAGAACTGTGACAAATACATTCCTGTTGTTGAAGCCACCCAGCCTGTGGTTTTGTTATGGTAGCCCAAGCAGATGAAAACATCAGACCCCCGAGTTTGGTCACTGCAGCTGAAACAGCCGATCTCTGAGAACTTGTTATGCATTAAGAGCCTGTTGAGGGGGCTCTTAGCCTTGAAGGATGCGAACAAGCAGGAAAGACTCAATGAAAGAGCTTACAGAGACTTCAAGTGGCAGAGGACAAAGGAATGACATAGCCAGGAGGGGACAGGGATGCTGGGCTGAAGATGAGGGAATAGAAGGAGGTTAGGGGCACATTGTATACCATAAAAGATCCACAGTTTTTAACGAGGAAAATATGTAAAATGTGTGAACAACAGAAGAACAAATATAGGGATGGTTGTAAGTGGGATTTAGAGAAAGAGAATTTACCTGTTGACCTAGTGAGGCTACCATATCCGGTTATCTTTTTTTTTTTTTTCTTTTTTTTTTTTTTTGAGACAGAGTCTTACTCTGTCACCCAGGCTGGAGTGCAGAGTGCAATGGCTGGGATTACAGGCACATGCCACCAAGCCTGGCTAATTTTTGTATTTTTAGTGAAGATGGGGTTTTACCATGTTGGCTAGGCTGGTCTCAAACTCCTGACCTCAGGTGATCCACCCATCTCGAACTCCCAAAGTGCTGAGATTATAGGGGTGACCCACCACCCCCAGCCCATATCTGATTATCTTAAACTCTGGGCTCAAATCATGGTGCTTACACCAGTTACAAAGTTGGCTGCTTATAATTATTAGAAATAGTATTTAAGCAGTCAATGTGGTAAGGATTTGCTTACTCTATATTTAATGTGGATTGCAGTCTTATCCCAATAACTAGTTCCCTCTCCCTGCTTGTGTTCCTGAGGGCTTTGGGGATGGAAGAGAAAAGGATAGGATTGATGTCAGCCCCATGGCACATCCCGGGAGCCCCCTCATCAGAGCGTGCGATCTAGGATCCCAGAGGGAGCACGCTGCATATGGAGTCACAACTGTGCTTTGTTTATTGGCAGAAATGAAGTTCGAGAACAAATAGTTTATAGTAGAGGTCCCCATCCCCTGGGCAGCAGCAGCACCTGCCAGGTACTGGTCTGTGGCCTGTTAGGAACCAGGCCACACAGCAGGAGGTAAGCCATGGAAGAGTGAGTGAAGCTTTATCTGTATTTACAGCCGCTCCTCATCACTCGCATTACCACGTGAGCTCTGCCTGCTGTCAGATCAGTGGCAGCACTAGATTCCCATAGGAGCATGAACCCTATTGTCAACTGCAAATGCAAGGGATAGATCTAGGTTGTACACTCCTCATGAGAACCTAATGCCTGATGATCTGTCACTGTCTTCCATGACCCCCAGATTGGACCATCTAGTTTCAGGAAGACAAGCTCAGGGGTCTCACTGATTCTACATTATGGTGCGTTGTATAATTATTTCATTATATATTACAATGGAATCACAATATAAATAAAGTGTACAATAAATGGAATGCGCTCAAATCATCCTAAAACCATCCCTCCCACCCGCATGTGTGGAAAAATTGTCTCCCATGAAACTGGTCCCTGGTGCCTAAAAGGTTGGGGACCATTGGTTTAGAGGATGATAAAAGAGAATCAAAGCATATCAGATGGATCAAGAGGAAGTGAGATGATGGTTAGAGGGCAATTACAAGGGAGAAAGTAACATGCAAAGGAAACCCAAAGGCACCAGGGGTTTCAGTGTCAGGGTGCAGTCACGTGGATAGAAAAGTGCCTTGAACCCAAGTGGCTCGAGTGCAGATCCCAGAGCTGGCACTTAAAAGCTGTGGAACTGCGGCCAGGTGTGGTGGCTCATGCCTGTAATCCCAGCACTTTGGGAGGCCAAGGTGAGTGGATCATTTGAGGTCAGGAGTTCAAAACCAGCCTGACCAATATGATGAAACCCTGTGTCTACTAAAAATACAGAAAAATTAGCTGGGCGTGGTGGCAGGCGCCTGTAATCCCAGTTACTCGAGAGGCTGAGGCAGGAGAATTGCTTGAACTCAGGAGGCAGAGGTTGCAGTGAGCCGAGATTGCACCACTGCACTCCAGCCTGGGCAACAGAGCGAGACTCTGCCTCAAAAAACAAAACAAAACAAAAACAGCTGTGGAACTGCTGAACCTTCTCCCTTCCCTCCCCTTCCCTCCCCTCCCTTCCTCTCCCCTCCCTTCCTCCCTTCCTTCCTCCCTCCCTCACTCCTTCCCTTCCTCCCTTCCTTCTTTCTTTCTTTTGGATCTTGCTCTGTTGCCCAGATTGGAGTGCATGATCAAAGCTCACTGCTTGAACTCCTGGGCTGAAGCAATCCTCCAACCTCAGTGTCCCTAGTAGCTGGGACTACAGGCGCATGCCACCACACCCAGCTAGTTTTTAAATGTTTTATACAGACAGGGTCTTTCTATGTTACCCAGGCTAATCTCAAACACCTGGCCTCAAGTGGTCCATGGAACCCTTAGAGTCTGCATTACCTTCCATTCGAACAAGTATCGTGGCAGAAAACATTTCCAACGGTGACTGCAACAACATCTCCCATCCACATGCTCTTCTTACAAGGACACTTTAACTCTCTTTCTGCGGAGAGGTGAACTTGAATCTCAGGAAGAGTAGAAGCGATGCTGTGTAACTTCCATGTCTATAGAAGGCGGTACAGCTTGCATCTGGCTTCCTTTCCCGGGACGTTCGTTCTTGAACTTGCAATGCTGTGAGGAAGCTCAGTCCCGTGGAGGAGCCTCACACAGGCACACTGCAGACATCCCCAGCAGAGGGTGCAGCTGGCGGCAGCAGCAGCTGTAATGCATGGAAGTGATGAACCTCGGGATGGATCTGGCCCCAGCCACTGGGCCTCTCCTGTGCTCTAAGTCTTCCCAGCTCAGACATCACGCAGCAGAGACAAGCCCCTTCCAAACCCTGACCCACAGAAGCCGTGAGCATCATAAAGCAGTCATGGCTCCCTACCACTGTGGTTTGAGTCATTTATTATGCCGTCATAGATAAATGGAACGAGTGTAATAAAAACCACCTTGGAGGCTGGGCGAGGTGGCTCATGCCTGTAGTTCCAGCACTTTAGGAGGCTGAGGTGGGAGGATCGCTTGAGACCAGTGGGAAACCAGCCTGTGGGCAACATAACAAGACACTGTTTCTACAAAAAATAATAATAAATAAATAAATAAAATAAAAGCCACCTTGAGAGTTGTGAGAACCAGAGATAACATATGACAAACACCTAATTTGCTGCCTGTCTTACAGCCAAAGCTCAGAAATGCTAACTATTATCACCATTATTGAGAGGTGAGAGGATCCGGATCGACTAGTTCTATTTATCTTGTCCTGTCAATCATCTTTTCCCCACTCTCCACTGTCCCCCACGTTTCCAAGAAACCTCAGAGTCAGCCCAGTGTAGCAAACCCTCCTCTACAAGCTCAAGCCACTTTCTTCTACCTGGAAGCAATGAAGGTCTTTTTAGGGGTCAGGAGAGGTGGGGGTGGCCCACGCCTGAAGCCAGCTGTGTGTTATGCCACGCCCTTTGGTCCAACTGGCCAAATCTCCTTAGCCCATTGCATCATGTAGATCACATGTCTTTATTCTTTTGCCTTTTGGATACCACGATTCATTTGGATCTGGGGCTGACCCTAAATTATTATTATTATTATTATTATTATTATTATTATTATTTTTGAGGCAGAGTGTCACTCTGTCACCCAGGCTGCAGTACAATGGTACAATCTCAGCTCACTGCAACCTCTGCCTCCCGGGTTCAAGCGATTCTCCTGCCTCAGCCTCCTGAGTACCTGGGATTACAAGCACGTGCCACCATGCCCAGCTAATTTTTGTATTTTTAGTAGAGACAAGGTTTCACCACGTTGGCCAGGCTGGTCTCAAACTCCTGACCTTGTGATCCACCCGCCTCGGCCTCCCAAAGTGCTGGGATTACAGATGTGAGGCTGACCCTAAAATTATTGCAGGGTCTCTATTGACCCAGGTGTATCAGAATTGGCCCGGGGAGGCCAGGGGAGGAGCCAGCACAGCCTTGGTTGAAAATGTAAATAGCTACAGTGTCAACTCACTCTCCCCTCAGTCGGCCACAACCAGTGGAATCCTGCTGCGAATCACGTCACTGTGTGTTGTGACATGATGCAGGTTTAGGGAACAAAGGTTCTCCACTCTCTCTTGGAGCTGTTAGGCGGACCCACCCACCCACTCTACCATGTGTCTTGAACAAGGTATGTCTCTTGCAAAGCAGCTCTCCCTCCCTCTGTTTTTTTTTTTTTTCCCCTCTCCAAATTGAGTTCTGAAACAAATGCAGAAACAAAGACCCGAGGTCCAAGGTCAAACAATCCAAGGCAAAGTTTACAACCATGGAAATGAACTCTTGCATTTAGATGATCACTGAATTCAGATTAATAAAGCCCCAGAGGCAGGCTTCCTTCGATGTTCACATTCACAACCATCGTGAGAAAGTTGTCAAATGAGTGTTATGGCTGGGCAAGTGTGTGTGGGAAATCCAGGCACCCCACTATGTTCTACGATCCAAACCGAAATGCTGGAAGGTAAATATATTTCCAGAGTGGGGACATTGTGTTGCTGTGCAGTTCAAGTCAACACACATTCGCTGAGTGTCCAACTGCAGTGTTTATGAGGCACCTGTCACGAGCCAGGCCCTCTGCTGAGCACATATGTGCATTACATCATTTTGTCCTCATAGTAACCACAAAGGGTAGATACTCTGAGAGTTTCCATTTTACACATGAGCAAATAGAGGCTTGGAGGGTTAATTCAGGGCCACCAAAGTTATCACAAAACAAATTTAGGATTTGAACCTGGTCTGTGTAGTATGGACGTGAACCTCTATTTCACTAGCCTCGACCATAACATCTGCTCTAAGTGCCAGGCACTGCCCATGCTGCTGGGGGCACAGTAAACTCCATGGACCTTTATTAAGGCCCTATTTTGTACTATGTTAAATGTATGGAGAATAAAAAATGACTAAGGCTGGAGAATAAAAAATGACTAAGGCTCAAGACAGCTCCCTACATAATAGAGAAAGGAATAGAAAATCTTTCTTTTTTAAAGACTATTGTATAGGCGGGGCACGGTGGCTCATGCCTGTAATCCCAGCACTTTGGGAGGCCGAGGTGGGCAGATCACCTGACATCAGGAGTTCGAGACCAGCCTGGCCAACATGGTGAAACCCTGTCTACTAAAAATACAGAAATTAGCCGGGCGTGGTGGCAGGTGCCTGTAATCCCAGCTACTCAGGGGACTGAGGCAGGAGAATCACTTGAATCCGGGAGACGGAGGTTGCAGCCGAGATCTCACCATTGCACTCCAGCCTGGGTGATAGCGTGAGATTCTGTCTCAAAAAAAAAAAAAAAGACTATTGTATAAAATGTTGTGAAAATTCCCCTCCCCAACTGCGACCATCCAGGATATCCCATTAGGCTTGCAAGAGTACTCCCAAAGTGGCCAACTGTTGTGGGTTGAATTGGGCCTCCCAAAAAAGATAAGTTGAAGTTCTAACATGCACAGAGGGAAGAGGATATGAAGAGACACAGGGAGAAGGCAGCCATCTGACACAAGCCGAGGAGAGGGGCCTGGAACAGATCCTTCCCTCACAGCCTCTGGAGGAGCCAGCTTGGGATCTTGATGTTGGACTTCTGGCCTCCAGGACTGTGCGAGAATACATTGCTATTGCTTAAGCCACTCAGTTTATGGTATCACAGTGGCCCTAGCAAACCAACACAGATTTTGGGACTGGTACATGTGAATTTGGCCTTTTTTGGAAATAGGTCCATTGCATATGTAAATAAAATGTATGTTAAGGTCATTCTGGAATAGGATGGGTCCTTATAAAAAGAGAAGAGGCCGGATGTGGTGGCTCATGCCTGTAATCCCAGTACTTTTGGAAGCTGAGGTGGGTGGATCACTAGAGTCCAGGAGTTCGAGTCCAACCTGGATAACATAGTGAGACCTTGTCTTTTTTCTTTTCTTTTTTTTTTTTTTTAGACAGAGTCTTCCTCTATTGCTCAGGCTGGAGTGCAGTGGCATGATCTTGGCTCACTGCAACCTCTGCCTCACGGGTTCAAGTGATTATTTTGCCTCAGCCTCCTCAATAGCTGGGATTACAGGCACATGCCACCACGCCCTGCTAATTTTTCTATTTTTAGTAGAGATGGTGTTTTGCCATGTTGACCAGGCTGGTCTCGAACTCCTGACCTCAAGTTATCCACCCAGCTTGACCTCCCAAAGTGCTGGGATTACAGGCGTGAGCCACCGCACCTGGCTGAGACTTCGTCTTTAAAAAAAAAAAAAAAAATTAGCCAAGCATGGTGGCATGTGCCTGTAGTCCCAGCCACTCAAAAGGCTAAGGTGGGAGGATCCCTTGAGCCAGGGAGGCAGAGGCTGCAGTGAGCTGTGATTGCACCACTGCATTGCAGCCTGGGTGACAGAGGAAGACCCAGTCTCAAAAGAAAAGAAAGGAAAAGAAAAGAAATACTTCCCATGTATATGGCAACTCATTTCTCCCTTGTCTTTCTCAGCTGAAGAGAGTGGACGGTGAAACACTAATTCCAAGCCTCCTTTGAAGCTAGGTGTGACCATGTGATGCAGCTTTGAGATGTAGGCAATGAGATGTCAGTTGAAAGCCCTGGGAAGCTTTCTTTTCCTGAATATAAAGGCAAATGCTTACGAGGAGAAGGTTTTTGCTCTCTGTCCTTTCCCATGCCTCATTTTTCACACCTGAAATATGGATATGATGGTTTAAGGTACTGCAGCTATTCAGTGTAAGGAGAAGAAAATGACAGGCCGGGTGCGGTGGCTCACGCCTGTAATCCCCCACTTGGGGAGGCCAAGGCGGGCAGATCTCCTGAGGTCAGGAATTTGAGACCAGCCTGGCCAACATAGCAAAACCCCGTCTCTACTAAGAATACAAAAATTAGCTGGGTATGGTGGCGCGCACCTGTAATCCCAGCTATGTGGGAGGCTGAGGCAGGAGAATCACTTGAACCCTGGAGGCGGAGGTTGCAGTGAGCCGAGATCAAAATTGTGCCACTGCACTGCAGCCTAGGGGACAGAATGAGACTCTGGAGTCCAAAAAAACAAAAGAAGCAGAAGCAGAAGAAGAAGAAAACTGGATGCTAAAGAGAGGGAAAGGAGGCAGGGCTGGCCACAGTGGCTCAGGCCTGTAATCCCAGCACTTTGGGAGGCCAAGGCAGGCAGACCACAAGGTCAGGAGTTCAAGACCAGCCTGGCCAACATGGTGAAACCTCGTCTCTACTAAAAATACAAAAATTCCCTGGGTGTGGTGGTGCACACCTGTAATCCCAGCTACTCAGGAGGCTGAGGCCAGAGGCCACAGAATCGCTTGAACCCAGGAGGTAGAGGTTGCAGTGAGCCGAGATTGTGCCACTGCACTCCAACACTCCAACCTGGACAACAAGAGTGAGACTCTGTTAAAAAAAAAAAAAAAAAAAAAAAAAAAAAAAAAAAAAAGAGCGATAGAGAGAGGGAAAGGAAAAGAGAGGGGTTCCATCAGCAGCTGCAGCAGTCCTTGGTTACCTGCTCCTGGATTGCCTGTTACATGCTTAAGCCATTGTTTGTCACGTTTCCTGCTGCTCACGGCTAGAAGCTATTCCAATGGACATATGTTAGATAAATCAATTTGTAGCAGGTTGAATGATTGAAACCAAGGGATTTAATCAGAGCTGGTTTCATAGGGGTGTGAGCAGTGCAGTCACACAGGGCCCCACATTCAGATGGGCACATGCTTGGCTTAAACCTCCACTGTCTCCACTTTGCCTGCATTTTCATTTTGCACTGGACCCTATAAATTATGTAGCTAGCCAGTCCTGGGTTTAATGAATCAGTAGGATCCTAAATGAAATTTGTAAATGATCAATAAGCTCTGTCCTCAAAGTTGACCATTCGACATTTTTATTAAAGTCACAGAAGAGGACATAGAAGACACTATCAGATTTGTAAGTAGCACAAAATTTGATAAATGGCCAATTAGTTAGATGACATATTTAATATTTTTTAAAAAGTCTGAATAGTCAGGAAACTCAAATCAAAAAGAAGATATTTAACAAGAGATAAATGAGAACCCCTGTATTTGGATTTATTGTTTTTTCAAACACAAGGGCAGAACAGTTCATGTGGAAGGAGCTTTGTTGTAGGGTCAGGGGGTTGGGGTCTTGCAATTGCAACACTACGTGTCTCAAGCAAATCACCCCTTCTTTGGGTCACAATGCCTTCATTTGCATGCTAAGGGGTTTAGGTGGGTGATATAGGATCAGTCGCATGACTCTAAGTGAGTGATTGCCCTGGATTTGAAAATCTTGCCATATAGTGATGCTTGGTAATAATATTTCATGTAGGAAGGAGTCATGTATATGTCATCTTAAAACTTGGAGCTGGTTGGTATCAGGTGAGCGGGTTAGGATTGATACCCCCTGGCCTTTTACCCTAGTGACACACACACACACACACACACACACACACGCGCGCGCACAATATTAATGTGCATATAATAGTTATAAATGAAAATATCATATATATTATTTATAAGTCACTTTATTTTTATCACATTTTATTATAGTCACCCAGAATATATATAATCAAATAAAGGTTTGTATATAATACACTCCTAATGAGAAAAACTCATGTAATATTACCCTAACATTTATTGTTTAAAATTGATGTAATATTTTTCTAACATTCAAAAACATGTTGGAATTTGGGTTGTCTTTTTGCCCATTTGTGGACGTCAGAAATTGCCTTGTGTGTTACAATTGCTAATGATGTTAATACTACTTGTGGAGCATACCAGGACTGGGAAAGATTGGTTGTACAAAAATACAAGGAAAACATTCATCATTCATTTTTTTCTCATCATCGTACTCCCCAACCCCACAAGAAATCAAGTCTTAATTGTCACGGAATTATTGGCTAGTGACCAGCAATAAAAGAGTGAAACAATTAAATAGAATCCAGTGCCCCCAGGCCTGTGCTATTATTATCAAAACAGAACTTGGCTGGGCGCAGTGGCTCACGCCTGTAATCCCAGCACTTTGGGAGGCTGAGGCAGGCGAATCACTGGAGGTCAGGAGTTCGAGACCAGCCTGGCCAACATGGTGGAACTCCATCTCTACTAAAAATACAAAAATTAGCCGGACATGGTGGTGTGCACTTGTAATTCCAGCTACTAGGGAGGCTAAGGCAGGAGAATTGCTTGAACCCAGGAGGTGGAAGTTGCAGTGAGCTGCGATTGTGCCACTGCACTCCAGCCTGGGAGACAGAGGGAAACTGTGTCTCAAAATGAAATAAAATAAAACCAGAACTCACCTCCTTTTCTTATTGCAACAATTAAATGAGATGATTCAAGCAAAGTGCTGGGTGCAAGGTAAGTCCTCAGTAAATGAATTCTTATAATCATGCCTTCACCTCATGGCCAAAACTACCAGCTAAATCCTTTTCAGTGTCAAAGAAGTGAAATTCAAGGAAACTAAATCAATTAGAGCCAGACGGGAGGCTCCCCATCTTTGAACTGAAACAAGAGGAACAAGGCCAGGGCTGTAAACTTCATTTCCGTTTACACTAGAGTTACCCACAAAATGAAATTCTCTCAATGTCAAGACAACAGTGAGGTGGTGGCGCCACCTGCTGGTCACTAAGACACAATTCTGTGACAACTGAGTCTTGATTTCTTAGGGGTTGTGAGGAGAAAATGAATGATGAACGATTTCCTTGTATTTTTGTACAACCAATCTTTCCAGGCTCTTGTGTGGTCAGCAGGTAGTAATAACATTGTTAGTAATTTTAACACACAAAGCAATTTCCGATGTCCACAAATGGGTCATTTTGCACTTAGATGATACTAGGGAAAACACACAAGCCTTGTTTTCATAGGACAGCATGGTCGAAAGAAAACGGATTTTGTAGTTCATCCCAAGTTCTAATTCCAGTGCAGCCACTTGCCGGGTGGTCTTGGGTAAATTACTTAACCACCCTTAGCCTTTTTTTTCTCTGCTGTAGAGTGACTAACAGAGCCTTCGAACAGGGTCTGGGTAGACTTGGGGGCGGTGGAGAGTATCTCGAAGACTTTCCAAAGGCTTCGAAGTCACATGGGTGGTTTTAAGAGGAGCAGTGTGCAGATTCCCAACCTCCACTTTCTCCCTGGTATGGTTTGGAACTGTGATCTCACCCAAATCTCCTGTTGAATGGTAATCCCCAGTGTTGAAGGTGGGGCCTGGTGGGGGGCGATGGGATCATGGGGGTGGATTTCTCATCAATGGCTTAACACCATCCCCTTGGTGCTGTTCTCCTGATGGTGTGTCCTTGCGATACCTGGTCATTTAAAAGTGTGTGGTGCATCCTCTTTCGCTTTCTATCTTGCTCCTGCCGTGTAAGACGAGCCTGCTCCCCCTTTGCATCCTCTATGAGTAAAAGTTTCCTGAGGCCTCCCCAGAAGCAAAAGCTGCCATGCTTCCTGTACAGCCTGCAGAACTGTGAGCCACTTAAGCCTCTTTTCTTTTCTTTTCTTTTCTTTTTTTTGAGACAGAGTTGCACTCTGTTGCCCAGGCTGGAGTGCAGTGGTCTTGGCTCACCACAACCTCCCCTTCCTGGGTTCAAGAGATTCTCCTGCCTCAGCCTCTTGAGTAGCTAAGGTTACAGGCGTGTGCCATGGTGCCCTGCTAATTTTTTTTTCTTTTTTTGAGACAGAGTCTTGCTCTATTGCCCAGGCTAGAGTGCAGTGGTGCGATCTCGGCTCACTGAAACCTCTGCCTCCCAGGTTCGAGCGATTCTCCTGCCTCAGCCTCCCGAGTAGCTGGGATTACAGGCACCCGCCATCGCGCCTGGCTAATTTTTGTATTTTTAGTAGAGACGGGGTTTCACCATTTTGGCCAGACTGGTCTTGAACTCCTGACCTCAAGCGATCCACCCACTTCGGCCCCCCAGAGTGCTGGGATTAC
Organism: Pongo abelii; assembly: GCF_028885655.2. Taxonomy (NCBI): domain Eukaryota; kingdom Metazoa; phylum Chordata; class Mammalia; order Primates; family Hominidae; genus Pongo; species Pongo abelii. Next base: position 41,892,301 of record NC_072007.2, read on the forward strand.
AGGTGTGAGCCACCGCGTCCTGCCTCAAGCTGGTTTTTAGACTTCATGATCCTTCTTCCCCTTTACTGGAGGAACGCATGCCAGTCACTCGCCCTCAGTTTTACTAAAGTTCACTTTCTTCCCAGGTAACCCCTTGGCACTAAACAAAGGCACAAGTGGAAATACCTGTGCAGGGGATGAAAATGTGAATGACTAATAATAGGGTAACAAGCCCCGATGAGTCATTTTATTTCCCAAGCATTGTTTTACCCCAAATAGAAGGAAGACCTAATTGAGTTTCCTACTATTTAAAGTATTGAAAGTTATTTCATTAAATGATTTCTGACATAGAATACTGAAGGAATTCAAAGGATTGATTAATATCACTGTAATAAGCCTCTTTCCAGACCATCTCTTGATTTATGACAGGCTGGTTTCTCAGAGCATACATCTTTTTAAAATTATTATTAAATAATTATAGATTCACTGGAAATTGCAAAAATAGACAGGACTGATGTACCCTTCACCTAGTTTTCCGCAGTGACTAATCTTATCAAAGGAGAATATCAAAACCAGGAAATTAACATTGGTATGACATATGTGTGTAGTTCTGTGTGATTTGCTTACATGTGTAGATTCACATAAGCCGTGGCAGCTCACGGCTGTAATCCCAGCACTTCAGGAGCCCAAGGCGGGCAAATCACCTGAGGTCAGGAGTTCAAGACCAGCCCATGGCGAAACACTGTCTCTACTAAAAACATGAAAATTAGCTGGGCATGGTGGTGTGTGCCTGTAATCCCAGCTACTCAGGAGGCTGAGGCAGGAGAATAGCTTGAACCCAGGAAGTGGAGGTTGCAGTGACCTGAGATCACGCCACTGCACTCCAGCCTGGGTGACACAGCAAGACTCCATCTCAAAAAAAAAGAAGATATGGAATGATTTCATCTAAAAGATCTCCCTTGTGGTGCCCCTTTATTGTCACACCCACCCCATGCCCCCATCATCCCTCGCCCGTGGCAACTACTGATTTGTAATCCATCTCTATAATGTTGTCATTTCAAGGACATTATATAAATAGAATTATACACATATGCAACTTTTTTTTTTTTTTTTTGAGACAGGGTCTTACTCTGTTGCCCAGGATGGAGGGCAGTGGAGCAATCTTGGCTCACTGCAGCCTCCAACTCCTGGCCTCAAGTGTTCCTCCCCCTTCAGCCTCCCATGTAGCTAGAACTACAGGCACATGCCACCAGGCCTGGCTAATTATTTTATTTTTTGTAAAGATGGGGTCTTGCTTTGTTGCCCAGGCTGGTCTTGAACTCCTAGGCTCAAGCAGTCTCCCTCCTTGGCCTGCCAAAGTGCTAGGATTATAGGCATGAGCCACCCCACCCACCTGCAACTTTTTGAGATTGGCTTTTTTCAACCTTCATAATGCCCTTGGGATCCATCCAAGTTGTTGCAGGTATCCATGGTTCTTTTTTTGTAATGCTGAGTAGCTTCTCACAGGGCATACTGCTTTATGTATAAAAAATGAGGATAGGCTGGGTACAGTGCCTCACGCCTGTAATCCCAGGACTTTGGGAGACCAAAGTGGGCGGATGGCTTGAGATCAGGAGTTCGAGACCATCCTGGCCAACATGGTGAAACCCTGTCTCTACAAAAAATTAGGCATGATGTCATGTGACTATAGTCCCAACTACTTGGGAGGCTGAGGTGATAGGATCATTTGAGCCAAGGAAGTCAAGTCTGCAGTGAGCCGAGATCATGCCACTGCACTCCAGCCTGGGTGACAAAGTGAGACCCTGAAGAAAAAAAAAAAAGAAAGAAAGAGAGAGACGGACAGAGAGAAAGAAAGAAAGAGAGAGAGAGAGGGAGGGAGGGAAGGAGGAAGGGAAAAGAAAGGAAAAGAAAGAAAAGAAAGAAGGAAAGAAAGACAAGAAAATAAAGAAAAAAACTAAGGAGTGCTGGGATTACAGGCATTAGCCACCTTGCCAGGCCCACAATCTTTTATCTTAACCTGAACATTCCCTTTATTTATTTATTTATTTATTTTTCATTTTTTTGAGATGGAGTCTCGCTCTTGTCACCCAGGCTGGAGTGCAATGGTGTGATCTCAGCTCACTGCAAACTCCACCTCCCAGGTTCAAGAGATTCTCCTGTGTCAGCCTCCTGAGTAGCTGGGATTATAGGCGACGACGACCACACCCAGCAAATTTTTGCTTTTTTAGTAGAGACAGGGTTTCGCCACGTTGGCCAGGCCGGTCTCAAACTCCTGACCTCAGGTGATCTGCCCGATTCTGCCTCCCAAAGTGCTAGGATTACAGGCACAAGCCACCGCGCCTGGGCTGAACATTCCCTTTCTAGCAATCCCAGGTCTTTAGACAAACTCAACCAATCGTCAACCAGAAAATGCTTAAATTCACCTGGAGGCGCCCCCCCACTTCATCCCTTGCTTTGAGTTGTCCCTCTTTTCTGGGCCAGACCAATGAATTCAATGAATTTCTTAAATGTATTTGATTGATGTCTCATGTCTCTCTAAAATGTATAAAACCAAGCTATGCCCCGACCATCTTGGTCACATGTTCTGAGGACCTCCTGAGGGCTGTGTCAGGGGCCATGGTCACTCATATTTGGCTCAAAATAAATCTCTTCAAATATTTTACAGAGTTCGACTCTTTTCCTCGACAATACTAAACACTGTAATATATTTTTGTTGTTTTAATCAACTGTATACTACTGATTATAATTATAAATTCATCCAAATTAAAGGAACTTATAATCTTATAATCAAAGGAAATTGAAAATATTTAAATATACATATATAATATAAATGAATATTTGGCCAGGTGTGGTGGCTCATGCCTGTAATCCCAGCACTTTGGGGGACGGATTACCTGATATAAGTCATGAATCCTGGTTGTTATTTAAGGTATGTTTTTTGGATGAATTCATGTAGGTAGAGTGCTTAGAATAATAACTAGTAAAAAGCAGGTACGTGTTAGCTGATGTCTTAGGTCAGCTTCTCCAGAAGCAGAGGCTGAGAGAGGGATTCTTGTTCCAGTGACTTACTGCAGGAGCATCTTGGGAGGAGGGGGTGAGGGAGCAGGCTGGGCAGGCGAGGGAGTTAACTGAGGAAGGCTGTGGTTTTAGCTGGAGACTGACTTCAGGCTGACCCCAGGGGGAGCTCTGGGGCATGAACTGCGCTGCAGAGGGGTTCCACTTAGAGGCAAGAGAGCCGGCCTTTTGCAAGCTGTGAGCTGCAGCTGACACTTGCTGCCCGAGTGACTAAGGCATCAACAGCATCTGCTACGGCTCATATAATTTTTTACTGGGGACGTGGAAACGAAGAGAAATAAGGAAGAGTTCCTGTATTCCAAGTAGAAAGCTTATTTTCGCTTGGGCATAAAAAGAGCAAATGACACAATTACAGACTATTTGCCTGTGGAGTGCTGCTGACCATCAAGACAGAGAGGCCCAGAGAGAAGAGGGCCCACCAGGCCAGCTCAAGACAGAAAGGCTCAGAGAGAAGAGGGCCCACCAGGCCAGCTCAAGGGCCTGGAGAAGGCGCTGGAAAAAATGACTCTTGGTGCCGAGACCAGCTCGGTCGGGGAGACCGTAACCCAGCAGCACTAGAGGAATTAAAGACACACACACAGAAATATAGAGGTGTGAAATGGAAAATCAGGGGTCTCACAGCCTCCAGAGTTGAGAGCCCCGAACAGAGATTTACCCACGTATTTATTAACAGCAAACCAGTCATTAGCATTGTTTCTATAGATATTAAATTAACTAAAATTTTCTAAATTTTAACTAAAATTAACTAAATTAACTAAAAATTTCTATAGATATTAAATTAACTAAAAGTATCTCTTATGAGAAATGAAGGGATGGGCTAAATTAAAGGAATAGAATAGAATTAAAGGAATAGAATAGAAGGGATGGGCTGAATTAAAGGAATAGAATAGAAGGGATGGGCCGAATTAAAGGAATAGAATAGAAGGGATGGGCCGAATTAAAGGAATAGAATAGAAGGGATGGGCCGAATTAAAGGAATAGAATAGAAGGGATGGGCTGAATTAAAGGAATAGAATAGAAGGGATGGGCCGAATTAAAGGAATAGAATGGAAGGGATGGGCCGAATTAAAGGAATAGAATAGAAGGGATGGGCTGAATTAAAGGGCTAGTTAACTGCAGCAGGAGGATGTCCTTAAGGCATAAATCGCTCATGCTATCGTTTGTGGCTTAAGAATGCCTTTAAGAGGTTTTCCTGCCCTGGGCGGGCCAGGTGTTCCTTGCCCTCATTCCTGTAAGCCCACAACTTTCCAGCTTGGGCATTAGGGCCATTATGAACATGTCACATTGCTGCAGAGATTTTGTTTATGGCCAGTCTTGGAGCCAGTTTACGGCCAGATTTTGGGGGGCTTGCTCCCAACAGCTTGGAATGGCACTTGAAGGGTTCCAGGAGCTTTGGATGATTGGCAGGGGAGAAGGCGGAAAGTAGGGTGGGTGTGGGGTAAAGAAGAGAGGCAAAGAGCATCAGATGGAATCAGTTCTGTCTGGGAGCTTACCCTTAGTGGGTGGACCTCTGACAGGAGAGGGACAGGGGACTGAGGAGGGGCCCATGTGTATACAGAGACTGCAGTGAGTACAAAGGAGGGTCACCACACAGGCAGAGGGGAACATTTGACACTGTCACCTTGAACTCCCTGACAAGATCCTCTGAGACACTTTTTTATTTGTTTGTTTGTTTAGACAGTCTCACTCTATCGCCCAGGCTGGAGTGCAGTGGTGTGATCTCGTCTCACTGCAACCTCCGTCTCCCAGGTTCAAGTGATTTTCCTGCCTCGGCCTCCCGAGTAGATGGAATTACAGGCATGCACCACCACTCCCAGCTAACTTTTGTATTTTTAGTAGAGACAGGGTTTCACCATGTTGGCCAGGCTAGTCTTGAACTCCTGACCTCAGGTGATCCGCCTGCCTCTGCCTCCCAAGGTGCTGGGATTACAGGCGTGAGCCCAGCCTGAGACACATCTGTTATTGCTATGTCACAGACTAGAACATTGAGGCACAGAGAGGTTAACTTATTGCTCAAGGTTTCACAGCTGATAAGCAGTGGAGCACAGAATAACTCAGGCCAGCCAGCTCTAGGGTTGCACTCTGAGCCCCCATCTTGTACTGGTACCACCTTAGAGGGTGGCAGGGGCAATGGAAGAGCAGCATGGCCCAGGCATGGGGGCTCTGAGCTGTGGGCAATGGTGTCAGGTGAGCATGAGGCCAAGTGGGCCAAGCCAGTCCTGATACACAGGGCAGAGCCCCAGCTCCTACCTTTACCCAACACCAGGCAGGCATTGCCAAAACTTCAGCTAAGCCTTCTTCAGCCCTGCTGCAGCTCAGGGGATGAAAAGCTGGATTGGGCAACTGGGCTGGCAAGGTGAGGACAAGAGGAAGAAAAGGGAGGAGGAAGCCCAGGAGGTTGGAGCTGGGAAGCAGGGAGAAGCCTGGGGCCTGGGAGGGCAAAAGAATGCAGGGCTTCAAAGGGGTGGTGAGATCAGATGACATCGCTGAAATCATGTGATGTGGTTTGGCTGTGTCCCCACCCAAAATCTCAACTTGAATTGTAATCTGAATTAGAATCCCCATGTGTTGGGGGAGGGACCTGGTGGGAAGTGATTGGATCATGAGGGCGGTTGCCCCATGCTGTTCTTATGACAGCAAGTGAGTTCTCGTGCGATCTGATGGTTTTATAAGAGACCTTCCCCACTTCGCTCTGCACTTCTCTCTCCTGCCGCCATGTGAAGAAGGACGTGTTTGCTTCCCCTTCCACTATGATTGTAAATTTCCTGAGGCTTCCCCAGCAATGCAGAACTGTGAGTCAATTAAGCCTCTTTCCTTTATACATTACCCAGTCTCAGGCAGTTGTTTAAAGCAGCGTGAGAACGAACTAATACACTGTGGAAACCAAGTGAAATGATTTGAACTCCCAAGGAGAGATGGCAGCAGGGACAGCCAACCCTGGGGCGGTGCCCGCCCTGAAGACAGAGCCCTGGCTGTGCCTCCTTATGGGAAGCAGCTAGGGAGGTTTTGTTTTAATTTTGTTTTATTGTGGTAAGATACACACAACATAAAATTTTCAAATTTAACTATTTTTAAGGGTACAAAGTGTCATTAAATACCTTCACATTGTTGTTCAGCCATCACCACCATCCATCTCCAGAACTTTCTATCATCCTAAGCTAAAACTCTGTACCCATTTAACAATAACTCAACATTTTCCTGCTCCTCCAGCTTCCAGAAACCTTTATTCTACTTTCTGTGTCTATAAATTTGCCTCCTCTAAGTGCCTTATGTAAGCGGAATCATAAAGTATTTGCCCTTCTGTGACAGGCTTATGTCACTTAGCATAATGTCCTCAAGGTCCATCTATGTTGTAGCATGTGTCAGATATCATTTTTTTTTGGCTGAGTATGCTAGCTCACACATGTAATCCCAGCACTCTGGGAGGCCAAGGCAGGAGGATCACTTGAGGCCAGGAGTTCGAGACCGGCCTAGCCAAAATGGTGAAACCCTGTCTCTACTAAAAATACAAAAATGGGCTGGGTGTGGTCGCAAGTGCCTGTAATCCCAGCTACTCGGAAGGCTGAGGCAGGAGAGTTGCTTGAACCTGGGAGGCAGAGGTTGCAGTGAGCTAAGATCACGCCATTGCACTCCAGCCTGGGCAACAGAGTGAGACTCTGTCTCAAAAAAAAAAAAAAAAAAAAAAAAAATAGGAGAGAAAGAGAGAGAAGGAGAACTAGCAGAGGTGAAGTGAGGTCCTTGCTTAGTTAACTCTCCCCTGCCTTGTTCCCCTTCTCTTGTGAGCCCCCCCTTGGTAAAGCCTGCACAAGGGATTTGGAGGTGTAGGTAGGATAAAAAGGCACCATCAGAGCCCTTCTCAGTGACACTGGGCCCCAAGGCACAAGCACCCCACCCGCACCCCACAAGCCTACCCCTTTGAGGACACGGTAATTTCGCACAGTAACACTTTCATAGGTATTGGCCTTTCTAAGTTAACAATACAGATGACAGCCCACAATACAGACGACAGCCTTCAGTACAGATGACAGCCCACAATACGGATGACAGCCCACAATACAGATGACAGCCCACAATACAGGTGACAGCCCACTTTAACCAGGACTTGCTGGAGGGGCGGGGCTGCCTCCTAAGGGCATAAGGGCTTTGAGCTTCTGTGAAGCATGAATCAGTGTGAGTCGCTGAGCTGATTCTTCTCCGTGCCCTCCTTATGCTTTCTTCCTCCTTCCCAGCCCTGCTCTGCACCCTGTGGGCTTGACCTCTGTGGACACATTTTCTGAGTTTCTTTCCCCTTTGTCTTCCTGTGGGTTTGGCTAATGAGAGGCCCTGAGAAGAGGTCGGAGGGCAAGAGAAGCAGCTGGGGTCTTTCTTCCCCGTCCCTCCCTACTTCTTGTAGTGATGCTGCCTGTGGCTTGGGGCTCTTCCTCCCCAGATCCGGCTGTCACCCAGCTCAGTCATGCTCTCTCCTCCCCTCACCTCTATCTACTACGGTGTGTGGTGCCGAGGGGCTCCACCGTCCCACTTTGTAAAAATTAGCCCCGCACGCTAGTTTGTAAACACATGCTCTGTTGAATTCTTTCCAGAATTCCATTTGAGTGTGCCTAAGGGTGCCCTGCTGGAGCTCTGACGCTACAGATATCCCCATGAGAAATTTCTGCCCGTGGGCAAGGACAAGAAGGGGTCACGGGATCGTGGTGTGATTTCTCTGCCTTAAATTAGTTCCTAATATGTTGTAATATTGTTGATGTCAGTAAGATCCAGGATGGGGCCGGGCATAGTGGCTGACACCTGTAATCCCAGCACTTTGGGAGGCTGAGGTGGGCGGATCACCTAAGGTCAGGAGTTCGAGACCAGTCTGGCCAACATGGTGAAACCCTGTCTCTACTAAAAATACAAAAATTAGCTGGGCGTGGTGGCAGGCGCCTATAATCCCAGCTACCCTGGAGGATGAGGCAGGAGAGTTCCTGAAACCCGGGAGGCGCGGGCTGCAGTGAGCCGAGAAGGTGCCACTGCACTCCAACCTGGGTGACAGAGCAAGACTCCATCTCAAATAATAATAATAATAATAATAATAATAATAATAATAATAATAAAAGGTCCAGGATGGAAAATGGAGACCGAGGATTTGAGAGGGGCCTGGCTTTGTGTGCACTCATTCTTCTCTCCATCTGCTGAGCATATCAGGAAGATGGACTCACAGGAGGATGTTGAGCATGGAGGAGAAATCCATTAACCTGATAAATTCATCCAATCCAGGAACAATGGTGGAATCAATCTTTTTATTTGTTGTTGAGAGTTCCTGACTCGATGCCACCACTACTGGAATGCTTGTGATCCACAAAGCCCCCGACAAGATCAGCAAACGTTTCATGCCTGATGGGCTTGGCATTCTGTCGGGCTGTAGTTGGTAATTACAAATAGACTATAGATTTCCTCCTACATTTTTGTTTTTTAAAAGGATCAAGTGGCCGGGTGTAGTGGCTCACACCTGTAATCCCAGCACTTTGGGAGGCCAAGGCGGACAGATCACTTGAGCCCAGGAGCTTGAGACCAGCCTGGCCAACATGGCGAAACCTTGCCTCTACTAAAAATACAAAAATTAGCCAGGCTTGGTGGCACACACCTGTAATCCTAGGTACTCAGGAGGCTGAGGCAGGAGAATCACTTGAACCTGGGAGGCAGAGGTTGGAGTGAGCCGAGAGATTGCACCACTGCACTCAGCCTGGGCAACAAAGTGAGACCCTGTCTGGAAGGGAACGGTAGGGTAGGGTAGGGTAGGGGAGGGGAGGATAGGGGAGGGGAGGGGAGGGAAGGGAAGGGAAGGAAAGGGAAGGGAAAAGAAAAGGAGGAGAGGGGAGGCGAAGAGGAAGGGGAGGGGAAGGGGAAAGGGAAGGGGAGGGGAAGAGGAGGGGAAGGGGAGGGGAAGGGGAGGGGAAGGGGAAAGGGAAGGGGAGGGGAAGGGGAAGGGAGGGGAAGGGAGGGGAAGGGAAGCGGAGGGGCAAGTTTCTTTAATAGTCTTCTTCTCTGCTCTTAGAGATGAACAGATTGCTGTTTCTGTGTGTTGTTTTTCAGTTGAGCATCAGTTGAAGGAATTGCTTGGGTATACAGGGCCTCGTTGTATCAATAACATGTCCTTAAAACAGGATCAACTCAGAAAGTGAGATGCTCACACCATGAGAGAGATCTACAGACTCACAGCATGTGAACTCCAGAAGATTATGGGGTTTTGCAGCAGCCCCCTCCACTCAGGTAACTCCACGGAGGATGGTCCCAGGAACCCCTTCCCTGGGAGGGTTCCCTGGCCTCTGCTGCCTAGCAGGAGCTCCTTCTAGGGGAGGTTCTGCTCTGCAGCCCAGAGGCTGCATCTGCTATAAGAAAGTGTTTAACAGGCGGGGCACAGTGGCTCACGCCTGTAATCCCAGCACTTTGGGAGGCAGAGTTGGGCAGATCACCTGAGGTGAGGAGTTCGAGACCAGCCTAGCCAACATTGTGAAACCCCATCTCTAATAAAAATACAAAAATTAGCCAGTCATGGTGGCAGGTGCCTGTAGTCCCAGCTACTTGGGAGGCTGAGGTAGGAGAATCACTTGAACCTGGCAGGCAGAGGTTCCAGTGAGCCAAGATCGTGCCACTGTACTCCACCCTGGGCGACAGAGTGAGACTCCAGCTCAAAAAAAAAAAAAAAAAAAAAGGAAGCTCTCAGCAGACATCGTGCCCTTTGCCCTTTGGCTAATCATGTTTTAAAAATACCTTTTTCTTTTTAAAAAAAAAAAAAAGAAGAAGAAGAAGAATTATCCTTGGGGACCTGGTCTGCAAACTCCACTTCTGTTCCCACTTCTAAAGGCGCAGCTGTTGTCCATGGAGAATTCCAAAGATGTGTCTTGATGACAATAATGGAAAGTAGTTGGTGTTTTTCTTCCTTCATTTGGATTTCAGTTTTGTATACTAAACAGAAGTAATTGCATTTGATGACAAAGGAAAAAGAATGAAATCAGCAAAGGGATCATTTGGGCTTTTTTTGGTTCAGTGATTCCTGTGGTAGCCGTTGTAGTGGTTAATTTTCTGTGTCAATTTGCCTAGGCAATGGTACCCAGTTGTTTGGTCAGGTACCGGTCCAGATGTTGTAAAGGTATAGGTATATTTTTTTTCTTGAGATAGAGTCTCACTGTGTCACCCAGGCTGGAGTGCAATGGTGCAATCTCGGCTCACTACAACCTCTGCCTTCTGGGTTCTGCCTCCTGGGTTCAAGTGATTCTTGTGCCTCAGCCTCCCAAGTAGCTGGGACTACAGGTATGTGCCACCATGCCTGGCTAATTTTTTTTGTATTTTAAGTAGAGACGGAGTTTCACCATGTTGGCCAGACTGGTCTCGAACTCCTGGGCTCAAGTGTTCTGTCCACCTTGGCCTCCCGAAGTCCTGGGATTATAGGGGCAAGCCACCGTGCCTGGCCTGTAAAGGTAATTTTAAAACGTGATTAGCAGGATGTGGTGGCTCACACCTGTAATCCCAGCACTTTAGAAGGCCGAGGCAGGAGGTTGGCTTGAGGCCAGGAATTTGATACCAACCTGGCAAGATGGTGAGTCTCTACAAAAAAATATACAAAAATTAGCCAGGTGTGGTGGTGTGTGCCTGTGGCCCCAGTTACTCGGGAAGCTGACGTGGGAGTATGGCTTGAACCCAGGAGTTCAAGGCTGCAGTGAGCCATGTATGTGCTACTGCACGCCAGGCTGGGCGACAGAGTGAGACCCTGACTCACAAAAAAATGTGATTAATATTTCAATATATGTAGTATACTCTGAGTAAAGAAAATTACCCTCCATAATGTGGGTATGCCGTATCTATCAGTTGAACACCTTAAGGGAAAAGACTGATGTCCCCTGAAGAGGAGGGAATTCTGTCTCCAGCCTACCTTGGGACTGAAGGCTGCAATATCAACTTTTTCCTGGCCTGCGCTGCAGATTTAGGACTTGCAGCCCTTACAATTTTTTCTTTTTCTTTAATTTTTTTTTGAGACGGAGTCCTGCTCTGTCGCCCAGGCTGGAGTGCAGTGGCACGATCTTGGCTCACTGCAACCTCTGCCTCCCAGGTTCAAGCGATTCTCCTGCCTCAGCCTCCCAAGTAGCTGGGATTACAGGTGCCCTCCATCACACCCGGCTAATTTTGTATTTTTAGTAGAGACGGGGTTTCACCATATTGACTAGGCCCGTCTTGAACTCCTGACCTCAGGTGATCCAGCCCACCTCGGCCTCCCAAAGTGCTGGGACTACAGGTGTGAGCCTGCAGCCCATACAATTACATGAGCCAGTTCCTTAAAACAATCTCTGTCTCACACACATGCGCCCGCCACACATGTACACACACACGCCTGCATGTACGCACGTACAGTACACACAACTATTTCTGTAGAGAACTCTACCTAGAACAGCCATTTTGCTGGCTGAAAACAGCAGTCTGCTTTCTCAGGAACTTAGTTATTACTATTATTTGAGACAGGGTCTCACTCTGTCACCCAGGCTGGAGTGCAGTGACGTGATCATAGCTCACTGCAGCCTCTACCTCCTGGGCTCAAGTAATTCTCCCATCTCATCCTCCCAAGTAACTGGGACTAAAGGTACATGTTACCACGCCCAGCTAATTTTTAAATTTTTTTGTAGAGACAGGGTCTCGCTGTGGTGTCAGGCTGGTCTTGAACTCCTGGGCTCAAGTGATCATCCTGCCTTGGTCTCCCAAAACGCTGGGATTACAGTTGTGAGCCACTTTGCCCAACCAGGAACTTGGTTTTAAAGAATATATGCATGTAAGGCTGGAATTTAGTATTGCCAAAATTACTCTTATGAATCTTTGGTTCTCAATAAGGTCTGGTGTATGGAGCCATCTTTACACAATATGTTGTTGGGTGGCATATCAACTCAAAAATAGTCCTTTTCCCTGCTCTTAGAGATGAACAGATTGCTGTTTCTGTTTGTTTTCAGTTGAGCATCAGTTGAAGGAATTGCTTGGTTATGCAGGGCCTTGTTGTATCAAAAATATGTACTTACAATAGCAGAATCAACTCACAAGGTGAGATACTCACACCATGAGTGGTATGTACAGACTGACAGTGTGCGAAGGAATTTTGGATTCAAATCTCTAGTCTTCCTCCTACTACAGGGCATAAAATTGTTGATAAGAATAGCAGACAAAATCTCTTTTATGATGTAAACTCATATTCTCTCCATCTCTCTGCCTCTGCCCTCAACATGCATATATATAGTTGATTTAAGTTATATGTAAATGTAAACTGAATGCAACTCTCCTGTCCAGTAAGAATGAGGGTCTGGCTTACTGTCAGATTTCACAAAACACATTTCTGGACTATGGTGTGCATTAAGAGATCTCTTCATAACCATCCCCAAAGGAGTCTTCAGTCATTTGAGTTTGCATAGCAATGCGAAAGAGACCACTCTCTTCTTTTTTTTTTTTTTTTTTGAGATGGAGTTTTGCTCTGGTTGCCCAGGCTGGAGTGCAATGGTATGATCTTGGCTCACTGCAACCTCCGCCTCCCAGGTTCAAGCACTTCTCCTGCCTCAGCCTCCCAAGTAGCTGAGATTACAGGTGCCCACCACCACACTTGGCTACTTTTTGTATTTTTAGTAGAGATGGGGTTTCACCATGTTGACCAGGCTGGTCTTGAACTCCTGACCTCAAGTGAGGAGGCCTCAGCCTCCCAAAGTGCTGGGATTATAGGTGTGAGCCACCATGCCTGGACTTCAGACATCGAATTTAACTCTTGTGAATATTATTTATGATATGACACTGTGGTAGGAGCTGCTAAGATGGCCCTCAGTGATCCTTGCCTCCTTGTGTGAAAAAGGGGTTTATGCCTCACTGTGTCCCCCCCAGTATTGGCTGACCATTGTGGTGAATAGAATTCTGGGAAAATGATGGTGTGGGGCTGATATGGTTCAGCTCTGTGTCCCCACCCAAATCTCATCTCAAATTGTAATCCCCATATGTCAAGGGAGGGACTGGATGGGAGGTGATTGCATCACGGGGGCAGGTTCCCTCATCCTGTTCTCATGATAGTGACTGGCTTCTCATGAGATCTGATGCTTTTAGAAGTGTTTGGCAGTTCCTCCTTCACTATTTCTCTTTTCCTGCCACCTTGTGAAGAAGATACTTGTTTCTCCTTTGCCTTCCGCCATGATTGTAAGTTTCCTGAGGCCTCCCCAGCCATGCAGCCATGCAACCTCTTTCCTTTATAAATTACCCAGTCTCAAGTATTTCTTTATAGCAGTGTGAAAATGGACTAATACAGACAGTGGCTTCCAGGGCTAAGTCATCAAAGACATTGTGGCTTCTGTCTTGCTCTCTTGGATTACTCATTCTGAGGGAAGCCAGCTGCCATGTTGCAAGGCCACTCAGTGCACCTTCTGAGAGGCTCATGCAGAGAGGATCTGAGGCCTCCCATCAACAGCCAGCACCAACATACCAGCCACGTAGGGGGACCATCCTGGAAGTGCATGCTGCAGCCCCAGTCCAACCTTCAAATGACCGCAGCCCACTTCAGCCAATATCTGACTACAACTTTATGAGAAAATTTGAAACAGAATTGCCCAGCCAACCCACGCTTGATATTCTGAGCCACTGAAATCATGACAGAAAACAAGTGATGATTGTTATTATAAATCACTATAAATGGAGTAATTTGTTAGCAGCAATAACTAATTAATATAGAAACATTATCTTTTTTAATTTTTTATTTATTTATGTTATTTTATTTTTTGAGACTGACTCTTGCTCTGTCATCCAGGCTGGAGTGCAGTGGTGCAATCTCGGCTCACTGCAACCTCTGCCTCCCGGGTTCAAATGATTCTCCTGCCTCAGCCTCCTACCTGGCTGGGATTACAGGTGCCCACCATCACACCTGACTAATTTTTTTTGTATTTTTAGTAGAGACGGTGTTTCACCATGTTGGCCAGGCTAGTCTCGAACTCCAGGCTGGAGTGCAGTCGTACAATCATAGCTCACTGCCGCCTCCACCACCTAGGCTCAAGCGATCCTCCAGCCTCAGCCTCCCAAGTATCTGGGACAGCAGATGCACACCACCATGCCCAGCTAATTTGATATGAGTTTGACTATTTTAGTTACCACATGTAAGTGCAATCATGCAGTATTTGTCCTTTTGTGACTGACTTATGTCACTAAGCATAATGTCCTCAAGCTTCATCCATATTGTAGTGAAACGGCATTATTTGTCTGGGGTAAATATCCAAGGTTCGTTGTTTCACAACCATGGAAAACTAAGATGCAGACACACAAGAATGAGGTTCAGAGCGGAAGATTAATAGGTGAAAGAGAAGAGCTCGCTGCAGCAGAGAGGGGTCCCGAAAAAATGGGTTGCTGCTTCTGCGAATGTAAGGGATTTTATAAATGAGCTTGAGGAGGCGCTGTCTGATTTACACAGGGCATGAAAGATTGGTTGGACCAGGTGTGCCCTTTGCACAGGGTGCAAAAACCTGGCTGCCCCCACCCTAATCTTTTATTATGCAGATATGTTCTCTGGCCGGCGCCATGTTGCCTGTTTCTTTACTGTACACGTGGTGATAAAGAAAAGGGAAGATGGGGCGTCCATGTTGAACATACCTGGCCCCCAGGTAGCCCTTTTCTATTGGCAGAGCTGCCGGCACTCACCTGTGCAAGCTTCCAGCTTGCTTATCTATGTCTGCAGCTTGATTTTTCAGGTTGCTCCTTGTTAGAAATGATTTGGGGGCTGCTTTTGTTAAAACGGAAATTCTGCTGAGGACTGTTTTATGTTTTACCCACTATCTGCCTAAATAATTTCTTTCTTTTTTTTTTTTTTTTTGAGACGGAGTCTCGTTCTGTCACCAGGCTGGAGTGCAGTGGCACAATCCTGGCTCACTGCAACCTCCACCTCCCAGGTTCAAGCGATTCTCCTGCCTCAGCCTCCCAAGTAGCTGGGACTACAGGCGCGCGCCACCACGTCCAGCTAATATTTGTATTTTTAGTAGAGACAGGGTTCCACCTTGTTGGCCATGATGGTCTTGATCTCCTGACCTCGTGATCCACCTGCCTCAGCCTCCCAAAGTGCTGGGATTACAGGCGTGAGCCACCACGCCCGGCCCAGTTCTTCAGGTTTTTTTTAGACAGGGTCTCACTCTGTTGCCCAGGCTGGAGTGCAGTGATGTGATCTCAGCTCATTGCAACCTCTGCCTCCCAGGTTCAAGTGATTTTCCTGCTTCAGCCCCCCAGATAGCTGGAATTACAGGCACCCGCCACCATGCCTGGTCAATTTTTGTGTTTTTGGTAGAGACGGTGTTTCACCATGTTGGGCAGGCTAGTCTTGAACTCCTTACCTCAGGTGATCCGCCCACCTTGGCCTCCCAAAGTGCTGGGATTAAAGGTGTGAGCCACTGCACCCAGCTCCGTTCCTCTACATTTGTTAGTGAGCATTTTACTTTCTCTGATAGTGAAAGACCTTTCCTTTTTCTTCCTACTTATTTGTTCTTTGGTGTCACTCTGATTCATGGATTCTTTTTTTAATCAAATGTAATATTATACCGATAGTCATTCTGATGAACTTTGGGTTTTTTTTTTTTAACCTAACAATATATTCTGGATATCACTCTGTGTCAGTTCATAGAGATCTTCATTGTTGCTTTTTACAGTGACATGGTATTCCATTGTGTAGACATACCATAATTTATTCAAACAATTTCTTATGTATGGACATTGAGGTTGTTTTTAATATTTTGCAATTACAAATTATGCTTGAATAAATAGCCTTGTACACAAGCACATATATATGTATAAAAATATATATGTAGGCCAGGTGTGGTGGCTCACACCTGTAATCCCAGCATTTTCGGAGGTCAAGATGGGCAGATCATGAGGTCAGGAGATCGAGACCATCCTGGTTAACATGGTGAAACCCCGTCTCTACTAAAAATACAAAAAATTGGCCGGGCGTGGTGGCTCACACCAGTAATCCCAGCACTTTGGGAGGCTGAGGTGGGTGGATCACGAGGTCAGGAGATCGAGACCAGCCTGGCTAACACGGTGAAACCTGTCTCTACTAAAAATACAAAAAATTAGCTGGGCCTGGTGGCACGTGCCTGTAGTCCCAGCTACTCGGGAGGCTGAGGCAGGAGAATCGCTTGAACCTGGGAGGCAGAAGTTGCAGTGAGCCAAGATCACGCCACTGCAATCCAGCCTGGGCAACAAAGCAAGACTCCATCTCAAAGAAAAAAAAAAAAAAAAATATATATATATATATATATATATATAAAATTGTTAGCGGTCATTCAGGAATTCAGGATAAGTACCCAGAAGTGAGATTTCCGCATCAGAGAGTAAATGCCGTGTAATTTTGTTGAATATTGCTCAGTTCCCCTCGACGGGATTGCACCATTGTGTGAATCCCACAGCCTCACCGCATAGTGGTTTGTAAAGATTTTGAGTTTTTGCCATTCTGATGGGCAATAGGTGCATTGCAATTTACATTTCTGTTTATATTATTATGTAACTAGAGCTTGCATTCACCCACTATGTGAGTGGTTCCTAAGACTTTAATTTTGAGAAATGGCTTCTACTCAGGCTCCAGGTTCTTATTCTTCAGCCCCGACCCCTCTTTCCTCCCTCTAGACACTTCCCTCCATCTAAACCGCCACAGCAGCCTCCTTCAGCACACAGATAACATCCTCCTCACTGAGTGGGCAGGAAAGGAGGTTCAAAGAATGAAGTCATTTACCCAGCCAGTAAGTGGAGAATCCAGGACTAGAGACCATCTGTTCATTTTTGTTTGTTTGCATTTTTTTCTTTTTTTCCTTTCTTTTCTTTATTCTTTCTTTCTTTTTTGTTTCCTTCCTTCCTTCTTTTTCTTCCTTCCTTCCTTATTTTTTTCTTTCTTTTTTCTTTCTTTTTCTTTTCTTCCTCTCTTCTTTATTCTTTCTTGTTGTTGTTTTTGTTGAGACCATGTGCTCAGATTCCTAGCACATGACCATAAAGTTAAGAAAGAGTCCCCAAGACCACTTTCCCCTCTGATACCAATTTAAAGTTTAGGGGTCCCCACACCACCTTCAAGTTTAAATAATCCACTTGGTGGACTCGCAGAACTTACTGAAAGCTATTATACTTACACTTACAGTTTATCATAGCAAAAGGACACAGATTAACATCAGCCAAGGGAAGAGACACATAGGGCAGTGTCCAGGAGAGCTTCCAGCAGTCCTCTCCCAGTGGAGTAATGGACTCCTTCTGGAAACTATATGCACGGACTATATACATGGAGTATTGCCAACCAAGGAAACTCACCAGGCTGTTGGTGTCCAGAGTGTATAGTAGGGCTTGGTCTTGTGGACATGGCTGGCTTGACCTTAGTCTATTCCTTCAGGGGTCAAGCTGATATGGTGTGGCCAAATCTCCCACCATAAATCACATTGGTCTAACATGTTGTGTCTGTTTGGCATGGCCCATGGCCTCCAGGTAAACACAGTGCTATTATCAAGCAGGACGATCTAAGGGCTTAGAGATCACCTCCCAAGAGCCAAGAGCAAAGCCCAGATCTCACTTCAAGTAAGCTTAAAATTCTTTACTACACAACACCCTTTCCTTGTTACAGGAAAGTGGGGGTGCCCTGCTGGCCCTCACAGAGGAAGAGCTCATAACTCATAACCAACAAAACTGTAATGAAGGGCAATCCCATCCGACTGGAAAACAGGACTGGAAACAGGCCCTGAACATTCCAGAAGGAAAGAGAGGGGCACAGGGGAGCGCGTAAGTGGATTTAATGACGGCTAGTCTACAAGAAAAAGTGCAATCGATTCAGGTTATTGAAAATTCACCCCCAATATTTTCCTCTACTCATCAAATGTGGAAGAAAGGGGCTCATTGGAGCTTGCTCATGGCCCGCATCAGGGCCAGCCGGCCTGTCTTGTTCTCTGATTATAACATCGAGGACCCCTAGGTGGCGCTGATTTCCAGCTTGGGTGGCAAATAGTTAACAACAACAAAAAAGGAATCTGAAAGTTCAACAAACCTCTTCTTTTTTTTTTTCCAAACTTTTTTGTTTTTGATTAAGCACATTCCACAGTACAAAGCTGTCATGAATAATATCTGTACAATTGAACAGTTTCAATAGCTGTTCAGACATAAATTTATTTCAAACAGATAATTGGCAAACATAATTAACTACAAGTTAAGACTATCCCAGTGCTTTAAAACATTAATATAGCAGTAATTTACATTTGCTCAATTATGGTTAGCAAAATAAAGTCCAGAGTATGGCTGGGAATTTACTATTATAATCCCAGAAAGTCAAAATTCCTTGGGTGCCAAAGTCCCTTGCTATAATTTAGTAGGAACAATTCAAAGGTTGTGTACATATTGAAAGGCCATGATCTCCCAAGGAACAAGGGGGACTTCTATTTTAAACATGCAAAAAAACAAAAAATCTATTCATTCATTCCGAATTGCCTCCTCCTCTGTCCCTACCTTCCCCCTGGGCTTTCCTGACCAGTTTGATATTGAAGTTGAAGGATGAAAAGTGGTCAAAGCTAAATCACTTTCACAACCACCGTCAAGCTTACAACATCCACCTTATGAATGGAGGTTTATTGTTTACGCTTTGAGATTCAACTTCTCAAAAACATAAATTAATTTAGTAACACGGGAAGAAAGGATTTTTTTTAAGAAAAACTAAAAAAGCAACACCAACTCGATAAACAAATCACATACACACACATTGATCCCCACACCGTTCTCAATGCAAAGGACAAATCGGAGCCCAGGAATCTTCCCTTTAGTAGTAGAGCGCGCTTCCACGGGAAGAGGTTTAATTTATAGGAGGCTGTTTATTGGTCCTTTAAGATGCTATTGATAGCCGGGTGCGGTGGCTCACACCTGTAATCCCAGCACTTTGGGAGCCCGAGGCAGGCGGATCACAAGGTCAGGAGTTCGAGACCAGTTTGGTCAATATAGTGAAACCCCGTCTCTACTAAAAATACAAAAATTAGCCGGGTGTGGTGGCACGTGCCTGTAGTCCCAGCTACTTGGGAGGCTGAGGCAGGAGAATCACTTGAACCTGGAGGCAAGGAGGTTGCAGCGATCCGAGATTGCGCCACTGCACTCCAGCCTGGGCTACAAAGCGAGACTCTGTCTCAAAAAAAAAAAAAAGTTATTGACATTCCTTGATCTTTGGAAACAATGGCAAAGGGCAAATCAAACCTAATATTGAATAAGGGAGAAGGAGTGCCAATTGGATGCCAATGTCCTTTCCATGCATTATCAGGGTGACAGTGCCAGATGCCAACGTCCTTTCCATGCACCATCAGGGTGACAGTGCCATTTACACATTTGGGCTGTGTACTCGGGAGTACTCGGGAGCTTTGAGAACCTGCTGAGGCCGCAGCAGCAGGTGACACCAGAGATGACTGGGGTGGGATTCATGGGCTTGAGGCTTTACACCACTTAGGAGTGCCCTCCCCTCAGCATGGGCCTCTGAACCAGCCTGACCTGACCTGCAGGCTCCAACACACCAGCGGGCCCTGCCAGAACCTTGGCAAGGACAGGATGCATGAATTCCAGAGCCAGGACAGCCCGTCAATAGGGCCTTATTATTTCCCCTTCCCAGGGCCACAACTGCACAGAACAATGATTTTTGACAGTGAAGCCAAATGAATACTATGGGAAGTGACCACTAGTACTCAGGAGTACTTATGAGAAAAAGAATAAGAACAAAAATGTTTAAGTTACCTCTCTATTGTATAATATATACTGCACAACAAATAAAACATTCATGTTCAACTTTAGAAATTACATTTTAAAACAAGATTCTCATTAAAAACACACACAAACCACACACACAATGACAACAAAATAAAAACACTGTAGGAATACTGCAGGAAGGGTTCCAGGTAATCCACATCAACCCTGGTATCAAGTTATTGAGTCCAGTCCATGGCTAAGTGCGAACACACTCTGTATTAGTGTCTCAAGTGCAGGCGGCCCTGACCCCAGCAACTTTGAAGTTAAACTGTTACGTACATTATACCTACATGCCAATACAGTATTTTAAATTAGGAGGCAAGCACACATATAAAGATGTTACTCTACCAAATATCAGGAGATGGTTGCGGGACAGAGAACAGTTAATAAAAGGGCTAACCCCCATGGCACGTGTATACCTATGTAACAAAACTGCGCGTTCTGCACATGTACTCCAGAACTTAAAATATAATTTAAAAAATTAAAAATAAAATAAAATAAAAGCTATGTTGGGAGATAATAACTGACTTATAGTTCCTTTTTTTTTTTTTTTTTTTGAGACGGAGTCTCGCTCTGTCGCCCAGGCTGGAGTGCAGTGGTGCAATCTTGACTCACTACAACCTCTGCCTCCAGGGTTCTGGCCGTTCTCCTGCCTCAGCCTCCCAAGTAGCTGGGACTAGAGGCGCCCACCACCATACCCGGCTAATTTTTTGTATTTTTAGTAGAGACGGGGTTTCACCGTGTTAGCCAGGATGGTCTCAATCTCCTGACCTCATGATCCGCCCACCTTGGCCTCCCAAAGTGCTGGGATTACAGGGGTGAGCCACTGCACCCGGCCAACTGACTTACAGTTCTTTAAATTAAAAGAAATTGGTACAGAAAGGAAGTATAATCCAAAAAATATTACTAAAACAACCCAGAGAGATTTTTCCATCGTCCAACATGTTCCTAATACAGCAAGTCAAAATTCAT
The DNA here is from genome assembly GCF_028885655.2 of Pongo abelii. Lineage (NCBI taxonomy): Eukaryota > Metazoa > Chordata > Mammalia > Primates > Hominidae > Pongo > Pongo abelii. The sequence continues at coordinate 41,913,088 of NC_072007.2, forward strand.
AATGACTTGGATGGTCAAAAGGAGAATGTTAACTTTTGAAAATGAAAGCTGTGGACATTCTGAGTAGGTGTTTGGCACCCAAAATTTCACTGAAGAAGAATGCTGTTTCTTAATATCAAACCAAAGTGCAAAGCAATATAAATTAGAGGCCAAGACTTCTCTTGGCAGTCAATTTACTTCTGTAAAACAGATTCTATGTTCCTTTTCTATGAACAGTTTACATTTGAAACATTAGAGTTTTTCACTGATGAGGGAAGGAAATGGGCTTCTGTGCTACTTTCAAGTCGGTGAAGCTAAGGTCTCCTTCTCAAAGTAGAGCCGGAATCAGAGGTGAGAAGTATCGGGACTTGAAGAGTTAGGCTGCTTTGCATCCACCCAGCGTCTAGAACCAATTCCAGCTTCATAACTCAGCTGTGAACGA